>NC_054537.1:56182644-56520144 GCF_017654505.1 Polyodon spathula
ACGTGTTGGTCCTCAGACGCGGAACCAATATAGTTGTTTAATGTTCAATATATAACATCAAGCAAGGTATGTATCAGAACCAACAGAATAGCATCAACAAGGATTGCAAAAAGCACCAGGTGACCAGAGGGTTCCTTACTGATTTCACAATTGGAAGTAGAGTAGGTTCAGGTGGTTTCAATATATCACATACAATAAGCTGAAAATGCTTTGAGTCTATCTGACAGGACCATCTTCTCACACTATTGGTAAAGTTAACCAGACCAAAGTTGAAAGTAGTTTTTCAATATTCAGTTCAGGAGAGTAGCCGGTCCCTCAAGTTTTCACAATATTGTTTTTCAATTTTCATTCCCACCTAAAAAGCTTTGACTGATTAAACTAAAACCTCCTCTAAAGTCAGATTAATTTCCATCTGAGCTGGGGTGGTGGGAATAGTGTTCAATAAGCTTTTAACTTTTTTCTCAAATTCATATTCAAAGTGTCATTTATTGCAACCAAGCTCCAAGGCTACACTCTTTTTAATCACCAGTCCCTCCAGGGTTCCACAGAAATTCTCGCGCAGAAAATGTAATTTTTCCGAATCAGAAATAGATATGTTAATTTGCTTTTGTTTATTTTGCTACCCAACAGCACCCTTTTAACAGCTCTCGCCTAAACTACAGAATTAATCATACACACAGAATATAACTGCAAAGACTGCTGAACAGTACCCCCAAACCTTCCGTGAAGACAGTAGGAAACTGTTTTGTAATATTGAGAGACTACTAAACTAAAACAATTGGTCCCAAAGTTAGAAAAAGAGACAATGAAACATAATAGTGCCTTATACCAGCCTCCGTGCAAAGACAGTTGCAAGGAAAGAAAAAAAAGTTAATTTTAATTCAATCATTTTTTTAAAAATGTGTTTCTTCAAATTTAAGACGCTTTTTAAACCATTTTTTTCTTCTCAAAAATAGCCTGGAACTTAAATTTGAGTACAGTATAGTGATGCATGTATTAAAATCAACACCAAAAGACGTGAGTACCTGAGTACACAAACAGCAACGTGACTGACTGCCAAGAAAAGATGAACCAAAATGTTTCTGCCCGATCTCAAGTCATCTATAACCTACAAGCAGCCTTTTTCAAAGACGCGTCATTAGCTCTGTGAGGAATTCAAAGCTTTTACAATTTCAACATTTCTAACAACTTTGTTTACTGTTCACATGACAAAAATGCTTTAATCAGCCTATCACAGTGTGTGTACTGGCTTGTCTGTGATTTGTACAGGAGGTGGGACAAAGTCAGTGTTGCCCAGTTATTTAGATTTAGGTTGCTAAAATCTGCTAGTTTTCAGCATTGGAGGTAAAATAACAAAAAATGGACTATAAAGCAAAAGAAAAACAAAGTATATTTTGCTGAGGATAGTGTCAAGACAGTTGCCAAAGAAACTACATGCAGGTGGAGGTAAATTGTTTTGCACCTCTTGCAATGTGACTGTGGAGAAAATACGACTGATCACTATTTAGCTTCATAATCACACATTAAACGAAAGGCTAATAGATGCAGCTAAACAGAACATAAAACAAATAACAGCTTTCTGAAAACAAACTTGAAAATTGGTGCAGACAAAAAGTATTCTTGTCGATTGGTGCCAAGTTAAATCTATACTACAGGTAATATCTAGCACAGCTACCTCGCTTCAAACAACCTGCTGCTTACTTTTTAAACACATTTTAGATCTGAATAGGCACATTTTCTTTCTTTGACTAATAAAATAAATTCCTGGATGGGACAAACAACATGACAACAAACATGCTGCATATATGGCCTTTATAAAGAATGTCTTTAAATACTGAGTTTTGGGACTGTTTCTAATCTATTTCCACATCTGTATAACTTGGCAAAGCTTTGCCTTACCCTTCCAACCAATTCAGTGGATGCAGAACGTGCAGTCTCAATGTATGGGCTAGTTTTCACACCAGAGACAATGTCGGAAGCAACTGCTTGTTGTATGCTTGGTTTTAACAAATGACAGCACTCTGTTTTAGTAAGAAATAGTACCACTATTTTTAGGCTTCTATAGTGCTCTGAAATATTATCTACTTAGGTTTACTTAGTGTTTAAACAGGCCCATGAAATCCTAATTTCTGTTCCATAACCTACCCATGAAAAATATGTAAATTCTCCGATTAAGTAGACCCCTATTCATAACTGAATTAAGCCACACAAATGCAGGCATGTTTTTTTCCTCAAAGGCATGTGTTTAAAAAAAAAAAGAATATGTATACACAGTGCATTATTGATGTATATATTCCTGTATAAACTGTTGTATCTCTGAGTCAAGGTGAACAGAGAAAAAATTAAGAATCCACTAAAGGCTGTTGGAAGCTGCTTGCTTATAAATAACAACACTAACAGACGGTAGTGAAGATTAACCCTTTGTTATAAATCCAATACATCCATCACATCTAACACATTGCTCTGCCACTGGTGGACTCTGTGCTAAAAATGTTGCCCTCATACTTATACGACCACCAGCCAGCATTGATACCCTTGATAGCATTGATACCCTTGGTGTCCTTTTTCCCTTATATGAAAACATCTGTTTAAATGTTTTATGGAAAGATCACAGAAAGGCCACCAAAAAATGTAGGTTTAACTACATCAACATACACAAGAGCTTTGAAATAGTAGCCTAAACAAAAAACAGTAATATAAAGACTAGTGCTCTTGACTGCTGGCAAGTTTAAATGTTACTTTAGAGTACAAAACTTAGTCCTTTCACACCAACATAACCATTTTTTCTATTTTAAGTTTAGCCGAGACATCCCGCCCGAACGCCAGAGTGGCAGAGGAGGGTCCGTTCCCGAGAGCTGCAGAAGGACGAGTTCCTGTCCTGGAAGCTGGCGAGAATCACGGAAGAATAGAGGAGAGACTGCCTGCCCTGACGCCAGCGGGAGGAACTGCCTGCCGAGCGTCAGCGAAATGTATGTCGTTTGTGAGGGATCGTCTCAGAAGGAGGCGGGTCAATCCTCTGGAGAGGAGCCCCGGGAAGGGACACTGGGTTTAGGGGGTAATAATTTTGTGTTTATTGTTGTTTAATTAATTGGTATGTTTGATAGTGTTGTATGTACATGTTTAGCGATGCTAATGTTGGAGCCTGGTGTCCTGTTTGATCCCATAAAAAAAACATAAACTGGTCCTAAGTAATAAACTGGTTCCATGTAAAGATCACATTGGATATCAAAACTAATGGAATTAAGTTTGGTGTCTGTTTTTTTTTTATGTTAATTAAATGTTTAGCTTGCACAGCAGATTACCAGGTGGAGTAGCAGCTGAAAGCACCGGCAAATTATTTGCATGGTGATCGCTGTGACGGGGCAGCAATTTATGTTTTATTAGATCACTAGCTTCACAAGCTTCATGGGGTCATTGAGCTCATAGGTTGGAAAAGGAAAAACTGTACTAATATATTTTAAATGGTGAGTTTAATGGTGTTCCTACATTGCACTATTACAGGCTCTGTTAATTACTATATTTTAAACATAACAAAAACATTTACTTTAGGGCATGATACCTGAAAATTTAATTTGAGAACCAGCATTTGAAATTTCTATTCGAAATTAAGCGTCACCAGCCTTTGCTTCTTCATTGACATGAGTTTTTGTAAATTTCCTTAAAACTTTACACATAATATATTTAAATGGTGAGTCTTAATGGTTGTTCCTACACTGAATGTACTAGGAATTATGCTCGTAGTTACTATATTGTGGTACAAATTGGTTACTGTCACATAACAAACATCAGTCTACAACCTTGTCCAGTACGTAAATGCACGAACCATTTAGGCATGTGAAACCGAAAATTACTGTACAAGTTTATACATCAAAATGCTGTAAAGCTTTGAGATAGTAGCTTACAAAAATAGACATGTTATATAGAGACTACTGCAGCAGATGAAAGACACACCATGCTTACTTCCCTTCGCAATCGGAAGATGTCCCATGCTTGACAGTTGGGATGGTGTTGATTGGGTGATGTGCAGTATTGGGCTTGCTCCAGATGTAATGCTTGGAATTCAGACCGAAAAGTCAATTTTTTTCTAATTGTGTATATTACTATTTTAACCAAAACAATATTTCAGCTAATTTCAAGTTGTATCATATACTGCAAGTTTAGAATAGCTAAAATCATTCACTACCATACTGTACTATGATAAATATTGTCATTTATGGATGTATTTGCTACAGAACCACAATATTTTCACATGATTATTTCATACAAGAGTTACTCAGATGACTTAAAATTGGAAAGGGAACTGAATGTATTCACTTTTAGGGAAAATAAAAAAAAACTTAGCATCACCACAGTAATACCTTTGCATTTATGGTAGTTCATGGTACTATCATGGTAATACCGTAGAAGTAGGCGATTATTTGAGACCTGGAAATTTTTTTAAGTTTGACAGTATACAAAATCAGCATATCAAATTGTTTTTATTACCGTATTCAAAATTAAACAGTATCAATAATAATGAGATGCTTATATTGGTTGTACCTGAGTAGCTTACAGAGCACTGCCCCTTTAAAAATAAAAACAAACAAAAAAAAAGTTAAAAGATGAACTCACACAGACAGCACCGTGTCCAAGAAACGGCATCACAAAGATCAGAACAAAAGACCCGAAACAGATAAACCTCTCGGTTTACCTACAGTTTGCAGGAAATAAAAAACAAAGATGTTCAACGGCGATCTAAAGTATTTTGTTTAGCAATGTTTAGTTTTAGAGAAACTGTGCATTTATTTTCAACAGAATACTTGGGTACACTAGCTACATTGTATGATAAAATTCATTAATATTTTTTGAAGATGCCAGCCCATCTTTTTGTTTTAAAAAAAAAATTAACAAGCGCTGTATGTGTAACATATGATCTGTTCATTTACATGCTCGCTAAGATACAAAATCTCATTCGCTGACCTACATAGCTACATATAAATGCTGTGCGCACACAACCGGTTTACAGATACTTGTATTTTCAGTGCATAACATACTGAATTTGAAAGGAAATAAATATATATTTTTACATCCATTTCCAAGATTTCACAGACTTGTTAAAATTCACGATTTCCATGGCCTCCGTGATAAACTCGTACCCTTAATCATTATGTACAGACATATCTAGTCTGCATATGTAAACAGGAGTATCTCAGGTGCAAATCAATGAGATGCAAATTACCTATCTGCATATTCCCTTGAGTATTATGCTGCAAAAGTGCACAGTTGCCCTTAAGAATTTGTGAATGCACATTTTTCGAGATGCACTGGGCATTTCCCTTTCGTACATATGTCGCAATTTAATTGCGGTTGCACTTTGTAAATGCATATTTATTTAATGTTTTTCCTCAAAGTGAGGGTGAGAAATTTGGGCTGCTTCTTAAATTCAAGGGCTTCTTAAATTCAAAGGAATACTGTAATTAAAAGAATTAACAGTACCTTATGAAACAAGGGAGAATAAAAACTGAATTATTGGCACTGGTAGCTACAATGATATGAATATGAAGGTAACATATGCAAATATAAATGTGAAGGCTATTTTTTTTCTACAAACCCTCTGAGAGTGTGGGTCCCTGTGCAGTTGCCCTGCCTGCATCGAATACTCCTCTGTCACTGCTGTGTGCTAGTGCTGAAATTATTGCAGGGCAGGGGTGTAGTGCTGCGGGGTGGGCAGGGAGTGCGACCCCTCAGAACAACTGTGTTAATGAGATAGAGCTCTGTGCTTTGCTGGACAGCCACTGTTTATTGCAGAGAGATGTGTATTGGTGATTTTGTGCGACAGTCAGCTAAAACATTGCCTAACACTGACAATTTTATTGGTAAATATTTGACAGAAAATGGTTGAAGTTGGTAAACTTATGGAACGCACTGATGGAAATGTCCAGTGTGATTTGACGCATCTCCCAGTGCTTTAGGCCATCCAGTTCTGTCACTTTTCTTTTTCTGATTTGTCTTGTGCTGGTGTCACATTCATACCTTCTGCAAATACTAGCTCTGTCAGCACAACAATTGCCCAAACGTTAGCAAAACCAGCTAACTTGGGAAAATGTGGCCTCGATTTGCACAGATTTTGCTTCATCATACATCCCTGGGACATTAAACTTAATCAAAAACCAGAACTGCTGCACATCATATTCCAAAGTGTGTCTGAGATTTTTTTTTTTCCCCTCTGTTTATTTCTGATGTCTCAATTAGAAACACATTTTGACCTTTTTTTTTTTTTTCTGGGAAAAAATTGTTAAAATAAAAATAAATGTGGAACACTATTTGAAATTATTTTTATTTTGTATAATTTTTCCTTTTATTGTTCACAAATTTCATTTTTTTTAGCTTTATCCACAAAAATTGTAGTTATATTTTGTTTTATTACATACACATTAATAAAACAGATGTATTTAAATATAAACAAAGTATACATCATGTTTCAACTATACGTCTTTTTTATTAAACATTATTTTGACATAAACAGACCTAGCACAGAAAAATAATTTACTTACCATAACAGTAACAGTAACATACGTGAACTCCCCCACTAAAAATAGAAAAATACTTTGCTTAGTTTCATGTACCACAACACAAAATAATTTAATTCCACTTCCCTCAGCAGTGGCAGTTCACAATGCCTTCCTTCAACATATTTGTATCCATGATGCCCGAGTGGCTATCTCCAGTGGAATAAACAGTTGGCCAAGAGAAGTCAGGAGAAATTATTTGCAGCATTGTTTAATTGTTATGCGCTGTTTACACATTTTAGAAACAAACGTCTCTTCTCTTCCATCACAATTTTAAATTCCCAGACATCTCGCTCCAAATTATACATCTGTGCAAGTGCTAGTCAGAACTTCCGTTTCCCTTCAGACCGTGTCTATGGTAACGGTTGAACCTTGACAACTACGATTGCAAGTATTTATTTAAAGTATTTTTTGCATGAACCTCTCAATTTAAAAATGGCATGCTATGTTAGCTTTTATAATTTTTCATTTTATTTGGTTTTATATTTCCATTTAATTTTATTTTGTTATATTTCATAGTTGCCAAAAACACGGATCTGTACTTATAGGGCACAATAATGCAGCTATGCCCTAATAAAGATAAAAATTAAGAATTATACTTAAAGAGAGATCACATGATAGAGCTTCTGTCGCCACTTCACTATTTCATTTATAATTGAACAATTTACGTTCTTTATATTTTTTGATTATTTTTTATATAAAAATTGTTTAATTAGCATTTTTGGATGGCTACTTGATTCAAGGAGGGAAAGCATATGCAGAAACCACTGGGCCCTGATGACTGGGACATCCACTTGGCCAAGGTTGCACTCACTTCCTGTGGAACAGTTCAGGAAGCAATTGATACGGCTTTGCGGCCTGTGATTCGGAACATAACCGAAACAGCTACTATCCTCAGGGCTCTTAAACAGGAGTTTTTTTTATATTGCTTCCTCTATGAAACAACTAACTGTTTTGATAGTTGTTTGAAAACAGACAGACAAAATCAATCAGTGCAGCACTTGTATTGATGCTATGCAGGATAAGATGGCGGTCCTTGAGGACAGAAATGGATACGTGACTGTTTTAATTTCCACGATATTTATTAATTTCTGTGATGTTGATGTTATAGTTGGTCATAATCTGCACTCTAATTAGTTACCTAAACATTGAACACATGGGCTGCTAGATTATATGCATGCAGTGTATGGATGTTCAATTTGTGTTTTAATTTATCTTGTTTGCGAGGTGGTTTGGCTCACAGAAAGTCACCTCATAGTAATCTGGTTCACATTGGGGGGGTGGTTGGAAGTAGGGAAGGTGAGGCTGGGATTTAGGGGTAGATAGAGAGCGAAACCAGTGAGAGAGAGATGGTGTACATATGTTAGCTTTGGCCTGAGATTTCTAATATGCACTGTGCTCCCTCTGGCTTTCTTTATCACCTTACATTTTTGTAACAATGCTCCCATCTCAATTGATTTTGCTGTGTTTTTGTCATTACTATACTGCTGTCCTGTAGACACACACACACAAGTACACACATAGCAGAGCATTACCTTGTGTAGCTTTTGTATCCTATTATGTACTTTGTCCAGTAATGTCGTTGTTACATAGCTAGAGGAAACCTCATTTTTAATAGATGAAACCATTCTTAATTAAGTTTTAAGTTGGTTAGAGGTAAACAGCACAGCACCCCTCATTGCCATCAGCAGGTTGTCAGTTAGGGCAGACACTTGTAAATTTAAACATGCTGTCAGACAAGACTTTGGACTATCTTTAGATACAGTATTGTCTTTTAATTTAGCAATCTATAGTGCAATAAATAAATAAACTGTCTGGCCACTTTATTAGGACCTGCATTTAATATTGTGTTGGGACATTCTGATTGAATCCTTGACACGGTTTGGTATAGGCTTCACAAGGGTTGGAAGGTGTCTCAAGGGGTTATTATTATTCCAGAACTGGTTACATGGAGATATACCCAACATTTTGCCATAGCTTAGAACAGTGTTTTTCAGAGGTCATTTGAGGGGTTCGAAGACCTGACTGGAAATCTTTTTTTTTTGACTTCCTGGTGATTGAAGCTCCACAGCTAAATGGCAGACTCAGTGGGTCTCCAGGATGATTAACTCTATCAACTATCCAGGCAGGGATCACGTTTAATCTGACCAACCCCCGTCCACAGAGCTTGTGTTTCAGACCTATCGTAGCTCAGCGACTCGATTGTCCAGCGCTCCTTCATTCGAAAGTAATATCAAATACATTTTGTTCACAAATAAAATAAAATAAAAATCTAGGTGTAGTTACAGCTTTTGTTTATAACTAGGGAGGGGCTTAGCTTTTAGTTTAAATTTATGGGATTTGCTGCATGCAGAATATAGAAAACAAGCAAATTAAGGTGAAACATTTTATTAAACAAATCTTTAATATACAATCTTAATGTTATAATAAAAAATAAGCTGCACAAACATTACAATTACTATTCGCAATTGCATTAAAATTATTTAAAGACTAGTCACAGGTATGCTGTAATAACAACACTGTAATAACAATAGTAAAATCTGTTTCATTTATAGGATTTTTCTGTGAAACAATTACACAGGATTTTAAATCTTCCGTATCCTTACTTTCTCATTTAAAAGTGAAATGAAGAACAAGAAAATTAAAGCACAACATTTTAATAAGTGATTAGTTTTTCTTTGTATTGGTGTTAATACAATTACGAATAATGATTGTAATAAGGTATCTCCATCTTAACACTAGAAAGTCTAGAGATAAAATCATACCTAGAAGCCCCGCAGCAGTCTTTCTGAGGGTTGTATCGAAAACATTGTAAATAGTTTAATAGTTTTATTTTTTTTATTGAGTACAACTGAAGCGCATATCTACAGTATAATAAACTTAGAAAAACAAAAAAGTTATACAGAAGTGCATAGCACAAAAAGTTATAAACAAAAAGTCTAATTTACTTTTCTTTTTTTCGACAAAAGGGTATTCCTTTATGTGGCAGAGCAAAGCTCTGCCCTTTTTAAACTGGCAAGGATGGGGTTAATTTCCCCTACCTGCCTGGGTTTATTATGTTCAGGTGGCTGGGGTTGATTAGGTTAATTAACGATCAATGACACCTGACATAAAAGGAGGCCTCTGCTTCTCATTTGGGAGGAGGGAGCTGAGGAAGCAGGTTGGTGTTTGTGGTGTTTGTGGTGTTTGTGGTGTTTGTGGTGTTTGTGGTGTTTGTGGTGTTTGTGGTGTTTGTGTGTTTGTGAATTTTTTGAATCCAGTGAAGGCATTGCCCAGCCTGGAAACCTTTATTTTTGTGAGTTTGTTTTTGCTTTACTTGTGTTTAAATTGCTTTGTTTTGGCCCTTGTGCCCTTTCATTTTTGTGTTTATAATAAAATAGTTATTTTTTTGAACTGCAGACTGTCTCTGGGCCTCTATCCACTCACCAGCCTGCCACATTTGATGTCACAAGTGGGATAGTGCCACCTAGAGGCTCAGAGCAGTATTTTTTTTGTTTGTTTGTTTTGTGGAGTTTTTGGGATAATTATTATTATTTTTTTAAAAAACATGGGAAAGTGCAGACAGCAGCAAAGGCAGGACAAGCAGCAGCTGAAGAAATGTAAGCTGCTGCAGCCATATTTGGAGGACCCGGCCAGCCTCTTCCCCTGGTGTTCCTGGTGCGGGAAGGAGGACCATCGTTGGCGTCCTGCCCAGATGTGCCACCAGCAAACTGGTGTGGCCGGTGTGAGGAGGATGGCCACAACTGGGCAGGATGCCCCTACAACCAGGACCAGGAAGAGGTGCAGTGTTCACCCTGGGCATCAGGGGCCACTTCACTACCTCCAGCACAACTACCTTCACCACCGTCCCAGGATATCTAGGACTGGTTGATGCACCCTGAGGCAGACCTCGTCCACGATCTCCCCATAGTTATCAACACGCTGTGGCGTCGATGGGGAGAGGTGGGAACAGTGGGAGGAAAAACACCACCCGGCGTCCTTCCCAGAGGCTGCCCTCATGGTGGTTAATTACCTGGCGGTAGACATGGGAGATGCCCCAGTCACTCCAATAGAGAGGGGTGAGCCGCCTTCCCGAGAGCCAGAGAGGGGTGAGCCGCCTTCCCAAGAGCCAGAGAGGGGTGAGGAGCTGCCGTCGTCCCCAGAGCCAGAGAGGGGTGAGGAGCCGCCGTCGCTCCCAGAGCCAGAGAGGGGTGAGGAGCCGCCGTCGTCCCCAGAGCCAGAGAGGGGTGAGGAGCCGTCGTCGTCCCCAGAGCCAGAGAGGGAGGAGTTGCCACTCCCAGAGCCAGAGAGGGAGGAGTTGCCGCTCCCAGAGCCCAGAGGGGAGAAGCTATGGCCCAAGGATGCCTGCAATGCACCGCCCAGGGATGCCACGCCCGCTCCACTCAGGGAATACTCATTTGGATTGCCTGGAGTTGCCTGCTGCTCCGCATTACCTGGGGTTGCCTGCTGCTCCGCATCACTTGGGACTGCTGGTGTCTCCTTTTTGTTTTCTAGGGTTGTCGAGGGTCCGCCGCCTCCGCCACCAGAGGGAGCCGGGCCGCTGTCGCCGCCTCCGCCACCAGAGGGAGCCGGGCCGCCGTCGCTGTACTACCTTGGAGATCCGGGGCCCCCTCAACCAAAGAAGGCTTGGGGGCTCCGACATCAACCCCTCCCACCATAACAGCCCACCCAAGGGACATAATTGGTCTCTGGGGGGGGGGGAGTTGGCCGATTGCGGCTGGTGTATGTTGTACATGGGGGGAAATGTGTGACAGAGCAAAGCTCTGCCCTTTTTAAACTGGCAGGGATGGGGTTAATTTCCCCTACCTGCCTGGGTTTATTATGTTCAGGTGGCTGGGGTTGATTAGGTTAATTAACGATCAATCAGCTCCTAGCCACCTGACATAAAAGGAGACCTCTACTTCTCATATGGGAGGAGGGAGCTGAGGAAGCAGGTTGGTGTTTTGGGTTTGTGATTTTTGAATGTTTTGAATCCAGTGAAGGTATTGCCCAGCCTGGAAACCTTTATTTTTGTTAGTTTGTTTTTGCTTTATTTGTGTTTAAATTGCTTTGTTTTGGCCCTTGTACCCTTTCATTTTTGTGTTTATAATAAAATAGTTATTTTTTTTTTAACTCCAGACTGTCTCTGGGCCTCTATCCACTCACCAGCCTGCCACACTTTACCTCGAGCCTAAGGCTGTTCACAATCAACACAGAAAATGCATTTCTCCATCCAGCCTTTCTGCACATGGCACAGCTGTCCAAAGCTTGGCATTGGCATCTCTTGCGGCTCTCAATGGGGTTGCCAGCTTTAGCTGTGGGTACACACTTGGCAGTTTCCCTCTGTTGCAAATGCTTCTTGCGAAGTTCCTTTGCTAACTGTAAAATATATTCTCTCCTTGGTAAATTCTTCTCTGTGCATTCTTTGTAAAGTACCCAGGAGTTCATGGCTGCTAGATCCAGTACATTGTAAAACACCTGAAAAGACCACCGTCAGGAGCCAGTTTTCAGGGAATACTTCCGTGCCATCTGATCCAAAACATCAATTTACGTAGTAAAACTCCACGGTCTCTGGTATTTATTTTCACTTGTACCAGTGCTAATCGACTGACCGAAGCAGTGTAGCTGGCAAGCAGGCACCAGCTTCAAAAGGCTGATTGAAAATAACAGATTGTCAGTCATTCAATCAGGCAGAGAGCAGAGACTAATTTGATTACAGCTAAACACACTGCGGGCTGGTAAATAAAAATAATATAATAAAAGTAGAATACCGTTCTGTATAATCAAAATACAACTCTTTTCTGTGTGGCCGTCAATGTGACTGCTCCCGGGGATTTTAGGTATATTTAGGTAATAAATCACCTTTAAGTTTCAAGTTCATACGAAAAACCTGCAAGGCCCAAAAATGCTCTTACCTGTTTTTTGGTCTGTGGGGTTGGCCAATTTTTTAAAGTCTCAACCTTGGTTACCTGTGGTTTTATTATTCTGCCCCCCACTGTGTACCCCAAGCACTTAGCCTCTTTTAACCCTACAAAGCATTTCTGTAGGTTTGCCTTTAAACTAGCTTCTTGTAAACCTTTCAACACCACTTGTACTTTGCTCAGGTGATCATACCAGGATTCTGAATGTATTACAATGTCGTCTATGTATGCCGAGGCATACTTGTCATGAACTCTTAACACATTGTCCATTAGACATTGGAACGATGAAGGTGCCCCATGGAGCCCAAAAGGCATCACATTATATTGGTATAATAACTTGCCTATTATTGTACATGGGGTGTCCATCACCCCTTTTTCTTTTACTAGACCATATAAACTGGGATAATCTCTTCCCAGGATCACCTGGTGGGGTAGGTTAGGGACTACCACCACTCTCATCTGGTATCTTTGACCAGATGATCCCGGTACTAAAATAAAAATCTAATTTTTATTTGTATTAACTAACTCAGCAGCATTTGAGCTGCTGGTATCAATTAGAGCTGGTACACAGTTCCCTTTTACCTGCACTTCTGTATAGGGTCTGCACCCTTCTACTACCTCCAGCACAACAAAACTCCCAGAAAACCAACCATCTCCGACATTACATTGCATCGGTTCATCGGTCTGGGTACAGTGCTTGACAATGTAACATCTTGTTACAATTAAAACAGTGATGTGGAGTAATCTAACCCCTCCCCTTGTCTCTGTCCTGACCATTGTCCCTTCACGGCACACGGCCGCTCTTCAAACCTTTTTTTAAATTGAGGCTTACCAATATTGGGGAACGTCGGCTCTCTCCAGACGGCAAGCCCGGTTGTCGAAGTTCGGGTACTGGTAGGTGACGTTGATCGAACCACCATGTCTGTAGCTATCTGGCGTTCGACAAACGAGATGAACTCATCAACTGACTTAGGGTCTCCTTGACCCACCCCTTTTCATAGGGTGACTACTGATTGTATTACTTTGTGACTGGAGCGAGCTTCTGGCTTTAGCCACCGGTTTACCAAATAGATCAGGTCAAACACCTGAAATCCCAGGGTCACTCCAGACTTAAAACCCCAAGTGTGGAACTTGTTGTTCTCTGACGGCTGTAGTGACTCCAGCCCTGGCTAGGATCTTATGTTTACCCGGTCATAGTTGTCGGCGTCTGTTGGTATCACTCGTGCAGTTTTCCGTCTACACAGAGTAAGCAACCTGTGTTTCACTGTTGTACTTGTCCATACAGTAGACTGCCTTTATCAGAAATAAATATTTGTACATCCACTTGTCTGATATTTGCACATTCATGTCACTCTGCACATTTATCTCTTTGGGTTCTTTATTTCCACACAACACATTCCCATGTGTATTAAGCTTTCTTTAACACCCGTCAGCATATTTACTTTTCAGACTATGTTGCTTCTCCTTTCCTTCGGTGTTTCTGTCATAAGTTTATTTTTCTTTTCAGTATCTACTACGTGTAGTACAAGTGGAACTGAGTTCCTCGTTCTCTCCCTCTCCCACAGACTAGCACAGCGCCATTTAAATTTACCTCCACCTTTACCAGCTGTCAGTTCTCCTGTCCCCCCCGCCCCCCCCCCCCCATACAGTTGGGGCAATATTTTCTTTTAACTATTGTTATGCCAAACACAAATGTCTGCACTTGTTTTTATAAAATACCGTTTCTTACAACTATTGTAATTATTTTACAGACAGCAACACTAGAAATTCCTCACCAGGGTGATGACAAATCCAATCATGTAGACAGGTCTCAGTAAATTCTCTATAAAATGTATACTGTGAAAGCTTTTTAAAGCATCATTTAATTGAACATCTTGTTTCCTGGAATGTCTTGTCACCAGTCACTATCATATATTTATCTGTACCCTTTATTCATTAGAAAATGTCTTTGTCTAGTTTTGCACTATCCCTTACATTTACAGTATATAGAGCATACAGATTAGGCTGTCTGAATGAACTGAACAAAAACAGTTTTAAACCACATTTAGAAGCATATCAGATTGATAGAAAAACATTAGGGTAACAAACAGAAAAGATATCTTACCAAAGACACCACAGCAAAAACAAAGTAAATCTCCATTTCTAAGTGATTTGTTTTTGGAGAACAGAAAGATAGTACAACTGTGCAATAATACATATTGATTAAACATCAAGAAGTCAATAAAGTAAAGAGCTAAAATATCCACAATAGCAGTGGATTTGTAGCAGCAAAAAATGTTTGTCTGACTTTGTAATCTAGTGCAATAATTAGTATGCTGTGTGTTGCATAAAGACCCTCAAAGTCATGGTATGATTGTTGTTTGGTCTAGCATTATATGAGCAATATTCCATACAATACATAAAACACATATTTTGTGGATTATGGAGTATGATACTGATTTGATACATGATACATGTATGAAATGTATGATACATTTGGCCACAAGTCTGCTTGGTTAATGGACTCCCTGCCTAGCTAGCTGGATGAGGCAATAGACCCCCTGTAATTTAACCAAGGGGGGAATTGAAAAGGGGGTGGTGAATGGGGGAGGTGAAGGGAAGTATACTCAGTTTGTAGAAAGAGGTGTAAGTGACTGGTTTATTTATATTCTCCTGATTGGTTAATCTTCAACATAATTAGTGTGGGAGCAGTCCATCTTTGTGAACCCCAGTAGCAAGCTTTATGGTTACCTAATTGATTGCTTATACACATACCGACATTTTTATGTGAATCAGAGCATTAAACAAAAACAAACAAACAAACAAAAAGTTTGCAGCAAAAATGCAAAAACAAAAATGCAGCAATTTCAATTTGACTAGCTAGCTACAGTATAATGAACAATTGTACTGGGTATGTATGAAGGAGTGTGTATTTTCCCCTAGATTTCTGTATTCTAAGAGTCTTAATAGTCCCAGATAAATTCACTGCAGTGCAGTTATACCCAGATCTATTTAATTGTACATGGAAACCTTAATCAAGAACGATGTCCAATAAAAGGAATCCTGACACTGCAGGCTACACCAGACCAAAACAACCTAATGGTAAGCGACACAGCAAATGAAAAAAAGGAAAAAAAAAACTCAGAAAAAAAGAGCCACATAATTATTTATCTGTCTACAGTTCTGTTATTTTCAGCAACAGCGGAATACATTGGTGGCTGCAGGTGTTTTTCAAAGACAGGTCTATTATTGCACCTTGCCCAGGAGAAATTTGGTGACTGACAAGCACCACTAACTGTAAATACAATAATATGCAGGAGCTTGTCTTCAATTAGTCCTCATTTGCCATGAAATCCCCTAGAAGATGCCTTCCATTTAAAATAATTGTTTACAAACAAGGCATTTTTTCCACATGCCGCTGTATAAATTGTTGAATGATCTCTGTACATTTTTCTGTTGACACACAAGCCTGCAGGGTGAGCTAGATGTGATATCCATTTTGTAAAGGTGAGAAAAACAGACCTGCAAGATTTCCTGATATATCACTACTGCATTCTAGGGACCTAACATGTGACATCATCTGCTGTAATTCAACATCTTGTTTCATGGCATGTCTTGTCACCATTCACTATGTATTATCTGTGTATGAGGGAATATCTGTAGTATTGTCAATATAATCCACACAGTCTGTCACTGCATACTGATTAGCTGAGTTTTCTATCTGATCAGATTTAATTCTGACATGCATCACAAATCTCTGCCTATTTTACTTTGTAATTATTATTTTCTTTAGTGCAGCGTAGAAAGTACGTATCTGAATATTCCGTATTCGTGGCACTTTTACAAATCTACACAAAGACATTCTTTTGCTTTGAAGACCTCTTCCTTCTGAATCTCTTGTCAGCAAGATTCACCATCCCCTACTACATGCAGAAGCGCTTTTCGCATTACACACTCAGCTTATCAGTACCATTTGTTACAGAAAATAGTATTACAAAATTCCTTACAATAAAAAAAAGAAAGAAAGAAACAGTGACAATATTCTCATCCAATCATTGTAGCATGGCCAGATCCAATTGTAGGTAAGTACCCAGGGTCTGGAAAGAATGGGGATGATTTCATCGAATACCATGGTGATTAAAATGGCCAAGTCAAGCAAATCATTTTTTAAGAGTAGTGCTTTTTACATTATATAAAAAAAAGAAAGATATTTTAGCCCCTATTGTGCATTGATTGATTTAGACCTTTTTGTATTATTTGTTCATAGCACAGTTTTTTTAAGACCATTTTTTTTTATAACATCATCCCCTTTTTTGGATATCTTGAAATAAAACTCCCTTACTACAGCAGTTACTGTATAGTGTAATATTTCTTAATACTTATCATTTAAGGCTTAACTTAAGTGTTATATTACAGTACATGACTGATACTAGCAGAGGATACAAAGCGTTCAGTATTTTCAACTTTCTTGTCTATAGTTAATTGGTTATATTTTATCAGTTATTTAAGGCTTATTTTGTATTCATAAATGTATTGTGTAGCTATTTTAAAGTATTTATTCATTGGCACTCACATTTTAAGCATTTTTTAAAAATGTTTACACCAGGCATGCATATGAGTACCTGTACTTCTATGTTGAGAATTTCACCCTTGATCATACTTACTCCTTTTTAAAAACAAAATCCTTCATCTGAAATATGGATTCTGATCATGTCAGATCCACAAAATCAAACAGCTGGCCAATACTTGATTGAGAAACCTCCAAGGACATTAAATGAGTTCATATTAACTAATTCAATCAAATATGACAGCTACTGAAAGACAGGAGAGTCAAAAACACCACCCCTGTTGAGGAAGCACAGTAATTAGTGTGCTAGGCTATTAAATAATCCCTGCTGAGGGAGTTTAACCCTCTCCTGCATGCTTCTGCCTTAAGGTAACAAGATAGAACTTTATCAAAATCTCTCCTCTGGATGATAACATTTAAGTTTCAATGTATAATGTTGCCAGTAAGCAACATATTTTACAATCTAGTGAGTACCAGTGTTCAATATGATGCAATGTGAGGAGGCAGGTCAGCTCTCAGGAAGCTGGACTTGTAAATGGCATAGTATGTCAGTTAGAAACGTTCCTTTTTCTATATATGGGTGTGTTTTTGAGAATTTCTAATTGCTCCCTGTGTTATTGATGATTTCCCTATTTTCATTTCTGGAATTTTATTTTGTTGTCTGAAAGCTACACTATACAAAAATACATATTGACTATATGTTGCTTGAAAGCTCTATCATGCAAAGAGAGTTAATTTCAAATGAATGCAAAGCTTTTTACAATAATTGATTCTGAGTTTCAGTGTTTAAAAATAAAATATCAAACAGAACGAAATTTCAATGTACCATTTGTAATTCAGTAATATGAGAGAATTGATCAGGGGTCTGAATACTTTTGCAAGCCACTGTGTGTGTATATATATATATATATATATATATATATATATGATATATATATATATAGTATATATATATATATATTAAAGAAAATAAATATTAATACAATTGCATAAGCATTAGATACAGGCAAGCAAAGACGTGCAGGTCACAGCATGCCTCAATGTTTATATCATAACACAGATGTTCGTGGAGTCAAATCAAACAATTGACTGACGATTCAAACAAAAACATTACATTAAATACTATGAATATATTATCATTTCCGCCGCAAATTGCAATTTGCAATCCTAATCTGTTAGAAGCTGTTTCAAACTAGTCCTTTGTTTGTGGCGTTCTATTTTCACACTCTCCATTCCTTGACACATCTTGATTAGATACCTGTTAACTTTGGCTCTCTGCCCAGACTCCAAGATACGAGAGACTGCAAATGTCTTTCTTGGCTAGTTACATGTGCTTCAAGCTATATCAAAATATGAAAAGGGTCTGGTTCTAAATTAGAGTACCAGTGTTCAGGTTGTGTGGTTTGTCAGAAGTGTGGACGCTGTAATACCTAACTACATTTTTTGTGTATCCTCTAATATCCCAAAATGACTTGTTATCAGTGTACTCTTCACACTAGGTATGAATCAGGACATCTATGTTAAACTAGTGGGGCAACTAACAGAAGCACAATGTAAAATTAGCCAACTGCAAAAATGAAATGCTAGTTGAAAGTAGCTTCAGGGATGAACAATTCATGTAATTTGTTAGCTCTGTTTGAAATAAAATTAAGTACAACAGAATTAGGCTCAGGCAAGATATGAAGATAAAAACAAAGATTGGTTTGTAATTAAAAGCTTTTTTAAGTTTAATTTTGAAACAATTGACTCAATTTGTTTAAAGAGACATCACCTGATTAAAAATAAAACTCAAAAACTTCAAGTCCTACGTGTGTGTGTGTGTGTGTGTGCATTTACTTTATACAAAATACAAGTTATTTCTTTTTAGCAATATGGACCTCTATTAATATGGAGAATAACACATTATTTTAAAATAAAAAAGAGTGAAATAAAATAAAAAATAAATAAAAACATGAAACAGTTCTGAAGATTGGTTATGTAGTGCGGACAGGCCCAGAAAGCCATGCTGTAATGAGTTAACTGTATAACCAGCCATTTTTTCCATTGGATATGAAATAATATTGCTAACTCATGTAACTTTTTGCTCCTAAAGTGTATTATTATTATTATTATTATTATTATTATTATTATTATTATGATGATGATGATGATGATGATGATGTCCTATATATCTACAAAAATCCAACGGTTCTACATTGTCAAGTATGTATGCCCTTTGTGACAGAAAGACAATGATTCTTGGTGGTAAACCTACTTCCCTATCTGTGAAGGTGCTAAGTAACAGGAAAAGAGTACTCTGGACTACTTGGCTTGACACTTTGTTCCAAGGGTTAAAAGGAAGTCGGTCATGAGAGACGGAACTTCAGTACACTAACTCATTGACCCGGAGGAGATTGGAGGAGTGGCTGCAATCATTTACCAAGGGGTCATGAGTGCCGGTATAAAGAGGAGTTGAAGAAATGTTATCTGTTCCTTCGTTTTGGTTATTAGTAAGTGACCTGGAAGTGTGTTTTGTGAATAATCGTGAGTGTTTGTTTTGTTCTGTCTATTTGTTTGATTGCCATCACTAGACAGCTAAAACATTCCAGTGCTGTTGCCAGAGGCCCGGAAAAACCCAGAACAGACCTGCACTTGTATCACTATAAACTATATTCGTACCACAATCATTAATTCATGCACTAACCAGACTTGTGTATGTGTTTTGTGTTTAATGCTGGGATACAATAACAGGACTATTATTTCAGGACCAACCCGCTGTATTACTTACCTGCATTATTATTTACTGTTTGTGTGATGAGTCAAAGGGGTTTCGGTCTGCAATTCAGCCTCCCAACAGTAGAAGGCATCAAACCAACTCGGGACTTCCCTTACCAAGGTCTTGTGACCATGACAAAAGTAATATTTTTGAGGGGCGGCACCTTGGTGAGGGGCGGAAGTACGAGTATGTAAATTCCAGCCCCTGGAGAAAAGTGAAATTAAGGATACCTGTCAGTTTGGGAATGGTGATCCATTGACTACCAGGGCGGGGTTTGCATACTAAAGGGAACGTGCTACTGTGTTCGGGGTTGGTCCTAAGGAATAGAGGCGGGGGAAAAAAGGCTGGAGGGAAGTACGTGGGAATTTGGACTGTGTCACGAACGGAGGCTTTACTAACTTGGCTCTTTTCTGTTTTTATTCCTTTTTGTTTTATTTTTGGTTTTAAGCAGAACATGAAGAGGACTAAGAGGCTTCCGTTTCTTTATTTTTGATTACTCCAGCACTCCCTCCCTCACATCCTTCTTTATTATCTAAGCACGGCGCCAGGAACAGCTCGCCTAGTTCTTTGGTCAGCTGGTAGAGAAAATCTCGACACCAGCGGCGGAAACAGCGGTTGCCCGGATGTTTTCTTCACAACCAAAGCTACAGAAGATGACTCCGGAAGATGATCCTGAGGCGTTCTTGGTCACCTTTGAGAGAGTGGCAGAAGCAGCAGGGTGGCCCAAGGAACACTGGGCCATGAAATTGGCACCCTGTTTGACAGGAGAAGCGCAAGCAGCGTATAGAGCCTTGATGGCCTCGGAGGCGGCGGATTATATAAAAGTAAAAGAAGCCATTCTCTCACGCCTCGGGATCACGGAAGAAACATACCGGCGCCGTTTCCGGGAATACCAGCTGTCCAAGGGGGTGCGGCCCCGGGTTGCGGGACAGTATCTCCTGGATCAGTGCACCCGGTGGCTTCAACCGGAAGAACACACACCCCAAGAACTGGTGCAGAAGATCGCTATAGAGCAGTTCGCCTCCATACTACCGCCAGGAAATCGGGAGTGGGTTAAAAGGAATCAACCTACCACTCTCGAGAAGGCCATCATCCTGGCGGACGCTTATGAGGATGCGAATGAAGGCGCCGCCTCTGACCCCACTCCTGCGCCTAAACTAACCAGGACCAACCCATCAGTGAAGCCCAGAGGAGGTAACCAGACCTTCAGACCATGGAGGTCGAGGTTAGCCCCGTCTTGGGCGAGAGAAAAAACCCTTAACCTGTCAGTCACCGACTCACAGGACAAGCAAACCCCGTTGGTGCCTTCTACCTCAGTTTGTTACCGATGCAATGAGCCCGGACATATAGCCAGGGATTGTCCGATGATGGAGGTAGACCTGGCAAGAAGATCCTGGTCGGCAGTAACAGGTAAGAACACTGGGGAATGTTGGGAGGGCCCTTATCAATTAAGAGTACAGGTCGGGGATAAGAGTACTAATGCATTTGCGGACTCTGGGTGTGCACAAACATTGATTCGACAAGCTCTTTTGGAGGGGGTAACCTGGGAGCCACAGGGTAAAGTGGCTATCTCATGTATCCATGGAGAAACTCGGGTTTATCCCACCACTAAAGTTAGACTTAATGTTGATGGTTACTCAGCTTACGTTAAAGTGGCTGTAGCGCAATGTTTACCATACCCTGTTCTCCTGGGAAGAGACTGGCTGGTTTTTGATCGTATTTTAGGTCAGGAAATGGTCTTAGTTTCTACCAGGGGACAATCTAAGCAACAGGAGAAAACAATTGGCAAGATTTTCCCGTTACAATCCGATCTGTTTAACCCTAAAATCCGCCCGAGAAAAACAAAATAGAGAGAGAGCAGGGTGGAAAAATAGGAGGGAACTCTGAGACGACAAGGGGAGGGGTCTGACTCAAAGGTAAACCAATCTTGTAAACGGCAGGGTAAAGGAATAGGTGTTCAGTGTGACCAGGGCTGCGAGGCTACTGATGTGGAAGGTCACATAATAAAAGACACTCCTCTCAGCGTACCTAATCACTGGGACCGAGATATTGACCTGGGCTATGAACAACAAAATGATCCCACATTACAGTATGCTTGGAAACAGGTGAGATATGTTGAGGGGAAGGATATGCAGGAAGGACAGCCAGTGGTATTTCTGTATCTGGGCACTTATTATATAGAATAACCCGGGCTCCCGGGACGGGACAGCTCGTAAAACAATTATTGGTTCCTAGGCCTTTTCAGTCAGAAGTCATGAGATTGGCGCATGACATTCCATTTGCAGGTCATTTAGGAACTGAAAAGACTCAGGAACGAATTCTGGCCCGGTTTTTTTGGCCAGGGGTTTATGGTCTTGTGCGGAATTATGTATCTGAGTGTCCGGAATGTCAATTAGCTGCCCCTAAGTTAGTTTGCCCTGCACCTCTGGTCTCACTGCCAATTATTGGAGTACCGTTTGAGAGGATTGGTGTAGATTTAGTAGGCCCTCTGGAGGGAGCAGAGTCAGGATATTGGTATATTTTGGTAGTAGTGGACTACGCAACACGATATCCAGAAGCTGTTCCCTTACGCTCTATGAGTGCAGAAGTAGTAGCAAATGAATTGGTTAAAATATTTTCTAGGGTGGGAATCCCGAAAGAAATTCTCACTGATCAGGGCACTAATTTTATGTCAGGCTGTATTCAGCAATTATACAAATTATTGAAAATTCGAACCTCAGTTTTTCATCCTCAAACGGATGGGCTTGTTGAACGATTTAATCAGACTTTAAAAAGTATGTTGCGCCGCTTTGTAGATCAGGAGAAACGTAATTGGGCTAAACTGCTTCCCTACTTGCTCTTTGCAGTTCGTGAGGTACCACAATCCTCAACGGGGTTCTCTCCGTTTGAGCTCTTGTACGGTCGGCAGCCGCGGGGTATCTTGGATCTCATAAGAGAAGGCTGGGAAGAACAGTCAAAAGACTCTAAAAATATAGTGAAATATGTATTACAGCTACGCGATCGCTTAGAATTAGTCGGTCGATTGGCACATGACAATCTCAAAGTGGCACAGCAGAAGCAGCAGCAAAGCTACAATAAAAATGCAAGAATTAGGAACTTTCGACCTGGAGACAAAGTGTTGTTGTTGCTTCCCTCATCAGAATCTAAGTTGTTTGCTAAATGGCAGGGTCCCTTTGAGGTCATTCGAGCAATTGGAAAAGTTAATTATGAGATCCGACAGCCTGGGCGTCGGAAGGAAAATCAAATTTATCATGTTAATCTCCTCAAACCGTGGAAAGAACGGGACGTCCATTTTATATCTCCCGAACAGGAGGGAGAGGACTATGGACCCTCAATTGAGCCAGTATCAGCAGCTGGGGTTCCGATGGGGGAACAATTAACTCCTGATCAACGCAAAGAGGTAAGCAATTTAATCAAAATGTTTGGTGATGTGTTTTCTAACGTGCCCGGAAGAACGCATTTGATTGAACATGCTATTATCACTCCGCCAGGTCTGTGAGTTAGACAGAAACCGTATCGCATTCCAGAAAGTCGGAGAGATTCTGTCCGGAGGGAGGTGGAGTGTATGTTGAAACTTGGGATAATTGAACCTTCCCGAAGTGAGTGGTGTAGCCCAATTGTACCAATAGACAAACCAGATGGGTCACTACGGTTATGTATAGACTTTAGGAGGGTGAATGCTATCTCTAAGTTTGATGCATATCCCATGCCTCGCGTAGATGAACTCTTAGACAGGCTGGGGTAAGCTCGGTTTATTTCAACTTTGGATCTGACGAAAGGATACTGGCAAATTCCATTAGCAAAAGCCTCTCGTGAGAAAACGGCATTTTCAACCCGAGATGGTCTTTTTCAATTTTGTACTATGCCGTTCGGACTTCATGGAGCTCCCGCAACTTTCCAGAGACTGATGGACAGGGTATTACAACCTCATCGAGAGTATGCAGCTGCATATATCGATGATGTAGTCATATACAGTTCTTCCTGGAAAGAACATTTGAGTAGATTAAAAGCCGTCCTACAGTCTCTGAGGAAGGCGGGGCTCACAGCGAACATGGCAAAGTGCGCTATTGGAAAAGAAGAAACAAAATATTTAGGTTTCATAATGGGTAAGGGTAGAGTGAAACCATTGGTTTCAAAAGTCCAGGCTTTGTTGAATTCACCGCTACCTACCACAAAAACCCAGGTGAGATCATTGTTGGGATTGGCTGGTTATTACCGCTGCTTTATTCCACACTTTTCCACTATAGCCGCCCCTCTCACTGATCTCACTAAAAAGAACGCTCCAAATAAAATTAAGTGGAGTGCAGAGTGTCAGACAGCCTTTGAATCTATTAAAACTAATTTGAGTCAGGCCCCAGCATTAATAAGCCCGGATTTCAGCCGAGAGTTCATCCTTCAGACAGATGCATCGCAGACTGGTCTGGGGGTGGTTCTGTCTCAGGAAAAAAATGGTATAGAACACCCAATATTATATATTAGTCGGAAGTTACTGCCGAGAGAACAAAGGTACTCTGTGTTAGAGAAATAATGCCTGGCAGTAAAATGGGCGGTGGAGTCCTTAAAATACTATCTTCTGGGACGACCCTTTGTACTCATCACAGATCACGCCCCTTTAAAGTGGTTAGACACAATGAAGGATTCAAACGCTAGGATTACGCGGTGGTACCTGGCGCTCCAACCCTTCGCCTTTCAAATAAGGCATCGTGCAGGTAAGTTACATCAAAACGCTGATTTTTTTTCCCGGGAGGGAGGGGAAAAGGAGGGGTTAGAGGTTTCCGAGTGTTCATTCGGCTCCACTCTGAGGGGTGGGATATGTGATGAGTCAAAGGGGTTTCGGTCTGCAATTCAGCCTCCCAACAGTAGAAGGCATCAAACCAACTCGGGACTTCCCTTACCAAGGTCTTGTGACCATGACAAAAGTCATATTTTTGAGGGGCGGCACCTTGGTGAGGGGCGGAAGTACGAGTATGTAAATTCCAGCCACTGGAGTCAAGTGAAATTAAGGATACCTGTCAGTTTGGGATTGGTGATCCACTGACTACCGGGGCGGGGTTTGCATACTAAAGGGAACTTGCTACTGTGTTCGGGGTTAGTCCTAAGGAATAGAGGCGGGGGAAAAAAGGCTGGAGGGAAGTACGTGGGAGTTTGGACTGTGTCACGAATGGAGGCTTTACTAACTTGGCTCTTTTCTGTTTTTATTCCTTTTTGTTTTATTTTTGGATTTAAGCAGAACATGAAGAGGACTAAGAGGCTTCCGTTCCTTTATTTTTGATTACTCCAGCACTCCCTCCTCCCATCCTTCTTTATTATTTTTCTTTTTTTCCGTGTAATATTAAATAAAATTTTAATTTTTACATGTAAATCACTGTCTGGAAAATCCATTTTTACTCACACGCCTCACAGTTTGTTTTTAAATTTTTCTGTTTTTACTACAGGAAACTTTTACAGGGGTAGGTAAGTTAAACCTCGAGGCAAATCTTTTTTTTGTTGTTGTAGTAGTCTTGATAATGCAAAATACAATTCTTTGAAACTGATAACCAGTGTGGTGGTATTGTGACAATTCTGGTGACAACAGCAGGGTGTAACGTCAGGTTGGGTCATAATATCATTCTGTTTATGAAATTAATCGAATTGGAATATAAAGAGTCATAAACTAAATACTGGACAAGGGGTTTATCTTCACTATTGCTGAATGGTGCCAGGGGTGTCTTCCAAGAGGGTACAAACCAGATGGTTTTGAATGTTTTGACACCTCGGACAGAAGATGTTTTGACATCTCATAAATACAGCCCACAGTGGCAAAACAGTAGACCATTTGAGAACACTGGGCCGTCTTGGAATGAGAACAGCCAATGGGAAAACACTCCACGTGAACTCGGACGCAGAACAAGCCTCTGAACTTTGATAATCTGAAGACCCGCAGCCTGCGATTGGTTTGAACACGGATATTGTTTTTGGAAACTCTGATACGGGATAACAACCCCAGTGTTTACCTTGAGGGAGACTGCAGCGTAAGACTTGAATTTAAGACTAGAATTCTAAAGGTACTTGGAATCAAATCTCTAATTTAGCCCCAATTCATCACTGGAGGAATAGCTGGACATATCATTTGAAGTCGACAGAGATTGAAACATATGCTTTTATTATGTCTTTTATTAAGCTAGCAGTGCCAGAGTGTGTGGTGGAATATCCCAGACATAACTGGACGAAGAGTGCACATATTGATGGAGGAATATCTAAACAGTTAATGACTCTTGTTTTTGAAAAAAAATTATTTCGTCCCCTGGTGTGGAGACGCAATGTGAGGAAGGCAGACCCCGGAACCTGGACTTTTCCTTGCCTGCAGGAGAGACTTTAAGTGCCTATTTTGGCTGACATACAGACCAGCTAAGAAGGAGCGAAAGTCTGTTAAGTGTTCAATAGTAGTGTTTTTTCTCCTCTTAAGAACTCGAGAATAAGCTGAATTTAAAGTAAAATTAACATTTTGTTTGAGGTAGAATGTAAGAAAAGTATTACTGCTTTCAACTCATGCTTTGAATTAATGAACACTATAGTAACTGATTTGTTGTATGTGATTCATACAAATTATATGAGTTCTATAAGGCAATTATCATTCTACATTTAGAGATAGAATCCAGATTAACTCTTGATATTAGATAATCCTCATAAGATTTATCTTGCAAGAGTGAGAATTGCCTTGTGAACCAAAACATCTATATGAGACTGATTTAACAATGCTTTGATCAAATATTAACGAAAACAAATATTTGTGTTCCTCACGATACCCCTGTTAAGACTAAACTTTGTCTTAAGTAACTGTCAGGAATGTGGTTGTAACCTTTAAAGGAATCTGCCCTGGATTGCTAAATCATCTATCAGGAGTGGGGAGTTTCATTTATATTTTCCTTTCTGTACGGTTTAGTTTAGTCAATTCTTCATTTCTATATTACTAGTTTAGTCGTTGCACCTTTAATTTTCCTTAATTTAGTTTTATTTCTAATAAAACTGTCCTTTTTATTAAATAGAAGTGGTGTCCAGTCTGCGTATTTCAGTAGAGGTGGGTCCTAAATGCTTTTGAATTCAAATAAGGTATTACATGATTACAAATTAAACTAGTCCAAATACAAATATATCTTGCACTCTACAAGGGGGAAGGTCTGTGTGTTTATTGAAGAATCACTGCCAATCTGAAAAAGATATTTCATTAACCTGATGTAAGCCAATGCTGTCTGAGGTTGTGCTGTGAAAGCAGCGGCATAACCAGATGGCAAATAAACAATCAAAACATTGCTTCCAAGCTGATGAACTTTAACCCCTGTAATCCATAGCATAGAACTGTTGTAGCAGAAACATTTCAAGTGTTTTAATGATCTGCATCATTTTTACAAGACATGAGTGTTTCTTCTTTTCTTGTCAATAAAGATTATGTTGTTACTCAGTGAGTGCACTTTTTTTAATCAGTTGATGAATAGCGCTGCAATGAAGCAGAACATTGACATTTCCGAGACTTGGAGGAAATAGAACCACAATAGGTTTGTGTTTTGATTACAAAAACAAAAGTGTAAAAGATGTATTCCACAAAGAAGCAAATAATGGAACATTTCTGTCACTCTGGTTGCTGTTTTACTACAGTGACTTTGAATTATGAGTTTGAGGTGATGCGTCTTTGTGAAAGACAGAGGGGTATGAAGATCATGACATGATTTAAGCTAACAGTTAGGTGTCCCTACCCAAAGGCAAGTGAAAGATCATAGATACATTGTGCAAATTTTACAGATGAGCTTTAGCTGAAGGATCAAACTAAATTGTGTGGCGTGAGAACTTTTTCTTGAAAAATAGCAAAAGAGAGAAGCAGTTATATTTTGACTACTACAATTGTAACAATCTTGCAAAGCTTGCAGGAGCTAAAATGAAGATTGGGGTGACAGAGTTAAAAAAAAACACAAGCATGAGGTCTGAACAGGAAGTAGGAACAAGCGCATGTATCAAAGCAAACGGCATCCTAGTCTCTGCATTAACAATCACAGGCAAGAGAGGATTGCAAAAGAATATGTAAAGCACCCAGTACTTCTGGAGCAATGTGTATAACCACAGACAAGTCACAATATAATGTTTACCATGATTGTTAGTGTAGTGCATATTTACGTTGTATATCTAGGATTTATGTCACAACTTTGTCCTCACCAATTACCATTAAAGAAAATACCTATTATAGCTCAATGTAATTATTAACCCATAATAAACAGAATACCTCAATAAGAATTAACGAGTCTGGCATAATTATCCCTAGATTCATGATAAAAAGAGATTAACGATTAATATAATGTATGTTTAAGTATTTCAAGTCAATCATAAATGTGCATTTGTTATAAGACAAAAAGAAACCTAATAATCCAAATTATTATTACATTTATTCATATTCTTAAAGGAATAAGAATAAAAGTTAGGCTTCATAGTTAAAACCAAATGTAAAAAGAAGAAACAAAACAAAACATTCGAGGAAAAGTGCTTGATGATCCGTTCAGTCACACATTACGTATACATGCGCTAGCTTCCAAGTGGCTAAGTACCCATGTAGAATGTTCCAGCATCTAGTTGAATAGATGCACATTACGTATTGTGACAATATCAGTAGTATGGCTTCAGTTCAGTTACTTGTAAACACACAGTATAAGTTGATACGTATTCTGTTGGTGCAATGTTTAAAACAAAGTCTTCTTAACACGGTCGTCTTCTCTGTAGAAGTTAGCTGTGCAGCAGTGCAGTGCATCTCTGGGACAGCTTTGAAGATTACATAATGGTTTCTTCATTGGAGAACTTCAGAGTTTGATGAGTTGAGAGCGATGATATGTTTTGAAGAAAGAGTGAATCCAGCAAGCGAATCCAGAGAGCGCAGATCCAAAGAGAGTGAAAATCCTTGTTTTGAGTTTAAATAACACAATGTATAGGTGGTCCCTTGTACTGTAGTCCTTGTTGGTCCTTCCATTAGTTCACAGTATTTAATAGACAGTTGCGTGTCGCACAGAAAGGGTATTTTAGAAATGAAATCGTATCAAAGGATTTTACATTTATCATTTAAACCTTCTGTTTAATATAACTTTAGTTACATTCATTAGAGAAGAATATAAATTTTAGTTTCATTCTCTACAAAATTATGATTACAAATATATAAAATACATCATAATACAATCAATGGATAATATTCAAAAATAGTTATTAGTTTATATTATTCATTTCACAAAAACCCTTAAGGTTTAATAGGGAACTTACTGTAAATAACTATTAAACTTGTGTTTACAAGTTATGCAATTAAAAATGATTCTTAAAGCATTTTAACACAATGATGGTACAACTGCATGGTCACTGTAACTTGCCTTGATAAGTTTTATGACACCTTAGGATACCAGACAATTAGATAGCATTTTGGAAGGTGAGCTTGTGCCTTGGTCTAATCAACAAACATTAAAGTAGATCAGGTTAAGAATGTTCTGGAATTGGTGTTAACAACCCAATCACCACAGCATGTCACACAGACAATAATCTGAATTAAATATCTGGGAAATGCTTATATTAAAATGAATTTCCTTGACATTTATTGCCAAACAGGCAATATATCGACTTTGAGATATATATGCATCAATGTTTGATATATTGATTGATATTTTATATATATGGGTTACGCCTCAGTCCTTTAACCAACCCAGAAGTGATATATAACATCGGAACCGCACGGCCCGAAGTGGTTTATACCACTTATAACACAGCTACCTGTTATTTGTGAGAAGAAAAATAATAACAAATAATGAAAACGCATTTATATTAAGACAAAACCAGAAACATTTATTGTGTATATATCTGCAGTGTAATATAGTCCCAAATTTAATTTAATTAATTGTTTGCTTATTAAAAATAAATTAAATAAATTGCACATGTTCGTTTATTGTGAATTTCTGCATCGAAAGTGCCATCTCCCTAGAAACTAGAGGGCTGAGTACAAACTGGATGATGGGCAGAGTTTCAAGTTATACTAAGGAAATAAGCAGAACAGCTGCGATAGAGACTGAAGCTGGACCTTGATGTGAGTTTGTTAACTTGTTATCTGTAAGCATTTACCATAAAGTTAACACTTATTCTAGTATATTTTCATTCTTTTGGATCTCAAAATATGTTTTTGTTATTTGTCAGATACCCTTGCGTCTAAATTGTGCCAGATTATGTTGACGATTGAACCAGACTTTACACACCATTCTGACTGTGGTGTCAGGGGACAGTACATCAGTTTCCCACAGATGTTTAAAATCCAGGCCGCTAATTTGGGGGGTTGTGTCTGGCCTTGTCCTTACCTGCTTTTCTAAGAGTTTTCCTGACTGACATGAATACATTACTTCTGGTTTTAAACTTTCTGTCAGCAGAGATGTTAAAACTTCTACTGTTAAAATATGTATTTAACACAGATCAGCATTATAAAACTGGAGACTGAATACTGGTCCTTAGTTTAACTTCTTGCACTCACACAAAATTCTCTTATGTTTGAGATTTTTTTAAAAATTTATTTCCATAAAATAAATGTCCCTATTTTTTTCTTTAAGTAGATTAACAAGTCCATACTGTAAGTTTTTTTTTTTGTGTGAGTGTTTTTTCAATATTTATTTTCTTCTATTTCATTTAGCTGTTCCTCATCAACTGTAATGTCTGTTCTTGCTTCTGCACTTATTTTATTAATTTATTTTTTTTCAGATGGACTGCTGTCTCCACTCAAAAAGTTGGTGTTGTACCAGTTATGTGGATTTTCATCCCCAAATATATTAAAGGAAATAATTAAAATGCCACTCATTGTTGGCAGTGGTTTTGTAACTAATAACCAATAAAATGTCAGTTTGTCATGGAATTTACAATGTAGTGATGCGTAATTATTTATTTAGTGTGAAGTGGCTCATTAGTATGCAAGCCATGATATATATATATATATATATATATATATATATATATATATATATATATTATATATATATATATATATATATATATATATATATATATATATATATATATATATATATATATATATATATATATTGTGAAGGAGTGTACATTCCAGAATAATATTGGTCAGCTGGGAGGCTGTGGCTGTAAGGAACGTACACTCCATCTGCCTAAAGGTTGTATGGTTAGGTTCAAAGGAAACTAAAATAATGTGAAGACAACATAAACAAACTGGCCAGTAAACAAACTGGGAAATAAGGTCATGGGTTTTAAGACCATGGGGAACAGGCTGTTGTCAAGAGTAATTATCAGTTGGTCTTAATTGGGTAATTACGTGATTGCCTACGGGATAAAGCTGTTAAAGCTGAGAGAGACCGAGAGCAAAGAGACGGTACGGTGAGCGAACGGAGAACTCAAAAAGTGAAAGGAGACTTTGTGTTTGAGGGTAAGCAAAATTAAACTGCCCCTGGTTAGTTTAAAGAGAAAATAAAATATGTGTTTAGTTTAGGACCAGAGAACGGGATAGGTTTTGTTTGTATTCTGTTTGTTTGTTTTCGAATAAAACCACGCTCCAGCATGTTTCATTTCAAGTATGACTTTTGTTTGGTTTTGTTCAACTGTTTTACACAACACAATGTCGTTAACCTGGTGAACGACAGCAAATTCTTTACAATATATATATGGATTGATAATTGATTTATGTACATCAATATTATATATATATATATATATATATATATATATATATATATATATATATATATATATATATATATATATATATATATAGTGACATCATTTTTACTTATATGTTTAAATCTATTAATTCTAATTAACATTAGTTTATATAAACTTATATTGATATTATCATGCAATGCTGGCTCTGAGGATCAGCCTTGATTTAGCCTCCCCAACGCATCAGCATGCATATCTTTTGAATGAATTGTGTTTTTTTTTTAATGTTACATATTTATTGTTACATAGTTAATTAGTTCATTCTTTTCTGTTGTGTCCTGCTGACATAATCTTGTTCAGTCTATTTATACATGTATTTTCTTTTATTCTTCTATATGTCACATTGTCCAATTTTAGCTGTTCTAATAGTACAAACTTTACATCATTTATGTCAAGACCTTGACTGGTGAAGTGCTCTACTATTGGTTCATTATTTTTCTTATTTCTAATTAATGAAAGGTGGTTCTGAATAATTTTATATAAAGTTATTACAGTTTTTCAAAAATATTTTATTTCATCGCATTTTTCACAGGCAATTCCATAAACAACATTGCTATTTTTACAGTAGGTATTAGTTTTTAGTGGATATGTGTTCTAATTTGTATTTATATTATTACTTTTGTCCATGTATTTACACACTTTACATGTACCATTGCAAGTATTTGTAAAAGCTATTCTGTCCCAGTCCCAAATAAAGTATACGGTAATCAAAAAACACACACTCAATACACATACATGATCACCAGTACTCAGTGAGTGCAGTAGTGCTCATGGTGAATATACAATTTATCATGCTCTGGTGCAGTGAAGTTCCGGGTATGTGATGGCCTCTGGCGACAGCTCCGGAACGTGTTAGCCGTCTAATAACAACAAGCAACAACTAGACATACAAACAAAACACTCATGGTACAGTAATATGGGTCCTTCTGGGTGCAATGCTTTAACCAAAATGAAGGAACAGATTATGTCGCTTCGTCCCATTTGTATCCTCACACAAATGATTGCAGCCACTCCTCTAATCCATGGCTGCCACATCATTTCCCTTCCGGGTTGACGAGTTAATGCGCCAAATCTCTGCCCCCTTTATAGATGACCAACTTCCTTTTAACCCTAGGAATGGAGTGTCAGGACAAACAGTCCAGGGTACTCTGTTCCCATTACTTAGCACCCTCACAGGTCGGGAGGGAGATTTACCACCATTAAAGTTCCATTAAAAAAAATGAATTGCCCATGACCTTTGACCTCTCCTAAAGGTCAAATGTAAAACTGGCTTATAACTCCTGAGATGCAGGAGTGCGGATAGGTTCATGGTTACTATGGAACACATATAGTAACCTATGAATGCAGTCTGCACTATTTGTTAAAGTGTTTTGTACTGGTATTGTTACTGGTGCTGGAAGCCATAAAGTTGCTGGCAACTCTAGTTTTAATGTGTTCAAAAGGCAAAGACAGAAAGATAGGTGCCAAGCTGCTGCACTCAATCGGGACAGAAGTCCCCACCAAGAAGCCTGTGGCCCCAAATCAGTTCCATTAGGCAGGATGTAGCGAGCCAATATCCCCCGCCAAACAGGCAACCTCTCATAAAGCATCTTGTGTTATGGGTGCCTGTCTTTCTGAGTGGACATGATGGAAAACCACCCCCTCTCAAACACTTGAATGTGCATGCAACAGAAAACAACATTAAAAATTATAATAACTTAAAACAAATCCAATCAAATTCTAAACATCATAGGAAATTAAGTCAGCAGAGACTGCTATCTCGACACCGAGTACCATAGCTGTAGCTCTTACAGGTTTTTCTCCAACTCTGCTAAAGCATTACATTTTAACATACCAACCCCCTTCTAAAATATTAATCTTATTGAAAGGCTTTTCAAACATTTAAAGAGACAATGTCACCAAATGTTTATGCTCCAAAGGACATCAATCTACCCCCTACCATTGCCAAGATATTAGAGGTTGAAAATCTGAGTTTAACATGGAAACAAAGTTGAAACTATCTTGCCTCTATAATACACGTTACAATCTGTGCAGAGCATAGAGTAAAGGTGTGCAGAATAGGGCCACATTTCCATGGCTACCAACGGCAATCTTATAAGGGCTTACTTTCAGGGCGTTTTTTTTTTTTTTTTTTTTTTTTTTTTATTTTTTATTATTGAAGTGTATTCAATATACCAGTTATGTTTAATGGATTTTCCTGTCATAATTGAATGAGCAATTTAAGACAACTTGTTCAATTAAAAACGTTGTTCGCAGATCTATATAAAATGCTAATTCAGAAAGACTTGCTGTTTAATGGAACAAGGTATGCGTTTTACGTTATCAGGAAACCCTGGTATGCCTCTCACGATATTGCCACCCACTCACCATTACCAACTAACAGCATAAATATGTCAACTTATGTCTTACAGGAAACTGGAGCCTTGTTTGTAACAATACATATTCTGAAGCACAAAATCACACAATAGACAATGCAAATTATAGCCAGGTATGTCTCATGATTCTTCATATTCAATCATCCTTTATCACAACATCACATTTTTGTGATTCTATATGCATGGCTCCTCCATGTTATTTAATTGATCTTCAGCAGGGTCCGAAAAATAAAACAAGACCTGTCTGGAACAAATCCCTGTAATGGAATGTAGTGGGAGATCCAGGATTACCTGCCTCTGCTGTAAATGCTTGACTATGCTACTGGATTGCAGAGGTGGTAAAGTTGTACCTTCTAGTCTAGGTCTTTGTTCCAGCCCTGTTTTTAATTGTTTAATTAAGCCAGTTAAATCTCCACCCAGACATTTAAGCAGGTAATTAAACCAGGAGTGGAATGGCCCTTCAAGACCATGATTGGACACTCCTGCATTAGTTACACCACAGACAAAACTAATTTAACCAGGACAGGCCATTAGATTATATTAATTTACTTTTATTGATATCAGACCATAAGTAGATTCAAAATGAAGGAAAACCAGTGCATTACTTTTTGAAAATAATAGCACTACACTGTACAATATACATTTTGTTTATTTTAAGCCCAAGTTATTTCATTATAAAGGACAGAGTCTCAGTATCTGTATAGTGGTATAATGTAGCATATATGCATGTGTTTCTGTTTGTACTGTACTGTGAGATGTAAATACTGTAATTGATGAAGTGAACACCAATGCACATTAAACACATAACAAAAATAAGGACTCACAGAATAGACATTTCCTCAATAAATCTGGTCAAAAAGTAATAATTTCAAATTTGACAATGGAGGAAAATGGGTAGTACATCATTGATAAAATGCTAAATTAATACATTACAGTATATCTTGGCAGGTATTAAAATGCTTCTTAACTGGAATACCAATTAAGTTCTTTATTAGGTTTATATCAACCTTTTAATGTCTATCATTGTGAGACTCTTTCATTCATGCTGAGTTGGATTAGATCTGAGATCAAAAACAAACATCACACTGTCCAAATCAACAACAGTTGCTAATTAACAGAGTGGTTGTCTGAGCACTTGAGAAGGAGGAGGATCTGTTAACTTTTATACCTCACGAATATGATATATCCTATTTAAAAAGGTGAATCCTGTACATTTCAATCCACTATTTTTTTTTATGTTTTTTTTTTTTTACATCACCAACAATTCCATATAACAGCAAACACAGTAAATTGAAACTGGAAGCACAGCAACTTCTTGTATCCTCATTACCTACCTCAAGTGTAGATAGCCTGTAATGTGCAGAAACATATAAAGAGCAATTTAAGTTTAGCTAGAAGCATTTATGATAAACAGAATGTATTAGCATGGATCACACCAGTGATTTAGTCTATTGCAAGGAAACCTACCCATGACAAGCAAGGGTTTGCAACAGCTGGTCCTACAAACTCGATTGCTGGAAGCTTAAATACCTCTGCATACTAAATATAGGTGAATGTTATGCATCTAAACCATTTCTAAGGCTGAGTTTTATCTTGGGAATCTCAGAGTATATTGTTAAATACCAGACTTGTTTATTAGCTAAAAATGCATTTGAGTGGATCTGGATAATATAGCATTTTGGACCTTTCCAGCTTATACTCAAAACTGTGTTCAGGTAAGAGCTTTTCAAGATTCTCGAGCAAATTAAATTTAAAATGCTACATGTGAACCAGGAGTCCTGGAATAAGTAATCATGCCCTGCAAGAATCTAAAGGTTGCATATCTTTTAGATTAGTTTCTGAAAGCTTTATGAAGTTCAAAACCAGTGGCACGTACATGTGAAGGTCAACTATCTGTATTAAAAAGACAACAATATGACAGATAAAGGGCATTTAAAAAATGTGTTTTTCATTTTTAACCCCATACTATAAAAAGTGTCCAATGACCATGGCACAGTAACAGATAAGGAGCAAGATCCAGGACGTACTCATTATTTGATTGCTGAAAGTTATGTCTTGACCCCTATATGAAAACAGCTGATGGTTATTTTCAGAGTTTAAAAAGAGGTTAAATGTGCACAATTAATTCGATTTTGCTATTAAAGCTTGTGTTACATTTTTGAGACTCTGAAACATATCTATTCAGAAGCCGCAAGAACCTTTTAACAAGTTGCGACCTGCTAGTATACCAAGAGACTTCCATTTATTACCCTCTTATTAAGCTGCAACACCACAGAAAAAAGCAGCCTTTTAGCATTCTAATTCATCTGTCCTTTTATTGAAAGATTACTGGGTATGAATAGCAATGTAATTGCACTGTAATAACCTCATAAGTACCAATAATTCTGCTCTTACACTGTAAATGTGAAATTACATGGAAGAGGCCTTGTGAACATTTTGTTAGCATATGTAATTGCATGGTAATATCATGGTGATTTTCTTTTAATAACACACTTCTACCACAATTTACCATGTAAGAGCAGGAAACATTGGTATATTCATTGTTATTACATAGTTATGTATGCCTATTAATCTTTACACCTATTGAATTCCTGAACTCAATAATGCAATCTCCACCAATTTGAATACTTAGCTGTTCTGTGGTTTTAGAAGCCATGACATGCACAGCCTGCAAAATTGCACAAAGTTTGCATCATATGAAACACAACCTTTTGTTTTAAAAACAGTCAAATATTAATGTATTTGACACATTTATTCAAACTTGAAGTCCAGCTATTTTAATCCCACCTTCAAATAAGCTCTAGACTGTTCCACAGTTTTGGTATATGCCTAGGGAGTCTGTGCCAAGAAACTTTAGTAATCCAGAAGCTAGTAAGGTTACAATCTCCTTCAGTCTCAGAGGAGCCTTGCCACAAACGTATCTGATTCAGCAGAGATAGTGATGTTGTCTATAGCCCAAGGAAGAACATTTGAAACTGATCATGAAGCAGACTGTGTTGGCATTGTAGTATAAAATGACTGATCCTTTTTTTGTACCATAGAGGGAAAGAGTTACCATGCTTTTTTGCAGTTTGGGGTGTTATGTTGTATCCAGAAATATTTTGATTTGCTAAATATGTAGGGAAATAAGCAGTTTTACTGTCAGTGGTTTATGATTGAATTAAACTAAATAAATTGCATTTATACAGAGAATGTCATTGATGTATGGTTTTAAAGAAATATTTACATCAGCTTTATAAAAATATCAAGTCATTTAGAATATCATGGCCCACAGGTCAGGCAGTTCCAAGCAGAAAATAAAAATGATTATTTCTAGTGAAAAGTAAACAGCTTAAAGGGAGAATAATTTCAGCCATGCTAGTCAGGTTATTTACACCCCTGGTCAAAACAATTACTAAATCATCTAAATACCAAATGCAAATGCCTTTTATTTAAGCAATATTTTCATAAAGGAAACGCACATCTTGGGGCAGTATTTTTCAAAGGCATGTTTATAAACCAAACAATTGGGGGTTTAAAAAATCAAACTACTGCAGGCCAGAGAAATTCTATGCAATAATTAATGTAGTGCAAAGATAATGCAGGAAGTACAGCCGACAATACAAATGTAATATGCACCAACAATAAGCCAAGAGGAATATGAAACTATTTTTTTGATGAAGAAGTGCTCTTAGTAACTATTAGTGGCAATCTTGTAGCATTTTAATCGCAGGCACAGAGAACATGGAGAGAGATTCTTTGTCAAATTGCCATTGTTTTCTCCTTTCGGTGTAGCTGGGTTCAGTATCATAGATAGTGGCATGAATATCGAATATATAAAGTGTACGGAGACTGGTTGATCCATAACAAGGGTATGCTATCTGAAACTGCAGCACAGCAACTGTCTCAAGAGTGTGATCTTCTTTGAAAGACACCATACGATCTGTCATGTCCCCTGGTATTGCTCAATTATGGCTCTGAGCCACCGAGAAGGTAACCCACCCTAGTACCAACCACGACTAACATTATTTATTTTCTGAAATCTAAGAATATCAGAGTCCCAGGATAAACGGCTGCAGGCTGGATTAAAGCTTCATTGGAGATTGGGAATCTTTTTGAAGCAATCTAGCAAAGTGTGTTCAAAGAAAATCATCCAATTGCTGATTCAGTTTTGTTTGAAGAAAGAGCCTGACGTGTTAGTGTTTTATTATAAGCCCCCATGAGACAGGCAATTCGGCACCCTATATTTTTTTTTTAAATTAACTGCAGGCTGTTGTATAGAAATTGCTCTTCAGGGGGAAAACACAGCCCTCCAATAATAACAAATGTTCTGGAGCACAGCACCTCAGAACCTCTCTTTATCAATCACACTCCAGCAAACAACAGTGGATAAAAACACTTTTGCAATCATAATATTTATGAAACTAAGCCTTGGCAGAATCATAGTACAATTGAAGCAAGCAAAAAAAAAACAACAAAAAAAAAAACAACTGTTACACTTGTTGGAAGATGTCAACTTAGATGTTGAATTGTGCACTGAGTAGAGGGGCACACAGGGCATCCTTACACCATGTTGGAAGAAAATAGTTAAAAAGAATAAATGAGTCCCCAGGTGAAACAATTAACATTTTCAAAACTAAAGGCAGTCAGCTTCAGTTATTAGTAGATGCTAGGTTATTGAGAATGTGCTAAGCTCCATGATTATAATATTTTGATTCAGACAAATAGTCTTACTACTAGAGCCTGAAAGACAAACCATCAGCTCTTTCACAAAGACCATTGGCACCCACAGCCATATGCAGGTTAAGCACTGTGCATACCATTGCTTCAGCATCATAAGTGTGGACTCGCATATAATCTCTTAAGATCGGTTGAAGCGAAACAGACATTTTAAGCTTATAGGATTATGCTGTTTATTTAATGGTAGTAATGAGCAAACAGATGCAGATTGAAGGTTGAAGCCTTGAAAAAGAGCAATAAATCTTTCTTCTGATGACCCAAAATGTCAGAGGGAAAAAATCAATAAAAGCACCAAGCTCTGTTTCTGGCATTAAAAGTGATGGAGCTTTAAGTGCTGAAAATACGTTTGTGGCATTGATGTTAGTATTGAATTATCAGACTGCGCTTTCAGGATTGGGCACAGAAAGCGCACATTCATACAAGATTAATTTGTATTTTAATTTGATCAGTGTCTTATATTAAAATGAATAATACATTTTTGTAATCATTAACACATAATTGCCTGTTTTGTCACAACGTGTAAGATAAAAAAAAAGAAAAATTAAAAAAAGTTTAGATTTATGTACCATTGAGGCGGGGCAGGGCCCTGCCTGTAAATAATATTGTTTTGGTGGCGGTTGGCAGGGATGTGATTAATTTCCTATCGCTGCCAAAATACATGTGAGAATGTGGCTGGAGCTAATTGAATAATTGATATTAATTATGCTTCAGCCACATGATATAAAAAAGGGGAGAAAATTCTTTGTTTGGAGGAAGGAGTTTTTTTGGTGATTATTTGTTTTGTGTTTATTTTGAAAACTTGTTAGTGAAGGCTAATGCCCAACCTGCGATTTTGGATTTTGTTTAAACATTTTGTTTTGGCCCTTGAGCTGGATATTTTTTGTTCCTGTTTATTGTGTGTGTGACCTGTTTCCGAGTCTCTGTACCTGCCGATACCATCTAGGCCTGCAACGCTACCCTGGCACAACCATGCTTAGGGAGTGACTAATGAGAGTAAAATGATTAGAAATGGAACCAGCATGAAAGATGTGTGAGCTAGTTTTACCCCTAGTTTAAGTCTGTATTTCAAATAGTTTTATTTGTAGCTTTTTGTTGTCTTGGACTATTTGTCTGTCACTGTAGTTGCTGTTCTGTCTCTATGGCAGTGTTCTGCATTTATTCATTTTTAAAAAGGCAAATGGTGATGCAATTTGATTGCAGTTTTCTAATGTGACAGTGTAGGTGTCACAGGTGTAATGACTTGAGTCCCTGCTCAAAAGATTCGACTTGAGTCCCGGCCCAAAAGTATGGTCATGGTCATAGTCTTAATGATAAATAAATTACACCACCAGTTTCATCTTCAATAACTGCAGCCCATCTTCTGATGCATACAAGCCCTGCCTCTGAGCGTGAAGAACACGTGACAACAGAGACAGAGAAGAGCGTCAGCAGCATGGAAGGTAAATCTAGAGTACCTGCGCTCGTCGAGTTCGTAGTCTACATACTGCCAGCACTGAGAAATTTCAAACTAAGATAAACTGTTTAAAATAAGGAAATAGTTTTTGGTCTTTTATTTTTCCTCACCAAGTATCAATAAGAAATTACTTATTTGGTCAATTAGTAGTTTTATTTTTTTTTTAATTTTAAAACTTTAATGTATAAACATACATTCAATATTTAATGTTTATTTAATTTATACTTACATATTTATATTTAAGTTATACTATGTTTAAAAAAAAAAGTCCTACTTTGTTAAAATTTTAGTTGCTTTTAAAATCAAAACTAATACTTGCGAATACAAACTCATGTACAAGCCTACTTCTAAACAAAAAAAAAAAAGGGGGGGGGGGGGGGGGGGGGGGGGGGGGGGGGGGCAGATCAAAGCTTGGTGAATTCAAACCAGCAGTGTTCTGGCACTGCCTTCCAAGGAACCTGGAGGAAATTGGAGGCTCACTCCATGAGCGCTCAAACCGAACTCGATTTGAGGGGTAACCAGTCTCTGAGGCAACCTCAGAGCTAGGGCCCATCTCCTAGGTCACTTCCTGGACCTGTGTCTCCTGCTGCTCTAAAGAGTCCCCATCCCAGGTAGCTGCAATCGAGATTGCGTCCTAGTCTTTCTTGTTCATCGCCTTTCTCGGTCTGTGACCACCGGTGAGGGTAGTGTCGGTACCGGGGCAAGTGTTGGAGGCGGAGCTGGGGCAGGAGCAGGGGGAAGAGCCTACCGTCTGACCAAGTACTTGAGGACCTGGGCCATCTGGCATGGACCTCTTAGAACTACAATTCCCATCATCCTCCTGCTCACATATGTAACAGATTTACCACTGAGCAGGAGGATGATGGGAAATGTAGTTCTGAGAGGTCCATGTGGGTACATGGGAAGCCATCTTGAGGCAGGGAATGCAATTTAAAAGTTTTAAAAAGTAGTAAAAATGTAAAAAAATAAATAAAATACACACACATCTTACATAAACAGTTGCAGCAACACGTGATAACCTAACACAATAAAATAAAAAGGTCCTTTAGGTGCCCTTTACCTTGCAACTGAGACCACAAGTGCTGTGTGTCTCTGTTCATTTTCTGAACTTCAGTGCTGCTTCGGGGCAACTCAACATATAACCAAGTAAGTGGATTATATTTAATTTGATAGTTAAATCGGTGTTGCTTAGGTAACTATCGCTGCCTTTAACAATTGTTTTGTAAACTGTGCTGGGGTGTGTTGAATCGTGAGGTTGATTAGAATTTTGTGTTAAGTATACAGCTTTAGGCCTACAGGATAGTATAACTTGGCAAGCAGTGTCTTAGAATGCCAGCCATTCTAAGCGCCAACCAACGAAGGGCCACACGTCCAAGGGCAGTCTGAGCTGTGGCAGTCTGAGCGAGGACAGGTAGAGCTAGGACCTTTTCCAAATCTCTCCCAGTGGCTACTAGAGGCCTCATTCCAACTCTTAACATTGGCTGTATTTAAGTAACATTACAAAGATGGTGTTTTAATTAGGTGCTCAACTGTTGTGATTAGTACCAGGTGAGTGAGGTTAACCCTTTGCTGCCGACGCACTTTCATTTCATAACTTTTGTTACAATGACAAAACATGATATATCTCAGCCGTCCAATCAACTGTCTTGTTTATTTATTTTTTTAATTGGGCCATAGCTATGGCTACATTGAATATCCCCATGTAATTGGTTTAGGGTTGTCGTAGGTGTGGCTTTTTTAATTGATTTCATTTTTGACTTTTGATTTTCTGCCTTCAATGGAAAATTGTATTGGTACTCGTCTGTTTGAAACATCTATATCTCCCATTCTACAAGCCCAAAAGTGCTGTTAACTCATCCGAAAGCTAAGAACTGGGACTACGTCATATTATTTAACTTTTTATACGCTTTAAAAAAAACAGAATGTTTTTCACCCGCTGTGTGCCTGTGTCTGTGTGTGCGCATGCGTGCAACTGCAGGGCTGAGACAAACAACTAATTACTGAAAAGACATCTAAGATAGCCCTCTTATAAATGTTTTACTGTTTTTTTTTTGTGTGTCCTGCTTTGAAAATGTTTCTGTGGATGAAGGTGAAAGTAAATATGACATTTGTCTGAACTCTAGCTAGCTAACTTAGTATATTTGCCGTGTCAGTGTTTTATCATTATTTTGTTTATTATTGGTGTACTTCGTTTCTGTGTGTAAACGATGGATAATAATTTAGCTGTTTTATTATTGGTGTTTTTTTTTTGTTTTTTTTTAACCTATACAGTATTCGCAAGTTTCTTCTTAAAAAAAAAAAAAAAAAAAAATATATATATATATATATATATATATATATATATATATATATATATATATATATATATATATATATATATATATTTAGACCACTACATAACCTCTACACATAAATAATTAACTTTAATCACAAATGGGATTATATTATATTTCTAGGTTTCTTCAGTTTCAGTTCTACATCCGCCATTTTGGCTCTATTCTACACATTATATTTGCGTTACAAAACCTTATGTAGCTCTGCAACTGTACAAGCAATTTCAATCGATTACATATTTGAAATCCTCATAATTGCACATCTCAGATATACTCTAACTTTTTTCTAAATTGTTTGGAATATTTTCACATATGAAAATTTGCACATATGTGAAATTATGTCATATTTCATATTTTGTGGAAGTGTTGCTTATAAGATTAAATCTATAAAACACCCTACAACAAAACAGATAATATCATTGGAAAGGTCTACTCAATACCTTTCTGATGATATACTGAGTTTTAATTTATGATTCATGGTTATTAATCTACAATTATTAAAATAGAAAGTTATTGGATACATGCACAATTTATAGTCATTCCTTGTAGCTGGCATAGGGTTAAATTGAATAGAGGTTGATTTGTAATTTGATTGGTTTACACACAGCTTTTATCTATCTAGTTAGTATAATAGATAGATAGCCTTGCCAAACCTAGCAGTGCTCTGGAAGATGCCAACTACTAGACAGGTCTGTACCCTCCCTCCACTGCCCCAACCATCCCCTCCTGTATCTGTACCTGTCTGTCTGCTATCTCCTCCTGGATGCACTCACATCACCTCAGACTCAAGCTCTCCTAATCTGATCTCTTTTTCTTCCCCTCCTCATCTTCCCCCTCCTCTGATCTCTTTATCTCTATTCCTCTGGAATCTGTTATGCTCTCACCCTTCTCCTCAGCCAAGAACCTTGGAGTAACCCTGGACCCCTGCCTGTCCTACTCCCAGCACATCTCCACTTTAGCACACACCTGCCGGTTCTTCTGCAACATACAAAGAATCCGACCCTTCCTCACCAATTACTCCACGCAACTCCTCGTCCAGGCCCTTTTACTTTCCTTCTTACTCTACTGCAAGTCCCACCTGGCTGGCGTCCGTGCATCCGCCACCCGTCCACTCCAGCTTATCTAGAACGCCGCTGTTTGCCTGGTGTTCTCTCTGCCTCGCTTCTATCATGCTGCTCCGCTCACTCCACTAGCTCCCGGTCATCGCTTGCATTCAGTTCAAGACTCTTGTACTCACCAACCGATGCCTTGACCAGACTGCAGCCAGCTACCTCCAGACCCTCATCTCTCCCTACACCCAAACCCGACCTCTCTGCTCCGCCTACACTGGAAGACTGGCTGTACCTTCTCTAGGCTTCCCTTGCCTCCAGAGCCCGCTCCTTCTCCACCCTCACCCCACAGTGGTGGAACGATCTTCCTACGGATGTCCAGACTGACAAGTCCCTGACCACCCTCCGGTGCCTCCTAACGACACACCTCTTTAGACAACAGAAAACTCAACTCTTCCCTTCTGGACAATATAGTACTCTGCCTGTCATGCACTTTAACTTGCACTTATCTGCTCCCTGTTTTACTGTATTTAATCTTGCATTTAACCCAATCTGTAGTATTTTGTATTTCACTTGCACTCGTATCTAACCCTGATGTAACTAACAATAATGATAACTGCTCTTGAACTGCCCCGATATCAAATCGTAATAATAATAAAAAGGATGCATTTTTTACATCCATATATACCCCACGCACAGGAAATACCTCTGCTTCAGTTTTCAGGGAAGCATCTTCGAATTTTCCATTCTGCCACTCGGTCTCCTCACATTCTTAAAGTGTGTGGATGCCATCCTAACCCCCTTGCTGCTGCAGGGGATCAGAGCATTGAATTAACTAGACGACTAGTTGATCTGCTCCCAGTTTTCGGAAGGAGCAGTGGCTCACAAGGAGATTGTGACAGAACACCTGGTGAGACTGGGTCTTACCCTCAACAAGGCCAAAAGCCAATTAATACTGGTGCAAAGTATGGTTTACTTGGGTATCCAGCTGGATTCCCTTACAATGTGACCCTAACTGTTAGACTACAGAGTAGCCACCATTCACAACTGTCTAGCGCTATTTTAGGGATCCACAGTACTATTAGTGTTATGTCAGAAACTAATGGGTCTGATCGCTGCCGTTTCATCAACCATCCAACTGGGGTTACTCCACATGCGCCAGATCCAAGGTCCCACTCTACCCTAAAAGTATATCTAGCAGCTACTGTATATCTGCATATCATGTCCCCATTGACTCAGTTTCCCTGGGCACTCATATTCTGGCTTCCTATTTTCTAAAGCGTCCTCGGAGGCTATGTCTTCCTAGGAAGGAGTCTAGACATGGTATTGGAGGCTCTCACTAAGGACTTGTTTGAGCCTATATATTCCGTAGAGTTGAAATCTCTCTATGAATCTCTCCATCTCTCTTTTATTGGCATTTTGTTTTATCATCCATAACCAATAAACACTTAATACTGTGGACTTGAGGAATATTAAGAAACTATAATTTCATGACAAAGGTTTTGACTACATTTTAAAAACAATGAAAAATATTTCTTTTCAAAATGTTTGTTATTGAATTATAAATATTTTTTGTATAGAGTTTTACAAATTGTATTAATACAAATGTTTAACTGGGAAAGAAATTGGTGAGGTTGTCCAGTTAAAATAAGTGATACAATATAGCATGGCACCTGAGGGTAGTTTTTTTTGTAACACCGATCTGTCATTATAGTAGTGAAAAACATTCCTTGAAATATTTTTTGATAAACAGCACCTTTTTTCACACGCTATTTTGGTAGTACCTTTCGAGTAATGTGGGTTTACCATGTAGTTTTGTTTTAGCCAGAGAAATTCTCCTTCCAAATGCAAACAACCTCATTAATATTAAAATAAGGGAGGGTATATCTAAATGCTTCTGTCTGACGACTGATCTTGCAGCTTTCTTAAACTGGGTTCTTTAGACTTTTTAGGTTGTATTGAAGAACTGCAAGTGCACCCTATTTCATTTGGTCACCAAAAAAATATAATAAAAAAGTGAAGGAAACAAAACTGAAACCCAGTGTCAGGATGTGAGTGGTGTGGCAAGAATGAAATGTCCAAACAGTTCAATATAATTCAAAACATCTGTATTTATTTCACAAACAAATAATAATGCCTCCCCCTCTTCTAGCAATGTTATGGGGGAAGTAATATGGCAGGTTTCAGTCCCAAATAATAATATACGGTTATCCGAAATGTTCACCTTTGTGTACAGGAAAAGAGTTCCAGGAACAGTGGTGCTGGGTTGAGCTGTGCAGGGGTAGTAGTGCTCTGGGTTTTTGTGTTGACTCCATGGCTGCAACTCCCTTGCCTATAGTACTCTGCAATGCAGACAATACAAGCACAAACAAAACACATCGCTCTAGTGCATTAGTGCAGTCATCATAAGGGACTTTACTGTAGATGCGTCCCCTTTTGTACTGCCAAACTCCTCCCTGTGATCAATCCTTGTGTGCCTCAATCACAATGGATTTGTTTAGCAGTCTTGCAACTACGTGCTTTCTCCAAAATGGCTGGTTCAGACCCACCGTCGAGTTGACACGTCTGGAGGAAAGAGCACCACCAACCTTGCATAGAGCCCATTCTGGTCGAGAGATAGACTTCCAGTTCAGACTCCTCCTCTCTCTGTCACACCCAGACAAAAAAAAAAAAAAAAATCCATAAGAAAACGCTGTGTACTATTCATGTATTTGCTAAACATGTTTTGACTGCATTTATATTTATTATAAACCTATGTAACACAGTATAACACAGAATGTGTGATTTTGGCAGGAAAGGGGTTAAGCTCACCCTGCCAAATGTAAGTATTATTTGTTAGTTTATTTAATTGGTAATTATCACCTGCACTTGGCTATTGTAAATTAGAGCCAGGTGCAGGGTGTTATCAGTCTCTTCAGGGCTGCTGTGTGAAGAGCCCGACTGTGAGTGTAATCAGTCGTATTAACGAAAAAGGTACTGTGTACTGTTTTGTTTGTTGGACACCCGTCCGGAATACCCAGACCTCCCTCTGCTCAACCTTGTGCCCAAGTCACAGCACTGCCAGGCACAGTTCCTTGCCTGGTCCCTTACTGCACTCCTCCATGAAACCCAGACGTCACTGCGCAGGAGGCAGACATCGCTGGTGTTCCCCCTGCTGGTTGCTGCGTTCCCCCTACCTACTGCTGTGCTTCCCCTGGTCTCCAAGACATTGCTGCGGCAGTCCACAGCCGTGTACCTCTGTCTGTTACTGCTCACTCTCGGTCACCGGCCTGCTCTGCAGTCGCTCAGAGCAAGCCTTCCGGGTCCCTTCCCTTGGGCACCAGAGGAAGGACCGACCCACCTTCAAGCCCGCCTGTGCAAGAAGGTGAAGATTAAAGAAACAGTACATTTTAAAAATACTGGTAGTAAATCTGCAATAGGCTACCCTACTCGCCCACATTTTCCACTGAATAGTATTCTTATAATAATAATAATAATAATAATAATAATAATAATAATATATAATAATAATAATAATAATAATAATATGAATCAGAATTCCACAGGGACAGTGCAAGGCTTTCACCAGTAGAATGTGGTTCCCTTTTAAGTATAAAATCTAACTATTACCTTATACGTATTTACCTCTTAAAGACCCGAAACCTGAATACTTTATACCAAAGCTGCTCAGCCTGTGAAGCAGTCATGCCCACCCCGGCAGGTATAAAGGATTGCTTGCACAGATCTTGGCGCCTTTCCTTTCAAGAAACTGACCTGACAGGAGAACCTATTCAGATAAGTACTTTTTACTTTTTCTGCTATAGATTTTTGCATTTATTATGTTTTTACACATTATATGTGATATTAAAAATAATCACAGTATTAGTTTTACTAATTACACATATTTGTGCACTACATCCTGTTGTTTGTTATATCCCGAAGCCAGCGACTTGAATTGCTCCTTTCCAGGGATCAAGCAACATAAGTTGGCAGCCTCCAGGCTGCAATAGTTCTGGCTGGACTTATGTTGTTTTAGTTTAGGACATAATTACACGACAGTTTGTGTAATTAAAGAAATTGATTGTTACTGTATTTTTTTGTTTGTTTGTTTTATTTTCACAGAGACTACACTTAGGACCAAGAGGCTGCTTCAGTTGTGATTTGCTTGCATGCGGTTTTGGTGATAGCTTTTACATCACCATTACGATGGCTGTTTTTTCATTCTAACAAGCAGGCATCCCTTAGTCTTGTGTGAGTACTGACTGAGTGGTTTTGCCAGTAGCTTGCACAAGTAGGCATCCCTGTACAGTGCTACCCGTGGTGTGTTATGAACTGGTGGACCGGTACCAAGGTCCGTTCCCAACTGAACCAGGACCGAAGTTACTGCAAATGTACTGTACCATGCCGACCTGGTACTACAGTCACTGAACCGGTACCGTACCAATCCCGTGCCATCTCAGTTCTGATCGGTACCATATCGACTCGGTGCTACAGACACCGAACTGGTACAAAATTGAACTGGTACTGTCCTGGTACTTCCCCGGTTCTGACCCGCTACCAACTGATGCCTACATCCCTTGTCCAGTACTAAGCCAGCCTTGTTCGGGTCTGGAACAGTCCTGTTGCTGTCTTTAATACCGCTTTTTACACCTGTACACCCAAGCCAAGCCGATACCGAGTCGTGCCAGCCTGGTACAGCTCGGGTAGCTTCAGTAGATTTTACACTAGAGAAAGGTGAGCTGAGCTGAGAGACGTCACGCATAATGAAGGTGCTGATTAAATTGTCACAGACTGCAAAAATAAAACTAAGCATTCATTTAATAAAAAGAAAAATTATCATGGATTTATTTTTTTCTTTTTGCGGAAAAGTACTGCAACTGCGCGTGATAACACACAAGGCAGCCTCTCGGCTTAGCCTTATAGTATTTCAGTCATTCTGCAATATTGCCCTTGGGATGGCTTTGGTACACTCATCCATTAGATAATACTTACATTTCATACTTGAAAGGGAATGTTGGATTATTATCATAACTTTTGTTCCCTGAAATATAAATGTAACCATTAACTTTCAAGGTCACTTTGTCCATGAGACCTGAAGGAAAAATGATGCTGAGATCTGTGCGTTAGTCCTTTTTACCCTCGGGGGCAGGCAAGGCTGCGTCACAGGCTCGGCTGAGCATCTTTGGTATAGAATATTCAAGTTTCAAGTCTTTAGGAGGTAAACACCCATTCGGTAATGGTTACTTTTCTATTTCAGGGAACCAGGGTTATGATAATAACCTAACGTTATATATGCTGTTGTTGTTGTTATTTGGGTCCTATATTGGTAGTCCATATGAGCTCAACATATTTCTAAGTAGATGATAATCAAACAGTGCATTTTTGTAACTTTCTGTAACTTCTTTAAGTCTTGAAGCAAGCTGATGTTGGCCCCATTTTTCCCTTTTTCAAAAAATTATATTTTTGTTTTCTTTTTCATGTTTTAGTTCTTCTAAAATAAATGTTGCTCAGTGAATAGGTTTAAGAGACTTCAAAGTGGTCTTTCAAGCTTGGTAGCCCTCAGCAATAATAAAGCCACTGACAACAAATTCCCAGCTATGCTAATTTTAATACATTTTGGGGTACCCATGATAGATGCTACTTAAGACTAGTGTACAGTGTATTGCATCTTATTGCTAAGGGACAGAAAAGTTTAAGGTTAAACTTGCAATCCGCTATAACCAAGCACAAAGTGTTTATTTGTAGTAGTTTCAGTATTTTGTTATAATCTTGCTTATTAAACAACTAAACTGTAAAGCACTAATTTGAAATGTTGAAAAATACTGAATGCAGAGATCTCTAAACCCTTCCTATTTGATCAAAGAAGCTTGCCAGGGCAATTCCAGCAAATTTCAGATAATAAAGGATTGCTTGGTACAGCCTTTAGTTATAGTAGAACATTTCACGATGCAAAAAGGATTTGAATAGTGATAATGATGACTTCTGAAGCAGACTTTTGAAATTTTAAACTCACTTTCTGTTTAGTAACCCAACTAGCAAACTGGACCAAAAGAGACCTGATAGAGGTGATGTGTTTTTAATCCATGCTTCTCATTTCAGGAATGTACTGATGCTTTTCATATGGGTTGGAGAACTGCAGAATTTTCAGATTATACCCTGAAGGGCTGAGGAACATGTAGATGCAAAAGAATGAAAACTTTAATAATATTGCTACCATGGTAGCAGTTCATATTGTGCTTTTCAATGGGCTGAGACAGTGTGTGGTACTTGAAAGGGCGAGGCTTTACCATGTCAGAGGATGTGATGGTGTTTTTTGTGAGTCCATTTCTGCTTTGAGAAAGGGAGTAGGAGAGATTTCATGAAATTCCAGCATGCAAATGATTTGCCAACATACCTCTCACTCTATTCTACTGTATTTTCCGAGAAGCTGCCTGACCTTTGTACAGCCTGCTGACATGTTGTTGCTGCTGACTTTACGATGCATGTGTAATAGGAACTAATTTAATCACAGTAGTGATGAAGTCAATAATGTACTCCATGTCCTCTCCTCTTGCCTATCTTCATCTCTCTCGCTCACTTTTCATTTATCTTCCCCGTCTCATTTCTAGAATGCCTAAGTTAGTTCTGGACTTGCTGACTTTAATCATACTCAGAACTTCCTTTGAAGAATGCAGACCAAGGTCCCAATTGGTTACTTACCAGTGAATCTGATAAGAAAAAAAAAAGATGCAGGCCACAGATCAGACAGTCTGGCCTCATAAGAATCATAACTTCCTGTGACAGAGATCAAATGATTCTTGTTGTTAGATCTCCCTCCCGACCCATGAGACAGCTGCATAAAGGGAACAGAATATCCTGGACTAAATGGCATGGCAGTTTATTCCCAGGGTTAGATGGAAGTCGGCCATCTAGAAAGGGAGCAAAGCTATGGTATACAAACTTAATGACCCAGACTGGAAATGGCATGGCATCCACGGATTGGAGGAATGGATGTGCTCATTGTCCAAGGGGTCATGGATGACTTTTTAAAAAGGGGATGTAGTGATGCGATCTGTTCCTTTTGAATGGTTAAAATAAATGACAAGAAGGAGAACCTGTGTTGTGAAATGTGAGTGTTTTGTTTGTTTTTGTTTGTTGTTAATAATACTGTTTGTAATTATTTGGATGGCTAACATGATCCGGATCTGTCGCCAAAGGCCAGCACTAAACCTGGATCAACAACACTGCACTTTGTTTTCACTAAAAAACTGTATTCACCACATGCACCGAAGCACATACTGTGAACTGGTGTTTGTGTTTGTTATGTGTTACTTGTGTGTGTGTGAACTAAAAACGGTTATTTCTGGGACCAACCCGCAGATTATAAATAAGCAATACATGCTGCTGTATTGCTTCATTACCATTGTTATTATTTATTTTTGTTTTGCTACCAGGCCATTGGATTTAAAAAAAAAAAAAAACATTAAACAACATTGCACCTGGATTATAATGGTCTGTTTGTTCATTGAACACCTGCACACTGTTAACACACTTCCCTGATATGAAAACAACTGCCAATCATAAAACTCATGAGTTGTGAATATCTGTTAAACTGAGAAATCATTCACAAGAGGTGACAGCAACAACTTCATGGGACAGAGGGAGACCGTTGCAAAGGCAGAGCAGCAGTTGCAGAGGTGGAGTGGCATAATAGAGGAGGAAAGCATAGTGGAGCAGGAGGGGAGCAAGGTGAAAAAAAAACGCAAGAGAAAGCAAGTGCATGACTTGGGGTTTAGCAGATATTATTGGCAGGGCCACACAGGGGGTTACAATTCACGGGGCAAGAGCAAGGGCTGCGTGGAGAATAACCTTGGGAATTGATAGTTGGAGAGAAGTGCTTTGTGACTTAGAGATTGCTTTGAGATTACATGGTTTTCAACTTGGCTTGCAGAGAGCTGAGCAGAGACCAAACTAAATCGGCCTCCAAGGCTAGGAACCAATCGATACTTCCTCCAAGGGTTACTTAGAGGTGAGAGAATGGGAAAACAAAAGAGAGTTTGGATAGGTTTGGCTGGGAGTCCCCTTGGGTTTGCGAAAAACTTTCCTGGCAGAGAACAAAGCCAGCGCAACTATGCCTCTACCTAGGTTAGAAAGTGAGCCCCCCCCCCCCCCCCCCACCCCCACCCCCACCCCCCCAACCCCCCCAAACAAAAGAAGACCCCTGGCTCCCCAGGGGTATTTAACACCACCAATGCAAAGAAATAAAGGTTATTATATATTCTAGTAGCGCGGTAAGACAATAGACCCCTCATTTTGTTAACCTGCTCGCCCTCTACTGGAATATGGAACTAGTTTGTTTGTTTTCTCCAGTGAAAACCAAAAAATTAAACAACCATTAACAGCTAACAGGTACTTGTCTAATAATAAAAACATATAGTGTAGCAGTGAGCGGCCATGCAGAAGGAGACCATGGACAATGAACTGAGCTGATTGACTTGGGGAGGGAAGGGGGAAATAACCTAGGGACTCTAAATAAAATCTCTAAGACCTAATGTTTATGGTTGTGCTTGTGTGTTACTGCTTGCTCTGTATCTCTCACTACACCAACTCCATTCTCAGTTCTGTGTGTGTGAGGTGATTGCCTCACTGTTGGGGAGGGGCAGGAATTCATCATGCACTTAGAGTGTAGTGGTTAGCATGTTTGCCTAGCACACCAGAGAGCACTTTATCAAAAACTGTGGAAAACCTTTTTTTATATATATTAATTATACTTTTATACTAACATAATTTATGATTTTTTGTTCATGAGTGCGAGCATCCAAAATGCTAAGTGTATTACATTTTATATATTAAACATTTTAATGGTTATAGTAAAATTAGACGTCCTCACTTGAAAACTATCAACTATTACATTACATTGCAAAAGTCTACCAGAAGCCATAATAGTTGTACAGTAGTATTTAAGGCATGTTGGATTTTGAAGTGTCACATTTTTAAATGTAAGTTTTTTGTTAAGTATGGACAACTACAAAGTGGTATGTAATTAAGTAAGTTAACATAGCATTGTTCACCATCTTCATTTTACTTTGTGAAGCAAAATGATTTAATTATATAGGGAGATGCAAAACTATTGGCCATAGCTGTACTGCTAATTCACTGTATTCTAATAGATAAATTACAACTGTACATGCAATACTGGCAAAATACAATAAACATAGCTTTGATTTATGATAGTTTGTACTGTATAGCGAGATGTTTTTATATATTTGACCCATAATATTAATGTTATAGTTTATTACATATGTAGCTAATGTATTATGAATCCAGCATGCACATGCAGGTAACCATACAGAAGCCTGCTTGCTTATGAAAATGCAAATGTTTGTTTAAATGATTTCTAACGTCTATAGGCTACTTACTTTTATTAAAAAAATGTATATGCGGTTAGTTTCTTTTTGTCTATTATAAATACTCAAGTAGGCATTTATGATTGATTTGAAATCCTTAACACTAGAACATTAGCAACATTATAACAAAATACTGAAGCTACTACAAATAAACACTCTTTTGTATCTTCGTGCTTGGTGATCGGATAGCCGATTGCAAGTTTAACCTTAAACTTTTCTGTCCCTAGCGTTTTATTTTGTTGTCCATCCTCTAGCAATTAAGTCTTGTATACAACGGTCACGGTACTGTAATGTAAGTTTTCTGCACAGGCTGATGGACATTTTAATTTAATTTAATTTTCATTTTTAAAGAATCAATCTGACTCGTATCATCCTGGTTTCTTGAAAAAGTGTTTGATTCTCCTTTTAACATTTTTCTCACAATCTCTATTCTTCTGTGAGATGGCTGATATCAACTGTTGGCTGCTACGTGTCCTCTTCAGGTAACGGATAAGATAAATTTCCAATCTTGCACTGTGTGTCCATTTTAGACAAAGTATTTACATGACCAGTCTGCTGTGGCTGGGTGGTAGGCATGGTAGGCACGTCTCCATCCATCTTAACATCAATTGGAACTTCAAATTTGATTAACAGAAATTTTCCAAGCACTGGTCGGCTTCTTAGAGTGATATTATGCTTAGTTGGATTGCTAACAGGAATTGTTGTACAGCATGTTGGCCATTTTTGCAGCCCTCACTAAGACTCAGGTTCAGGTCCTCTAGGTTACAAGCAGTTGCATCTGGTTCAAAGATCACTGGAGCTGGTGCCGCGACCTGGGAGTCAGGCCCAGCGACCAAAGGTCCAGACATGGAGCCAGGGTGACTGGAAGCCTAGGCTGAGGGATCCAACCTCCAGGTGCCGGGTTGTGGCACAGGGGTTGTGGTCGGAGCTGTGGTGGAGGTGGTCTCCTCACCTTCCTCCCTTCTTTGTGGCCGACAGCTCCCTCTTCCAGGGCCCCGGCCGCTATTCTGGGTAGCGAAAATACCGAAACCACCTCTTGTGGCTGTGGCTCTGGTTCCACTTCCTGTTCCTGAGGTGGGGGTGGTAGTAGTCAGGATACACGTGCCCGATCTTGCCAACTTTAAAACACCACTCCTCCCCCCTCAAGCAGGTCATGCAGAAGCCCACCTTGCTTGAGATGCGGTGGGGCTTGTGACCAGCCCCTCGCTGCTGCTGCTTCTGCTGCTTCTGCCGCTGCTCCTCACTCCAAAAAGTTAATAAAAATGAAGAAAAAAAAAAACTGCAGCACCTCCTCTCTGGCCTGAGTCGGAGGTTGTAGTCAATCCCACGATGACACTACATGTGACAAGTAATGGCAGAGCGGTGACGTCAGGCCAGAAGGCGGAAGTGAAAACACACAAGCAGGTACTTAAGTTCAGAAAGACGACACGTGCACCGTTTTACTTAGAACAAAAGTACATAAAATATGTAAACAAAAAGAGACTAGTCACAGAGCAGAAAAATAAAAGGTTTAAACAAAACACGAACACAAAATACGATCAGGCTGGGCAATAGCCTTCACTGATGTTTATTTTAAATTTATTTTTCTCTCTCCTCTCACTCTCCCGTTCTCCACTTTTGAACACCCACCCAGAGTGCAGAGAGCTGCAGGCTTTTATTTACTATGGTCAAGGGGTTAACTATCAATTCTCTCATTACCCCTCAGCCATAATCTGCATGAGTTTTAAATTTAGCAAACTGGCAGAGAACAGGCTGCCAATTTCGTCTCTCCCAGAACACATCTAAGTAAAAACAATAACAAACCAAATGTGGCTATGCCATCATATTTAAATCCACTAAATAAATACAAAAACAATAACCATGGCTTTTTCCATCAAAACATTAGCAAACACAATAAAGCTGGGTTGTAACCAGAATAAAGATGCTGAGACATATATGTGCAAAGGAAAGTGCTCAACACAGACTGAAATGTTCTTGGTTATCCTTACAAGCACAATTACAGAGAGAAAGACAGATGGATTGGGAGAGGAGTCATCACAGACACAGACAAGTATGCTTTGAGAAGACACATCGACAACATGCAGGTAAGGCACAGGTAGATCAGGGCACACATGGACAGATATTTAGCCCATACATACAAGAATACCTGAAAGAGCGTGAAGCAATATATTTTGAACAATGAAGATGATGAACCAGACCAATAATGGCAACAAGTGCAAGGGATAATGAGAATGCAAGGTAAGTGTATGGGAAGTGACAGTTGATGGGGCAGTGTGGCAAAGTGGCTGCTGATTATTAACAGGTGCAGAGGTGATGCAATGCAGGAATAAAACAGACAGAGATTTGTAATCCGGTATGGAAAAACGTATTTTATTCTTTGTAATCCTGGTCTGGCGACCAAATAATAAGCTCCAGTTATACACAGCGATGTGTAAAACATGGAGGACAGTAACAGGGATTTGTAGACCTAAACAATAAACACAGGTATCTCTCCCACAATATACAAACGCGGTCACCATCCTGGGTTCGTGCTGTAGTGCTCGTGGTGAGTGATACAGTTTATAGAGTGACAAATAGTGAAGTTCTGTTCCGGGTTTTACTGCTGGCCCTTAGCAACAGCTCTGGAACGTGTTAGCCGTCTATGAACCACACAAGTAACAATTATAGACAAGATAAACAAAACAACCATTCACGATATTGTAGTATTTACTGCATGGGTCCTTCTGGGTTATATTTCGTAACCAAAGCAAAGGAACAGATTACGAGTCTCCACCCCCCTTATATGCTAGTATGCATATAAGTAAGACCCCTTGGTAAACGATTGCAGCTGCTTTTACGACCTGCGTCCAGGTCAATACGTTCTGGCAACAGTCTTGCCTTCTTCCAGGCTGACTGACTTCCCAACCTTGGAAATTATATGTCGGACCAGCCTGGACAAAGGACCATACCTTTGCTGCTTTGAACCCTCACAGGTCGGGAGAGAGATTTACAACCAAGATTCATTATATTTCTGTCACAGGCAGGCATTGCAAATCCAGGGCTGGGGTGTTGGAGCCTTTTTTTTTTTGGTTGTGCATTGTCAATGTTTTTTTGTAGCAGTTGTGACTTTTGAGCTGATAAGGGAATGGTCACAGTCCCCTTGAAGTTGTACAAAGAGCATTTCAATGTAAAGTAGAGCAATGAAAAAAGAAGCCAAGTTAGAAGCAACAATTGTTGAATGTTGGGCCCCAGAATATTTCCAATTGTGCCTGTTTGCTAGATGCTTGACTAGGTTGCACCAATTGCTTCTCCTAACTTGGGCTTTTGTATTTGAGATGACCACTTTAAATGGCTGCTGCATTTTTCTAACTTGTTATTTTACATTGACAATGTTTTTGTTGTAAATATCACTTCTTTTTTTACTTAATCAAATAATGAATAAAGCGAGGGAAAGCTATTCGAGAATGTGTATGGTAAATAGACAGACAGACAAGACAAGAGAGTAATAAGTAGAGTAATATAAGAGAAATGAGAAAAGATTTTAAAGTAAAATAATGGTAGAAGGAAGAGGCCTTTGGACAGTATTGGAAGTGTAAACATTGTATTTGTTTAGTTGCAAATGTACATCCATCATCTATTTTGGTAGGTGTTGATATATTGATATTTACGTAGGTCCAAAATAACAATGTTATGAATGGTTAAAAAGGTACAGATGCATGTCAGTGCTAAAGGGTAGTATATAACACATTTAATGCTGAAAAAAAACAGCATTCTTCTTGTTATAGAGGTGTTATGTACTTAGGCCAATGTAAACCATTAGAACTTTTCATAAAAGGCTTTATCCGTGCCCTTTGCATTTCTGGACATGGTTTGACCTCAATGAGTGCATCATTTGCATGCATCCATTTTTCAGTACCACCCACAGCAAGAAGAGACACATAGTGTCCTGAAGTAACACCTGTCCTTGGTGTATGATAATGGAAGATAACTGGTAATTCCTGTTGTCCACAGTAATTTTGCTCTGCAATCATTCTTCCTGCTGACTGAATAAGTTCACGTTTCATGATTGGAGTGGTTTTGCATTGCCTACATTTGCTTCCAAAAATCGTTGCCCATTTGTCATTTCTATAAATGAGTTCTTCCAAACACATGGAATCTGTACCAGCAGGTACATGTAGAGGGTAAACATGCATCACTTGTCGGTTTGATGAGCAGAAGTTACATCTGGTACATAGAATGTCATGACTTACTGTGACTGAAATCATGCGAGATAATTCAGGACAAATTTCAGACAATTTGGTGAGAAACTCTGCAACATCTTGCTGCTCACCTCTATTGAAGGGTTCTCCAAAGAAGTGACAAACATCCACAGTAGTTAAAGATGCAGTGGATAGTGGATAGTTGTGAACAAAGCTCCTGGTAGCCTCTGGTTGACTATGTTTTAATGAATCCTTCAGAGGCTGCAAGTGAAGAAGGCACTGCAATGTTGCATTTGCATAGTATGAGCTGAAATTTGGGTCGCTCAAGCCTGTGAATGGATGTGTAACTGCAAATGTTCTCTCAGAAGATTGAGGCTTTTGCTGTCCCTGAATATTAGTGATGACTCCGTGAATGAAATGCACTCAATCTTTTACGTGGTGTCCCTTGTGCGTGTTGGTCTCCTTCAAGCTTATCAACTTTGGGCAATAAATCCCTCTGAGCCTGTTGTACTCTGCAACTGCAGTTTGAGGTGCCTTAATGCAGCTGGGGTCAAAAAGTTGATAAGGTGGATACCGCTTAAGGATGTAACTCTGGAAAATGCAACAAAACTTTGTCCATAGGAGAAAATGGAGTCAGCAAGATCCATCCTAACTGTTTTTAGAGTCTTACCCTGGCATTTGTGAATGGTGATTGAATGAGAACCAATGACTGGGAACTGCTCTCGTGCAATGTAGACGCTTTCCATAATTTCAAACTGTAAACGTTCAAAGGTATAGGCCATTGTTAAGTTAAATGGTTATGGTTTTGACCATAATTGTGTTTTCCGGGTAGTAGGTAACAGCTTGAAGCTTCCCTATTGCCCCAGTGATGAGAAGTGGCAATGTCAATGTTCTTGCAAAGCACCAGTTTGCAGCTTATTTGACTCATATGGTAGTTTCCAGTCCACCTGAATGACTGCAGTCAGCCTTGTAGGTGTTCATTTTTTTGAGCACATTTATCTGGAAGTTACAAGGGCAGTCCACAGTCCATAAGATGAATGTCCTCTCCAGGCATACGATTAAGCACAGCAGTCTGGATCTGGTTACAGGCATCTATAGTAGGCATGACACAGGCTGAGCCCTCGGGATGAAATAGCTAGGTGGCTATTTTTTTTTAAATTCGCAGTGGAAGAAAACCACTTCAACAAGTACAGTAGAATCTGACAGAATTGATGGACGCTGTATCTACAATAAGAACATAAGAAAGTTTACAAACGAGAGGAGGCCATTCAGCCCATCTTGCTCTTATTGATCCCAGAATCTCATCAAGCAGCTTCTTGAAGGATCCCAGGGTTCAGTTTGGTTGGTTAGTAGCTTATTGATCCCAGAATCTCATCAAGCAGCTTCTTGAAGGATCCCAGGGTGTCAGCTTCAACAACATTACTGGGGAGTTGGTTCCAGATCTTTTCAAGAAAGCTGCACAATTCTTTGTGCATCCACACTATAATTTGACAGAACACTGTGCAGGACCTTAATGCAAACAAACCTTACTGTATTGGTATGTTCTTAAAAAAGTAATTTCAGCTTTCAATCACTTCAAATATGCCATAATGTAAACAACACCAAGCTACAGACAGGGAGTCCCAAGCTTTAAACGTGTTACTGTTTATAGATAAGAACTCAACTTTATTATGAATATTGTGTTATTATGTTTGTTCATTACGGTAATTGTTTGTTTATTTGTAAAATGTTTAGTGGTGACGTCAGGCCAGATGCAAGAAGAAAAACACTGACAAGTAAAAACAAAAACAAGCAAAATATTTAAACAAATAAAACACTATCGCCTTCACTGCTTCTAGATTGTTTAAATTTCTCTCTCTTCTCGCTCTCCTGTTCTCCACTTTCGAACACCCACCTCAAGCATGGAAAACTGCAGGGTTTTATGCAGGTGACCATCTCCCAATTAGCAAAAAATTAATCACCTAATTAATTTGGGAGATTGCCACCTTCTGCACAAGTTTTTTTTTTTTAAATTACACTGGCAGAAGATGAGCTGCCAAAACCCACCTCTACTAAAACATACACACACGCACCACCTGCACAGTTTTTTGCAGGTGACCAAACACAAAATAACACAGGGGCAGAGGGGGAGACCCCGTTCTAAAAATAAACAAACACAACATGTCCCACCTCACCCTGTCAAAAGCCTGGTTTTCAAACGAACTGGATATTGTGCACACTGTATTGGTATAAAAACTGTTCTTAAAAAAGTAATTTCAGCTTTCAATCACATGCTGATGATAATGTAAACAACACAAAGCTACAGACAGGGAATTCCAAGCACGTGTTACTGTTTATAGTTAAGAACTCAACTTTATTAATATACAGTATTGTGTTATGTTTTAAGCACAGACACATATTGTTAGCTGACCTCAATAGTACAAGTAATAAATTTACAAACACAAAACTGCTCAGGGGTAACCAAGTATAAATCTCCACTCTTCTAAAAATAAACTTTACACTTCTGAACACCCACCTCAAGCATGGAGAACTGCAGGCTTTTATGCAGGTGACCATCTCCCAATTATTTTAAATTAATCACTTAATTAATTTGGGAGATGGCCACCTTCTGCACAAGTTTTTTTTTTTTTTTTTAAATTACACTGGCAGAAGATGAGCCTGGAGTATAGCGAGTTATGGAAAGAAACTATCATATGAGTTGTATTTAACGTGGTGTATGACAAAGGACACTGAACATCAGAAAGTAGGCATTGTGTGATGAATGATCCTGCTTTTAGCTCAGTTTTCATGCAAATATCGTCTATTGCATTTTGCATTTAAACTCTTCATATATATTGTGTGATAAAGCAAAGGGTGTGGTTATAGATGGTAAATACATCAGGGCTGAGGTGTTGTCAGCACTTTCTATCATCACAAAATGGCAGCAAGGAGAGGACTACAATTCACAAAATGGCCACCCACAGCACACTACAATTCCCACAATGCAAGGTGCCCAGGGTGGAGTAGCCACACCTGCCCAAAATCCAACGTAATCATCCACTTATAAAAGTGCTGGGTCACAGCATGAAAGGAGAGTACAAGGTGTGTGAGAGACCAAAGTGCTGGTAAGAGATATTGATTTATAAACTAAAAAAAGAAAAGGAAGACTTGACGTTGTTTATGACTTGGACTGTTTTGACCACCCTTCTGGGGAATTAACCTGGATTGTGTATGAGAACCCGCACTGTGTTTGAACCCAATATTGATTATTGTCTACGGCTCTGGTTTGTCAAATAAAAGTACAGGTACCGCCCTGTTTAACCAAACAGACAGCCTTGTGGTTACTGTGGACCTAACAGAGGAGTGGAAACACAGTGAAAATATACTAAAGTTCAGTGTATTTGTAACTATAATGTTTTAAATGTACACATGTTTTCAGTACCAAACAATAATAATGCGATAGCGTCTTCGAATTCAATTAGATGACTGCTCTCAGCACTTTGTTGGCTTTTTTGCATAGTTGGGTCAAGGTATGCGATTTATAAGGACAATTAAATGGTATTCCTTTCTGAATGTACATTACAACTTTTCATCTGCAATCAGCAACATGATGGGGGGAAAACAGCTAGTTTATTTACTTATTATTCTATATCTTTTTTAATATCATTTTGTCTGGAGCAGGGGAGCTGACTGGGGAAGTGGAATGGGAATCATAAGGAGTGGAGGGGAGCAGATCGGAGGATATTATTATGAGCGGTGAGCGGAATTGTCATTACTTCGCTCTGCTCACATTCTCTTAACACAATACAGACACTCGCTGTTAAAATATATTGTCTTTAACACAGGATTTGCACATCACAGGAGAGTAGAAGTGAGTAAACTCTCTATCCCTTATATGAGAAGTGGATAAATGATACACTGCCCAAATTCAAAGTGGGTAAATGCTGTTTACCTGCATATACCCTCGACTATACCACTAAGTAAAACTCCAAAGAAATGTTTAAAATACCTGGTATTGCCAGGCAGTCTCCCATCCTATACCAATCAGGCCTGAAAACATTAGATTATTACCATAACCCTGTTTCTCTGAAATGAGAATGACAGCCATTACCGAAGAGCCTCTCTGACTGTCAATCTCTGAGCAAATATGCAAAAGCTGCCCTATCAGGGCCCTGCTGTGAGGGGGAAGTCCCGCCCACCTCCTGTTGAAGAGGGACATCCTGACAGTAGCAAACAGAGGTCAGCTGGTGACACAACCTCAAAGGGTAATGGTTGTCATTCTCTTTTCAGGGAACAAGGGTTATGGTAATAACCTAACATTCCCTTTCAATTCGATTGACAACCATTACCGAATGGGAAAGCTGTACCAAAGCTGTCCTGGTTCCAGATTACCGACAGTACAGCCCCACGGTGATAGCAACAGAACCCACATGATGCCTAAGGGCATGCCACCTGCAAAACTCTAGAGCCCAGAGAGGGTCTTGTTTGGTTTGTCACATCAAGGCGGTAAAAACGCACAAATGTCTGACTACTTGTCCATGCAGCATCATTGCATAACTCATCTAAGGAGGCGCCATGAAGGAAAGCCCACAAAGTTGACTGGCCCCTGGTAGAATGGGCCGTAATGTCCCCCGGTAATGGGGAGTCCGTCTGTTCATACACCAAGCGTATTGCATCTGTCACCCAATGTGCTAGACGTTGCTTTCTATAGGGCCTGGCCTATAGAGCGGGACCCGTAGGAGACAAACAGCTGGTTAGAATGTTTCTAGGATGCTGTCCTATCCAAATAACAATGCAGAGCCATATGCTATTCCCAGAGAACTGGGCATATCGTATGTTGTCTACAGTCCTCCTCTGACTCGTGCGGGGGGAGGTCTGAAAATTTCTAAAAGCATTGATTGGTTAATATGGAATGAAGATACCACCTTTGGCAAGAAGTATGTATTTGTTCTTAATGTTACCCGCGAGTCAATCCTAGTGAAAGCCATACATGTGTTATCGATGGACAGCACATGAAACTCACTTACTCGACTGCTGATGCCATGGGCTAAAATGGGGGTCCCATAAGGGCCCACAGTACCAGTTCTAGATCCCACTTGGGGACCATACTTTTCATAGGAGGCCTCCGAGCCCCTTTAAGAAATTGCACTGCCAGGAAATGTGCCCCAGGGGACACCGAGTCAATTTTGTCGTGCCACACTGATATTGCTGCTAGGTATACCTTCAAAGTGGACACTCATTTTCCTGCAACAAACAGGTGTTGTAAGAAGGTTAGTATTGTCTCAATCGGGCAAGTCACTGGATCTTGACCTTCGGCAAGGCACCGGTCTTGGAAAACTTTCCATTTATATGAGTACTGGACTCTAGTGCTCGGCGCCCTAGCAGACTGTAGTGTTTCTACTACTGCATCTGGCAAACCTCATTTGAATAGATGGCTCCATTCAACGGCCAGACACAGAGTGGGAGCTGGGCTGGGTTCGGGTGCCATAACAGCCCCTCCGCTTGGCTCAGGAGGTCCTTACGCAGCAGGAGCTGCCGCGGCTGATCCGACAACATGTCGGAGAGGAGAGCAAACCAGGGGCATCTTGGCCATCTGGATGCAACCAGCAGAACCTGTGCTCTCTCCACCCTGATCCTCTCAGGGGTGTCAGGTGTATTAATGATAGTGGAGGGAATGCATACAAGAGCCCCTGTGGCCAGGGGTGAGCTAGTGCGTTTACTCCCAGGGGGCCCCCATCTCTCTCCATGGAGAATCATAGGGGAGAATGAGTGAACTCAGCTGTGGCAAAGAGGTTGACTCGTGCCGGTCGAAACCTCTCCCAAAATTGTTTCACCACTTGAGGATGCAGCCTCCACTTCGAGCTATCTGGAGCTCCTCTGGACAGGAGGTGAACTGCCCTGATGAAACGCAAGTTTCTGTGCATCCAGGACAGGAGTCTGTGTGCTGCCTCATGAAGGCCCAGTGAGCGCAGGCCACCTTAGTGCTTTATGTAGGCTACCACTGTGGTGTTGTCCGTCAGGAGCAGCACATGTTTGTGCGCTAATTGCTGGCAAAAATATTATAATGTCAGGCTCACTGCTTGCAGCTCTTGCGCATTTATGTGCTCTTGCTGGCAATGTCCCTTCCACTGACCTCTTATTCCTCTCCCGTTCCAGACCGCTCCCCAGCCCAGACTGGAGGCATCTGTAGTGATCACTTCCCTTCTGTGAAGGGATCCGAAGGGGGATTCAAGGGGAGATTTGAGGCGCAGATTGCCAGGATGGAGCCACCACTCCAGTGTCTTCTGGCATTGTCTGGACACTCGCAACAGCAGGTACCAATCCCCCAGGCTTGAAGTGGCATATTCTCAGCAGCCCTAGTGGAAGGATTCTCGAGGTGGCTGCCATCAGCCCGAATAACCTTTGATATAGTTTGACCTGTAGGAGAGCATCCTCTCTGAATAGGGAGAGTGTGTTTTCCAACTACCAAATCCTGTCTTCCGACAGTGAGGCAAGCATGCTCACAGAGTTAAATTTGATCCCCAGGAACACTGTGGACTGAGACGGTATGAAGTTGTTGATGTATTGAGAGCCCTAACTTCGCCACATGATCTATGACTAGTTTTGTGTGTGCCTCTGCCATGCTTTTGACTGCACGCAAACCAACCAATTGTCCAGATAGTTTAGGATCTGAATACCCATGCACTTTGAAAATGTGTGGGGTGCCAGCAGAGTTCATATGCGTTGCCTTGAAAGGCGAAGCGCAGATATTTTCTGTGCACGGGGCAGATCGGGACGTGAAAATAGGCATCTTGCAGGTCGATCGATGTGAACCAGTCTCTCAGTGATCACTTCCCTTCTGTGAGGGGATCTGAGGGGAGATCCGAGGCGCAGATAGCCGGGATGGTGCCACCACTCCAGTGTCTTCCGGCATTGTCTGGACACATACCAGCCGGTACCGATCTTGGACCGGGTGCACCTTGAGCATATTCACCCAGGCTTGAAGCAGGTGCATTCTCAGCAGCCCTAGTGGAAGGATTCTCGAGGCTGCTGCCAACAGCCCCAACAACCTTCTAGGAGAGCGTCCTCTCTGAATAGTGAGAGTGTGGTCTCCAACAACTGAATCCTGTCTTCTGACAGTGAAGCAAGCATGCTCACAGAGTTCCATTTGATCCCCAGGAACACTGTGGACTGAGACAGTACAAAGTTGCTCTTCTGTTGATGTATTGAGAGCCCTAACTTCGCCTGACCTGTTTTGTGTGCGCCTTTTGACTGCGCGCAAACCAAACAATCGTCCAGATAGTTTAGGATCCGAATACCCTGCAGCCTGAGTGGAGCCAGTGGTGCATCCATGCACTTTGAAAAAGTGCAGGGTGCCAGCGAGAGGCCAAATGGCAGCACACAGAATTCATACGCGTTGCCTTGAAAGGCGAAGCACAGATTTTTTTGTGCGTGGGACAGATCGGGACGTGCAAATAGGCGTCTTGCAGGTCGATCGATGTGAACCAGTCGCCCGGTTGGACGGACTGGAGGATACGTTGTGCTGTCAACATGTTGAACTTCCTCTGTTTGAGGAACAAGTTGAGGACCCTGAGGTCCATAATTGGTCTGAAACCACTGTCCCTTTTGGGCACCTGGAAGTACCTGGAGTAAAAGCCGCTGAGTGCATCACTTGGACTTACCAAGCATACAGCGTTCTTTCTTCGAAGACTGGCAATCTCCTGTTGAAGGAGTATCATCCTCGCTGGTTTGACGGTGGTGAGGAGCACACCCTTGAATGGTGGAGGACCCATGAAGAAATATAGAGCATATTCGTGTCATAGTCGGTAACACCCAGGAGTCCTGGGTGCACCCTTGTCATGGGTCATTGCCGTTGATCAGTCCAGTTGTGGGGGGCTTTGGTTGCAGCCGGGGCCCCTCAGGGGCAGTCTCCCTTGGGCTTGGGAGGGGGCGGGTCTTCTTAGGTACCAGCCTTGGTCTCCAGCCGGAGAACTGGTATCCCCTGGCCTGCAGTGGTCCCCTGCCGGTGGCCCTGCCTCTTCCTCTCCCTGCTTGCCTACTCTGGGGTGGAGGGCGGTGTTCAGTCCCTTTTACCCCAGCAGGCTGTGCATGGCAACTTGGGCGCTGACTGTAAGCCGAAGGCACGAGAACTTTGAGGTGACCTCTGCGGCCTTGTCGGACCTCTCAAGGCTCACATCAATGGTCACCCCAAAAGTCTGCCCCGGTGTAATGGGGGCATCCAGCAGAGTCACCTTCTCGATCTCTATGACCTTGACTTGTGTCAGCCACAAATGCCGGCGAGTGGTCATCATTGCCTCCAGCGACCTCCCTGATGCCTGACCTAACTCCCCTATTAGGTCAGTCATTGCCTTAGCCACCGCCTGGAGCTCCCCTGTGTCTGGCTCTCTGCCAACTGGCTCTGGTAGAGTACTAGTATGGCCATGGCATTTGCTGCTCGCACAGACAGAGCTGCCGACGCATATTCCTTCTTCAGCATCGGATCCGTTGGTCTGCATGGCTTTGACAGACAGGTTGGGTCCTTGACCCCCTTGGTGAAAGTGGAACCTTGCACCATCACTGTGACCGTGTCGTCGATGGTGGGGAATGCACCTACTCCCACTTCTTAGGCTCCTGCAGTGTGCAACAGAGCGTCCGGAACTCCTCTCTCTGGGACATGTGTGGCAAGGGCGGCAGGGTGCTCCCCACTGTGGCCTGCCCGACGAAGGTGGCTGGGTCCGACAAGTCTGACCTGGACGCCATGAAGGACAGCTCAACTGGGCTAGATGGTCTAGGCAGAGGGGAGAGGGAACGAGACTGTGGGGGATGGGGCTGCCCGGTGGTAGGGGGCAGCCTGCCCTGAGACTTTAATAGGGTCTCCAACATAGTTTGCTGAACCCCTACAGTCTCTGCCAGCTCTGCGAAGCACCGCTCGGCCGAGCTTGGGTGCCTTCGAGGCGACTGCTATGGGGAAGGGGAGCGGTGCTTGCGTGGTGACCTCCTGTCCCCTGGAGAAAGGTAGTGGTGCCTGCGCGGCAACCGTCTGTCCCCTGGTGAGCGTTCCCTTGAGTGGTACCACCTCGGTGGTGACCATCTCGCCTCCCACGAGAGGTGCCTGCGCCTCTGCACCAGTGGTGCAGAAGGGGAGGGTGACCTGGTTGTGTGGGAGAATTCCCTGGTCACTGTAGCAGGGGTGGTCCTGGATGACCTCTGCGGACGCTCTTGGACCACCATTCTCATTCTCCTGTGGCTTGAGGAGAGAGACTCTGCTGGGGATAGGACTGCTCTATGTCGCTTTGTTCTCCTCGAGAACTTCCGACAGGGAGAGCAGTACAGTTCACCTGCCAGTGCCTTGGTCGCATGTTCTGGTCCCAGGCACCTGGCGCAGGATCTATGTTCGTCCTGCCTGGGCAGCTTAGCTGAGCACCGGTCACACTGGTGGAAGCCAGCTGAAGACCCAGTTGACTGCACCGACATGTTTGCAGTTGTTTTTTTTTTGTTGTTTTTTTTTTTAACTGCTGTGCTCAATGAGCAGTCTGCAGACGCATTTGTAAAACGATTCACTGGTGCTGAATCAGTCGGTGCCAGAATCGGTGTCAAGGTGATCGCTGTCCGTGCAGAGTTCGGCGTCGAGATGCGCATGGTCAGTGCCGAGTCGATTGGCACCGAGGTTGATGTTTAGCATGGTCGGTGCTGGGCTGTAGACAGCCTCAAAGCTATTCCCCGGTGCCGAATGAATCGGTACCGGGATTGGCATCGAAAAGAGCGCAGTTGGTATCGGGAGGTTGGTGCCGAGTCAATCGGCGTCGAAGGCCACGAAGAGGTTCGCCGGTGTATGAATCAATCGGTGCCGGGAATGCCGCCGAGAAACACGCTGCCGATACCGAGACAGTCGTGCTGAGTAGACCTGTTCCAAGGTCGATGCTGATGGTAGACACGGACGGGACCGAGCTGTGGGTGGCACAGAAGATGTTTACACTGGTGCTGAGTTAATTGGGACTGGGTAGGCGCTGTTTCTTCAACCTTGCGATCTGCCGGAAAAACCGCTGTCGATGCCGTGGTATGCAGCCGATTCAATCGGTGTGGTCGCCGAGGGCAAGCACAGCCGGCTAGGAAAGCCCGAGGATTGATGGGGGTTGCTAGGCCAGAGCTGGTTGATTTTTTTTTTTTTTTTAGTCTATGTGACCGATTAAATTGGTGTAGAGGACAACACTGCAGTGAGAGAGTAATGGCCGCTCGCTAATCCCTGAAGAGGGGTTGAAACCAGCTCTAGCCAGAAAACTGATATGGGAATTATAGTGAGAGCAGTGTCACCAATGCTGGAAAGCATGATTACTGTGGATTTTTTAATTTATTTGGAAAACCAAACAAATTAGCCAAATTTAGAAGGCAAACGCAGAAGCAATTTACGACCTGTCTCAGAGAGATGAGAGAGAAAATGTGCTACTGTGAGGACATCCCTCTTCAGCAGGAGGTGGGAGGGACTTCCCCCTCATAGCAGGGCCCTGATAGGGCAGCTTTTGTATATTTGCTCAGAGATTGACAGTCAAAGAGGCTCTTCCTCCCATTCAGTAATGGTTGTCATTGGAATTGAAAGGGAACTATTATTTTTATTTCTTAGCAGACACCCTTATCCTTATAATTTTTTACTGGATCAATCTAGGTAAAACAGCAGTATGTCCCTCACCTGGGATGGAACTTGTCACCTTCCAATCAAGAGAACAATGCTCTAACAACTACTCCACATATACGACAAGTGAATAAGTACTAATGTCTTGTAGAACAATTTTTTTTTTTTTTTTACATTAAATGTACTTTGTATAGCTATACAAATGTCAATTGCTCTGGACAAAAGCATCAGCTAAATCAATTAATATGACATTTTTTCTGGCTTGCAATTTATTAATTTATTTATACATTTATAATATAAACATTAATTTCTATATGTATTTATTTAAAAATATTTATTTCTAAATATATTTATTCCTCTATGCATTTTTTTAATTATTTATTTATTTCTACCAAATAAATTATTCCTTTATTTATTTTTAAATAAACAAGGAACTACAGGATAGTTCAGGTTCTTTTTAAACATTAAGTTTTTTTTTTTTTTTTTTAATTCTTATGTATTGTGCTTAGAATACATTTTTACACATGTATCTCTATGACCGGAGGGACCATACAATACTTCCTGAAATTCTTTGTTGAAAATATTGATGTTTGAGCAAATTATATGACATTGTTTTACCTGAGTGATTGCAATGACATGTTTATTCTCAGGGGGGACCGTATACATGATTTAATGTAGTTCACAAAATGCGATCTGCTTATATCCACTCAGCCAACTTACAATTTTTGATGTTATTTTTTTTACATACAATTACTCATTTATATAGTGAGTTTTTTTACTGGATCAATCTAGATAAAACAGCAGTGTTTCCCCTAACTGGGATGGAACTTAGAACCTTCCAGTCAAGAGCACAGTGCTCTAACCAATACTCCACATACGCAACAAGTGAAGAAGCAATAATGTCTCGTATAACTATTTATTTATTTATTTATTTATTTTTACATGCAACATACTTTTAAAATGTAATGTGCCACTTTTAATACCTGAAATGTACAAATGGTATATATTATTATATAGTACATCAGTAGTTGTGTAGTTTACTTTTAGTTTGCTTCAAGTTAACCGAGTGGGAACCAGGGCTGCGAGAGGAGTGTTTTGCAACTTAGGATTCGAGGTTCGGCCTCTAGAGCAGGGGAAAGAGAGAGAAAAGGACAGGCTGGACTCCAATCGAGAGATCCTTCCCTGTGGAGTCGAGCCTAGCCCTATCGGCCTCCGGGCCCCCTCTGACTTCTCAGAGAGTTGCTAAATAGACACAGCATTGCTACTGGGTCCCAGTTAATGACCAGGTTTGACTCTCAGAGGACGGAACGGCTCATACAAAGCCTTGACGTAAGGAAGAAAAGAGAATCTGAAACACACAAATAATTGTTATTTATGGGATTCGAGTACTAAGAGTATAAGGGCCACTTCCCAGGAGGATAAAAGCGGAAGACAGATCCTTTTTTCTTGAGGCAAGATATGGCACATGAGCTGTGAAAGAATAATGTGGCTAGTGGTCCCTTCTGACTGCACAAAGAACCTATGGAGTTATGGTTGGGGAAGTGAGAATCACTATCCCCACAAAATGATGGACCACCGGCTCCCCACTGAACCTGCACCTGTGAAGACAATTGAAGACTGCGTGCCAATGTATAACATAAAAAGTAAGAAGAGATGAACAAACAAACTAACTAAATTAGATGATTAGTGGAACAAGCTATGTGTCAGCCATCCGCTTGGCGGAGAGGAAAAAAACAAACTTTTTATTAGGGAAAAACCCCTGGTGTTTCTGGCGGAGAGGGTTCCCCCACTCCGGACCTGCTAGCTATAGACTGGTGTACTGCAGTAATATTGGGTGGCAACAGTCGGATGTAGGAGTTGACTGCTGAAGAGGACCTGTGCTCCATAGTCTTGATCAGATGATGGCTGATTCAGGCTCTGATTCAGGCTCTGGCCTAAAGGAGTGTGTGGTGTAGAATTGGGGAGAAAGACCTGCTCTGGTGATAAAAGCGGAGAGGTGGGAAAAGAACCAGTGTCTAGTAATAATGCTTTTGGAGCAATCAATGAAGAGGGGGTCTAAGGAACTGAAAGGTCTTTTAATGGATACGAACTTAGAAAGGAGAAAGGGCAGAGAGGGGTGTTTATCTTTGCTATTTGGATAAATTGACCTTGGCGGAGTTGGTCTGTCTTGGATGCTTTCAGGAATAGGATGTAATGTAATGTATCTGGAACTAGAGAAAGGTCACAGGAGAGGATGCCTATGGCTGGGAAATTGGATAATGAGGGGACTGTGAATTCTGAACTTCTCAACAATCCAAAGAAGTTGGTTAGGCACATTACTTCCATGACGATATCATTGAATGGATTGAAAGATCCTGACCTGAGGATTGATATTAGGGTGTTGAGCATATTGGTGATTATGGGGAGTCTGCTATGGATGAAGCATCAGTAAATAGAGATACATCATGATGGGCTGATATGTAATCATCAATGAATAAAGAGAGGCAATTCCAGTGCTGCAGCAAGGTGGACCACATTCTGATATCTTTCCTTACTTCTGAGATTTTGACGTGAGAATCCAGGATTTTTGCTGTTGAGGAGAGAGTGAATGCGAGATATGGATGTTCTGCCTTGGGGAATGATGCAGATTGCAAAATTGAAGTGGCCAAGTAAAGATAACAGGTTGCTTTTAAAGATTGACTTAATAGTTGAAAATTGTTAATGAGCTGACAAATGTGCTCCAGTTTGTTGGGTGGGAGGCTGGCTTCGAATTTGACGATGTCCAGGTTGATTCCAAGGAATTCTAGTTGGGTTACTGGGCCAGTGGTTTTATCTTCAGAACGTGGGACGCCTACTCAAGAAAATAAGGATCACAGTTTGGTTTCTGGGCTGTCCGAAGGGGGGGATATAACAATTAAGTCTAGGCAACAGGAAAGGAAAGGCACTCGGTATGTGTTGAGAAGGATCCATCAGAGGGCTTCAGGCAGAGTGTTGAATATTTTTGGGCTGCTTCGACAGCTGAAGGTAAGTTGGGTGGCGAAATAGTATTTACTTTTCCAGCAGATTCCAAACAGTTGTCGAAGGGAGGGGTGAATGGGAATGACTTTAAAAGCATCTGAAATATCGACTTTTGCAAGCCAGGCACCATGGTCTGCTGCTTTAATGAATTTGAAACCTTAATGTAATGAAGGGAGAATTGATCGTGGTGAATTAGGGTGTTGAGACTGGAAGTGGAACTGCCTCTCGGGGTGGAAAGATCGATAATTAGACACTTATTTCCTGATATTTTGCGAGTCGCTATTCCGATGGGGATAATCCTGAAGACAGGGAATGGTGGGGCTGGGAAGTCCACCTCGGCTTGAATTAGAGCCTCTGTGATTCTAGGCTCAGAGGAAGCAGAACAAAGATTTTTGATTAGATTAGAAATGCTGGTGGAAAAGCCAAACTGTAGGCCGTCGATCAGATAAGCTACAAATTACCAATTTGGGTGGTGTCGGCGTGCGATGGTTAGGGCTGGGATGTTGATGGGAGTGTAGACTGAAAAAAGTACTGATTGTCATTTGGCTGGGCAGATGGTTTTGGAATGCCCATCAAAGCAAAAGCTGCAAACATGTAAGAACCTGCAATATGTGGTAGAACATATTGAATTGTTGAAGTTATTGCGTACTTGCCTGGTTCCAGAAAATTTGATAGGATAGCTGTGTTTATCTTAGATACGGATCGATGGGGGGAGGAGGGCAGGAATTGGCATTGTGATGTGGTTGCTGAATCTGGGAGGGTAGCAATTGATGTGGATGGGGTTGCCATTGCCACTTTTGGGCATAGGTCGGATGAATGCATGGTGGATGCGCATACCCTGCATGTGTTTGCCCTGTCCCCACTGAAAATTTGATTAAATCAATATATATCAGGGGTTGACCAATCAACGATACGATTATCATTTGTCAAGATAGCTGCTTCTTTTGCAGGGAAAGTTTTATGTTATTTGTAGAATGTGGTGCCCACGTATCAAACCAATAGTTCTATATTGTAAAACATATATTGATCCATCTCTTGGCGATGATGAGGATATGTAATACACAGGACGTCTCGATAGATGGAAAACGCAAGAACAAATTCACCAAGGGACAAATTTGTAAGCAAACAGGGGTCTGGGATTTTCGATCAATACATTCAGATGCAGTAATAACAATATAAACCAGGTTAATGTCTTTACCTTCGATTATTTGTCTTTGAATCAATGGGGAGAGGGCGTGCCGTTGGATGGTGGCTGCTGATTGGAAGATTGAAGCAGATGCTGTAACCAGCTTGTATTCTGGAATGCTGATAGAAGGGGGCGGGGCCGGAGCTGCCTGGGCTGGGGCAAACAATGGAGCCTCTGAAAGTGAAGATATAGTGAATGAGTGGGCAGAGATTGGCACATGAGAGGCTTGAGTTTCAATGCATGTTTGTTTTAGCTCGAGACATTTGCTCAAGAAAAATGTCTCATGTAAAATGCTATTTTTGGTTTCCATTCGCTGTTTTTTACTCGAGTAAACCAGGCTTTTCACTTGGCGTCATACAAATGAAGGGAAAGGTGGGGGTTGATATGTAAATTAGCTTTGCGTAAAATACTTGTGCTGTTTTTGAAGGTTGGTAGTGAAATTTTGCAAAAATGTGGTTTTCATGCGCAGAGAACTGGTACACAAGTGAATCTAAGCTGCTGTAATAAAGCAAAATACCTCATGTCTGTTTGGTTAATTATGTGTTCTACTGCTTGTAACAGGGCCAGGACCCCTGTACATGCGAAAGGGGCAGGGCAAAGCCCTACTCCTATAAAATATATTTGTTTTGTAGCATTATTATTATATATGATATTATATATATATATATATATATATATATATATATATATATATATATATATATATTATATATATATATATATAAAAGAAGCTTTTGTTTTGCAGTGTGGATGGGGAAGCACCATCCACATTAAAAACCTTGTGCAGACGGTGACCATCTCCAGAGTTAATTAATTGTTTAATTGTTGCTAATCGGGAGATGGTCATCTGCATAAAAGTCTGCAGCTTTCGGCGCTCTGGGTGGGTTGTTCGGAAGAGAGAACAGAGCGATCGAGAGAGCGGAGTGAGTTTAAACAGAAACTACACGATCAGTGAAAGAGATTGCGCAGCCTGACCTGAGTTTTGTTGTGTTTTATGTGTTCGGGATTTGTTTTTGTTTGAATATTTATTTTGCTCGGTGAGCACTTTTTTTTGTTAAAATATTTTATTTATTTTTGTTGTTTCAAAATAAAACGGCGCAAGCGCCATTGCACCGTAACTGCAGTGTCTCTTTGTTGTTCTTCCTGCATCTGGCCTGACTTCACCATCTTGACTACCCTGTCACACTGCTCTTGCCCAAATTGTTTTTTTGAAATGTCATTGGTGGGGTGGCAAGCCGTTAGTATTGACTCCAGTTTCAACTAATGTATCTTACGACTCATTCATTAAAAATTAACTGGGAGGTATAAAATGAAACTGGCCAATACAGGTATTGCAGATCACCATGGCTGAAAACCAGCGGATTGTGAAGGTCTATGTCACATATCTTCCTCGTATGCTCCCAAGGCTGTGTTGATTAGGAACAGTGGATGTTTTCCCTTTGTTTTGGGAGCTTGAACCTCTAAACATCCTTTACCAGAATATCCTTATGCCTTACTATCTAATGCTAATGGCTAGCGAAAGGATGGTTTGGACACATACTCGTCCATCTTGCGGTGGGAAGATGTTGTGCTGCATCACTCTTTCACACTCTGCAGTGGATAGAGTCCTTTTCCGTCACCAGGGCAACATTCAACTTTATAGTGGAACTGGTAAAGTAAGATATGCAGCCAAAAGGGAATTATGTATGGCCTCCTGTGCCAGTGGAAAAAAATCCACAGTGTAGTTGACAATGTGTTTGCGGTGCATACAACCACAGTTCATTGCTGTGTTTACAAATTTGTAGACTCCCTTGTTCAGAGACGTTGCAACACATACATAGCTATGCCAGATGTAACTGAAGCAAAAAGCATTGCTCAGCGGGACCATCCTGCTTCTCCGAACGGCATCTCCTGGCTCGTTCCTGCATGTAGGACTGTTTCAATTTTTTGAATTTGTCCCTAGCTTGTGGGACTGTGCGTTCTATTTAGTTTTCTGTGAGGGCATCAACCACTTGTTGGTACACATGCTTGTTATGCTGTTCAGATGATCAAGCTGGCTCAACACATCCAAGTCACTAACTATACTTATTAATGCCCGGATTTCTTCCTCGCTACAGCGATTTTGAGTGGGGGGCGGACATACGTTGTCTTTGGACATAGCTAGGATCAAAAGCAAAATAATTCAGTGAGACATTTAATAAGCAGCTCACTTGCTCTGTTTAACTTTAGTGTAGATTTTAGAGCAAAGGTATTCTTAAACAGCTGCTTTAAATATTATAACAAGTGTACACTGCAGTTCATGGTAAGTGGTTTTATACAGAACTGTAAACCCACAAGAGATATATAACATGACAGGCCAGACACAGCAATAAACAATAATAAAAATAACCACCCGCATTATCATTAAGGTGAACTAAACCACTGCTAACCATAAAACCACCATCAGCCACTTACTTTCTGCCATCTTGGAATCCATACTAACAACTGACCCGCTCCCTTGCAATATTTATAGTGATGTCAATTAAGGATAAACAGCTCATTACCATTTGCACATGAAATGCAGGTTCCCATGCGAAACTGGGCGTGGATTTTCCCTTGTTTTTTGCCATTTTAACCTATCCCTCTCTTTGACCATTATTTTTTTGGCCATAAACCTGTTTTACATGTGTAATTCTCCCAAATGCTCACGCTCATTGCCATTTCACGTGTAAATTGACCTGCATGGAAACCCCATGATTGGCAATAAATGCATTTTGTTTTGGATTCTTTTATATTTTAAGGTGCTTTATTTTAAACTTTGCATTAATAATGGAAGGGAAACACGGAAAAAAAAAAAAAAAAAAAAATTGCAGAATTCTTTAATTAAACACAAAATAAAATATTTTCTTCTCAGTAATTAATTATATAGTGCATAGACAACTGAAATAAGACGAACAGTATTTATTTGGGTAGACTACTGTATGTACTGTACTTTTTTTCCTTTATGCAACTGAAATATACATAGACAAACAAAAGTTTTAGGTGATATTAAATTAAAGCACTGAAAGTATAGGGAAGCATGGTTAGGGTACAGACGAGTACAGACATGGTAAACTGGAGAATTACTGTGTAAATTTACCATGATAAACTTCCATATAGAAACAAGCTTAGTTTTATTTATACTTTCCGTTTTTGGGGACTCTTTCTTCTCTGCGCTACGTTTAACACATCACATTCAGCTTGTCCTGTTTGTTTTTTGATTTTCTGCTGCATTATTTTCTGTAAGGTCATGCCATTATTTTAAGTGTATGTCGATTACAGTGTCCCAGTGAATTTATTTTTGAGTTTTTTAGTGGTGCAAAGTTCATTTCACTAACTAACAGATCATTTTCGACTTTGTAGAAATTTGTTTTCCTTTTCTTTTTGGCCGGTGTCATAGTTTCATCAAGGTCAGAGTCTGTAGAAGCCATAGCTCGATCCTATCCTTATATTTGCCTACATCTTCTTTCTGTTCACTATACCACTCATTTATCTTTGCCAGAAGGAAGTTTTAAATCTTGATTTTTGGCATTGCAAATCTATTTATAATGAGATGCAAATTCAGATCACTCCTGTATAATGAGCAGTAATTTATGCTGTTCGTTAACTTGCGGTGACATCACAGTAGTTGTTCACGTAAAGAGCCGTTTAGTACACTGCACACAAAAATTCTACCAAGGCCAGAGACCACAAATTTGCAGTATTTCCGAACACGTAAGTAATATTATTACATAGAGCCCAATGTGCACAAGCCCAACTAATTAGTCACTTGTGACAATAGTACAGCAATACGATTTCAAATTACATTGTATAAATGTGTTTATGTGAGCTCAAAATGTTTGAACTGAAACTGGCAGGATGAAGAGTTACAGCGTTAGTTTCTACTCGGATAATATTGAGTAATATGGTTGAATGTCGTCTTCTCTACCAGCCTGTCAGTTTCTGAGAAGTCATCGGTGGCTTTTCCAATACTCAGATAAATCTGGGCTGTTGGAGATTAGTCCCATTTTATTCCCAGCATGCTTCATGTGGACTGTAGGGAGTCCCAGCGAACCCCGACTGAAGTGATGAACACATAGCAACTCGAACAAAGTTGAGGGCTAACGAAATGTAGCCCTCTCCAGACTGATAATGATGGAAGACAAGGAATGTCAACAATGCCCTGATGAAAGAAGGCACACCTTAGCTGTAAATATAAACAAGGGACTGCATTAAATGAATTGACGATAAGCGCAACTAACAATGAATATTATTGCTGTAGGTTAACAGGTTGGAGTAATATGTCTCTGGAGGGGCTTAGCCCTTTCAGCCCTTAATGACCAGCCCCCACTGCAACTAATCTTCTTTCTATCCAATTAAAAATAAACTTGTGAATACAAGTTCCTCAGTTTGAGTGCTTTGATACATAATGTGGTTTCGTGACTAATTTTATATTTAAAAAATGACTACACTCATTCAATCCTGACACGTACTAAAATGATATCTATGAGATCTCGGTCAAAGCACCAAGGATACAGGACAGAGGCAAGGTGTGAATTGGTGAACACACACACACACACACATACACACACACACACGCACACACAGTATTATCTGGCAGTTTTAAGTGGAGCAGAATAATTTGAAATATGAGTTCCTCCTTGACAGAGGCTTGAGTTCAATGTTTACTGGCTAATTAGACAGACTCAAAGCATGCCTTCAAAACCTTGGTACCATGAAATGAGAAGAACAATGATATGGCTCTTATTTACTTACAGGCAATTGCTGGTAATGGAGCTGACTGTGGGTGTTTTCTTTGTGTTAGTGACTTTAGAACACCCTATGCCATTGAGGTCAACTCTCAAACACAGATTGCTAATTTTGCAGAACAAACAGTTTCTGCAAACTTAGTTCTGTTTTTGACTTCACAGAAATTATGACCTTAGACATTAGCTCCATAATCTGTTATTGATTAACTCACCATCATCTTGCCTTGCTGTCGTAGATACTTGTGCCATACGCTTTGATGTGCTTTCAGGTTCTTGTTTTCTTCAGGTTTTTAATTGGGCATGGTAATTGATCTTGATGCATTTTGTAATAGACATGTCTGTTATGTTTCAGCGGATTGTACCTGATGTGTTCATTGTTTGGGTGTGCATTAGTCACTTTCTTTTAAATAGATAATAAATAAAATGAGCTAAACGTTAATGGATGTAGATTATGCTAGACTGATTTGCTAAATTAATATTCATATTTATATAGTCAGGAGAAACAGACTCTGTAGTTCATGTTTCCAGTGTTCCTGAAAGACAGCCTCAGTCATAAAATAAAATAAAATAAAATACAAGATTAAAAAGGGATGGGGCTGGGGGATTGAAGTCTGGCAAAAATAATATAAGCTTTTGCCTACAAATCATCAGTAGCATGATTTTTTTCAGAAAGAAAAACTCAATAAATATACCAAATCAGGAAATGAAGTGGATACATGACAGAGGGTAGGATATACTTTATTTACATAGAGAGTGGTGTGCCAATTGGATAGGCTACTATGACAAAGATTGAATGATTCTTGATATTCCTGACCTGCGAGGGCGCTGTGTAAAGGGAACAGAGTACATAGGACTAAATGGCATGACAGTTTATTCCCACGGTTAGGTGGAAGTTGGCCATCTTGAAAAGGGGCGAAGCTACGGTACCCAAACTCAATGACCCAGATGGGAAACAGCATAACATGCGTGGATTGGAAGAGCGGATACACTCGTTAGCTAAGGGGTCATGAGTTAGGGTATAAATAGGGAACGTGATAAAGTGATCTGTTTCTTTGTAAATGGTTAGAAACAATCTATAAGGAGAAACCTGTGAGAAAACGTGAGTGTTGGGTTTATTTGTTTTTTCAAGTAAAAACTGTTTGTTTGTTATTTACACTACTAACACTATCCAGAGCTGTAGCCAAAGGCCAGCATCAAACCTGGACACCAGCACTTCCCTTGGTTTCACTGAGAACTGTATTTTGCACCACGAGCACTAATTCACTCACTAAAGTAACTGTGTATATGTGTCGTTATGTGTGGACAGGACTTTTTTGGTTACGGGTCAAACCCAGGGATTAGAAATAAAGTGATACACGCTGCTGTATCACTTTACTCCATTAATGTTTACTGTTGTTTACCACCAGGCTCTGGACAAAATACAACTAATAAACACCAAAATGTCTGTCTGTTTCTTCTGCACTGCTCTATTACCTTCACCTGCACACACTTACCCACTTTGCAACAGCTACATAGCTGAATCACTGGGTTCCTTTAAGTTCCAATTTGAGAAAGTTATCATTTCAATCAGCTACTAGGAACTAGACAAGCATGGGCTGAATGGCCTTCTCTCAATGCACAGTGTGGCAGAGACAGGGTTAAGGGCTCTGCCAACAAACACAGGTGTGGCCACTCGCCCGTTAATGCAGATTGAGGTTAATTGAGCAGTGGCCACCTGCATAACAGCAGGCAGAAATTCTGTGTCTGGGAGAGAGGAGTTGATGAGTTTTTTTAATCTGTATTGTTGCTAAGTTATATATTTTCTGTGAGTAGTGAAGGCGAATGTCAAGTCTACAAACCGTGTTCTGTTTGAACATTTTGTTTTGGCTCTTGCACCCTTTTGTTAGATTATTATTATTATTTTTTTTATTAAAGTATGCATTTCCGCTGCAAACTGCAGCTTCCTTGCCTCTGAGTCTCATTCTTGATGCTACCCTACTATATATGATGTTGGATGTGGGAAGCGCTTGGGAGACTCAGAGCAGGACTGCATTTTTTTTTTAAATAATGGACCGAGGTCGGCATGTCTGCCTCACTTGCCTTAAGGGGGAGGAGTGGTGCTTTGACTTTGACACGTGTCACCCCCCCACCATATGGCAGGAGGAGAAACTTCCAGAGAAGGACATCGCTGCCTTCTGAGCCACATGAAGTGGTGGTTTGGATGCCCTTGGATGCTCTTCCGCCCAGCCTGGAAGAGCAGGAAGGGGAGGAGTGGCCGGTACCAGAGGAAAGCAAGGAAGGGGTGGCCAGAGAGGGAGATGTTACCATCCCGAGTGACTGAGGGGGAGCCACACCAGTCTCCAGAGCTAGAGGGAGACTACCTGCTGCTGCCGCCTCCACCACTGTAGGGACTACCTGCTGCTCCTGTCTCCAGCGCAAGATGAAGAAGCCTTGTTGTCTCTGGCGAGAGAGGGAGAAGCCATTCTGTTTTGGGCACGAGAGAGGGAGAAGTCCAGCTGTCTCCAGCGAGAGATGGAGAAGCCCCTCTGTCTCCAGCACGAGAGAGGGACAAGCCCCGCTGTCTCCAGCACGAGAGAGGGAGAAGCCCCGCTGTCTCCGGCAACAGAGGAAGAAGCCCCGCTGTCTCCAGCACGACAGAGGGACAAGCCCCACTGTCTCCGGTGACAGAGGAAGAAGCCCCGCTGTCTCCAGTGTGAGAGAGGGACAAGCCCCGCTGTCTCCGGCGACAAAGGGAGAAGCCCCGCTGTCTCCGGCCCACCCAGTTTGCACACAGGCTCACCTCAATCTGTGTCTATGTGAATGCCAAGTTTAAGTACATTTATAAAAAAAAAAAAATCATTTGTGTGCCCCAAAGGCGGGTGTTAAAGTTTAGGGCAAACAGGATTTTTGTTTTTTTAAATGCGCACACTTTAGCCAATCAAATCAATGTAGTAATTGTGTAAGTCACGTTTGATTGACAGCCTGCGAGGCAGTTGATGTGGATTTGCTCATGTGCATTTTTAACGTTTTGAGTTTATTTTAGTAGAAAGGCTTGAGTGAACAGGATTAAGACAACTGGACAAATGCTGACAAATAGCTTAAAATTGTCTGAAGAGATATGTGCGATTTTCTGGACATTATAACTGCAAGCCCCGACGTTTTATCCTAAGGTGACGCGAAGACGGGAGGATACTAACTAGGCAATGGTAAGTAATTCTCTGACCGTCATTGTATTTAGTAATTGCTTCAAGTGGTTTGATGACGCTGCCTGTTTGCCTATTTAAAATACATTCACTACGAATATATGTAAGTACATTTATTTCTGTCTACTTAAAACATTTTAAGTGGTTTACATGGGAGATATAGTGGTTGGGAGTGTTCAGTCTATAAACAGTTTTCCGTCTTAAAAATATTTTGGGAACTAAAAAATGAGTGTGTTTGGAATGTGTACTGTAGACGGGCATTGGCAAAAAAAAATGCTTTCAGCTTCTTGCAACTGACCGTGTAAAAATAGGCATTTTATTTTCCTTACAGTTTTTCATACTATGAATTCATGCTTTTATCAGCGCCGTGCATTCATGATTGGTGTTCGAGTCATACTACTGTACAATGTCCTAGCGAGTCAGTGATATGTATGATTTTACAATTTATTAATAATTTGAAGCTATCTGTCATAATTATTTCTGCGTAGTAATGCAATACAAAAACGTGTGTTTTGTCTTTAAGGTTTGCCGTTAACTTTTCTCCCGTGTATAAGATTTATGGAAATAATGCAGGGCGAGTTACAGAGGTAACAAGTTATTACAATATAGCTAAGAGATTACAATACAGCTAAGAAAAAACAAACAAACAAAAAAAAAAAAAAACAATACAGCTAAGAGAAAAGCAATACAGCTTTTTGTTTGAGGATTTTTTTAGTTTCTGTTTGCACTTTTTTGTCAAATGAAACGGTTTTTGCAGTTATTGTGCACAGTGTGTTTGTTTCTGTAGGTTGTATGCATATGTGCTTTGTATTCGTAGTGTATACGTGCAAGTGCTTTTATAAATTGCAAAAAATGTTCACCTTGCTTCACTCAGAGTCAGCACCATACATTCTCAGTCTTGGCTACTTTGCTCTGCTCAAACCCCGGGGAGATATTTGATGTTTTCAGAGTTTTCATTGATTTAAATCATGTTTGTAATGTAAACTATTTCCAGTGACGTCAGACCTTAGGTACTTGCCCGTCCACCCGAAGTTGGGGCCCACCCAAATTTCCATTCCTAGCTACACAACTGTTCACAATACTTACCTATGTAGAACCATGCATTGCTATGCTTTTACAATGGTGCATATTTATTAGGGTGTTTCCTCCAGTCCACAAGCTGCAACCAGGATTCCGGGACAGCACACACAATGGGCTCCACCTGCAGACAATGTGGCTTCAGACCTCCAGATCAGAGTGTACACAGTGGGCTCCCTGTCTGGGCATAGTGCCAGAAGAAGTTGTCGTCTGTCACATTTGATTGAGCGCTACAGGCAAAAATCAATCCCCAGTTACTCTCTCTCTCTCATTCTCTTTTTTGTTTCTAAATTCCTTTTCCCTGGGCATGTTCAAATTAAACTACTTAGAAGAAATTATCATCTGCTTGTTTTCTGCCAGGTTTCTATTTATTTATTTATTTATTTATATATTATATTATTATTATTATTACAGTACATGTTCTAAAGTGCACCACTATTCACGTTTACCAAAGTAAAAGCATAGCAAAGGGTAATAAAGCACAGTAAAAGCATAAGTAAGCACTGTAAAGCACAGAGAGGTATGGTAAATTAAATGTAAAAACATATCAAACCATGATAAGCTATAGAAAATACCTAGTTTACTATGGGGAAAGCATGGGAAAATTTCAAAATGACTGTGAAAATCTACCATGGTAAACATCCATGATGGCACATACAGTATGTGTTATGTGAAAGTGTAATGATCACTCTGCACAACTAAGAAGCAGTTGTACTGTCCTCCCTAAGGAGATCCTACTGGCCCAATATCTATAACTAACTAAGTCAGCAAGAGTGACAGACAGCAAAAGCAGGGATGTCAGAGGTGTCAATTTCACAAACAAACAGTTGATTGTTGTAAACTACGATGTAATAAATGAAATGTAAGGACAGCAACTTATTGCAAAGGACATTTAGTTAGGTTTAAGGTACAGGTGAGTAAGAAAGTAAAGTGAACTAAACAAACATCCAAACAAAATAACACTAAAGTGAAATGAATGCGGTGTCCGGTGGGCCTCCAATAAACCCATGATGATGGATGAAGGTTGATGAAAAAATAACGATCGTAGAAAATGATGGGTCTGTCGAGTAGTACCGGATTGAATGGTGAACAGCCGTTTGGAAAATATCAGGAGGATCAGGAATAAAATGGAGACAGAACACACTAACAAAAACAACCATAAACAGACCTTGAACAGTAACTAAACTTAAACAAGTAACAGTGTAAACAAAAAAAGACACAGTAGACAAAGTACAAGATTAACAAAAGAGTAAATGGATGCACCTGTATTTATCTAAAATAAAGTTAAAGTTACACTACAATTAAGTAATGTGCTGTTTGTTTGTAAATGGATTCCTCAAGAGAAAAGGGAGGGGGGGGGGGGGGGATGAACAGAGGTTGATAGCATGGAACTATGGGAATTTGAGCTTTAACCTGGCAAGGCTACTGACCCTAATAAAAGGGACAGGTGGGTGAAACTTACACCCACTTTATGGAGCAAGTGAATTGCTACAAAAGAGACACATCATCTGCATTCTGTGTACAGTATATCAGCTCTACATTTGAAAGACACATGTAGCATATGTAATGTATCCCAGTATATGTTATATAGGTGTGTTATTTATTATTTGTCCTAGTTAATTGCAATTTTACGCTTCCAACTGTTTCTGAAGTGTCTCCTCATCATTGACTGTAATGCAACATTGTGCTATGAATTACCCTTTTCCAACTTTATCCCAGTAGGACAAGCAGTTTTCTAAATATATTAGATATGGTGTATGCAGTGTATCATACATACCTACTGTAATGATGACAGTAGGAATCAGTTTAAATTCTGGTCCTTAACATACCCTCTGGTATCTAATGTAAGGCAGTGTTGTTTCCTTTTTCAAATCTATGAAAACAGCACCAGTGAGATGACCCTTATACCCTGAATGATAAATGCTATTAGTTGATTTTAGTAGTGAAGTAGACTTATCAGGTTGTGACAGAAATACAATGATTTTTGGTAGTAAATATCCCCCCGACCTGTGAGGGCGCTAAGCAACGAGAACAGAGTTCCCTGGACGGGCTGGCCTGACAGTTCTTTCCCAGGGTTCAACAGAGTCCCACCAGCTAGAAAGGGGGCGGGACTCTGTTGCATTAACATATTGACCCGGAAGGGAACGACGTGGCAGCCGCAGATTGGAGGAGTGGTTGCACTCATTTACCAACGGGTCATGTGTGACGGCATAAAAGGGGACGGAGACTCACAATCTGTTCCTTCGCTTTGGTTTGAGTTTTGAACCTGTAAGGACTGTGAGAGACTCTGTGAGAAATAACACATCATAAGGATTTTGTTTGTTTGTCTGTAATTGTTTTGTTTTGTAAATTACTAGATGCCTAACACGATTCTGGAACTCTCACCAAGGGACAGCACAAATCCGGAACAGCACTGCACTACTATCACTAATAAACTGTATCACCCACCAAGAGCACTACTGCTTGCACCTGAGCCTGGTGGCCATGTTTGTATTACCTGGGGGATGGATTTTATGTTTGTTTATTGTTTGGGAGAGCAACCTGTTGTTATTTACTCCGTGCAATACACTTTTTTGTGTATTGCCGGGGTCTTATTATTTGGCCACCGGACCTGGATACAATAAAATCCCTTTCCAACTGGATTATAACTCTTTGTCTGTTGCATCTCTCCTGCACCTGTACCCACTTAACCAAATTGCCACACAGTTATACAGCCTGACTGCGATATGCACCTGAATTTCAAATCAGATAATTCCTGGACTCCAGAACCCAATCTAACAAAGCATGCTTTTCAGTGACATGATTTAATCTTCTAGGAGTACTATTGACATAGTGAATATTGCACCTGTGTACCAGGTACATCAACCCAACCATGATTAAATTCACCAACTACAGTACAATCTGTTCAGTATTACAACCCAATGATCCTAAAGTTCTTTAAACATTTATCATAGATTCATCATAAGCAAAACTGCTGTATGAATAAGCTCAAACAAACATTTCTTTGCTGTTGTCATTGTTTGTTATCCAATTTTCAAATGTCTCCTTACCGCTGTAACTCACTTTCTGATCAGTTTGACTGGAGAACACAGAGCAATATCTATGTGCGTTGCCAAGCCGTATTATTTCACACTGCAAATTGTATTACCAAGCTACTAAACCCTGGAGGCAAGGGCACAGCCTGGAAAGTCTATGCCAGGACTGCCTGGGCACCTGACTCAGAAGTGTAAACAGGTGAATTATACCTTATTCTAAGCTATTTTACACTTGATTAGCTTTTTTCTAAAATGACTAGTAATGGTAGAAGTTTTTAGAATCATGCTTGTTATTAACATTTGCAAATTATTTATTAAGAGCTGTGTTCTTAATACATGTGGTCCTGATCACAGTTAAGAATAAGAGGATACATTTAGGAAAAATTTAATATAAAATATACCATCTAGTCTTCACATACTGTAGACTAGTGTGTCAGTGTGGCAAGGTTAAAGCCCTGCTGGCGCATGGGTGTGTGTAAAATTCCTCAGTTTGGAATGACTAGACTGGTCAGGAACAGGGCACAAGATTACAACCGAACATTGGTTCTGACCTCAGTTCACAACCAGAGCGGTCTTAGCATCTAATTTACTGCCAGCATTTTATGAAAATATATAAATTATGTTTTAATTGTCTCTAAAATACAAAAATAAAACATGCCTAAAACTGAGCCAGGTCATTGAGTTAATTATCCCAGGTGGCATTGCTTCTCTTGAGAGAGAATAAAAGGTGCACTTTGTATAGTGTTGCATTTACTAATACCTGTCCTGAAAGAATGAAGATGCAGCCAAAAATATTCTACCAAGCTTCAGGATAGATTGGAGTTGCCCAAAGCAGTTAATAATCCCGAAAAAGTCCTGAAACTGATCTGGGAAGATAGGAAACAAATAAAAGAAAGTTTGATATTTATGAAAATGTTCCTAACTGTTGTTAATAAAACCATAAATAGTCCAGAACAGTTTCAGAAATATCAAACTTGATTTCATGTATAAAAACAGACTTTGAAAAAAAACATTGTTTAAGTAACACAAGTTCAAGCTTTGTTAATGTGCTTTTCTTTGATGTCTACACAGCAGACAGCAACCCAGATTAATCTTTCACCTGGAAAACATGGAAAAGTTCCCTCTCAGATCACTTTTATTACATGTTCTTCACAAATTTTAGTCTGTAGATTACCATATAGATCCTTCATCCTATTATAAAGACATATTCCATAAAACACACACTTGTACACAAACACAGACTTTTAGCAAATAACAATTTATTATAAATGGTTGTGCAAATCTGGCTCAAATAAAATGGGAATTAGGAGAGAACTAGGTTGAACAGAAACCAGGACCAGAGGACACAGTTGGACAGAGGGTAGAAGACACCTCTTTGTACAATGAGTTACCTAGCAGCATTGTTGATGCTAAATCATTGGAATCATTTAAGACCCAACTTGACAAAGTTTTGAGATGAGCACTTATGGACCGAATGTCTTCCCTTGTATGTATATGTTATTGTGTTCATAGGTTTAGGTAACCTCTTATTCATTTTCAAACTACTCAAATCTTTGCAACACTCATTTTAAGAACAAAGAGGTGATTCTAAAAATGAAGATAATTCTTTCTTCTATTTTTAAAACATACAACTTCTTCCTGAGCTGAAGGTTCCAGTGTTTCATTATGTGTTCATGGTAGATGACTATATGAAGACCTTACTACAATAGATTCATACATAATTCACAGTCGATCACATGTCACATGGTCCATCTATTTATTCTGTACTTTATTCCCTGAGTAGTTCCTTATAAAATAATAACTATACAGTATCTAAATTGAATAGTGATGTGCACCATGCATGAGATTCCAACATGTAGATGATATGGAATGGGTTACCTAGTAGTATTGTTGATGCTAAATACATTGAGACCCTTTAAGTTTTGAGGTCAATCAAAAGCCTCCTCGCCTTTGTTAAATTTCTTATGTTCTTTAACAGCTGAAACATTTACCAGACTTTCACCATGTTGCAAAAACTAGTAAGAAAAAAATAGTTAGTAAACTGTCTTTTGAGGCTCACATTAAGAAAATCTGCAAAGTGTCATTTTTTCACTCACGGAATATTGCCTGCCTTAGGTCAACCTTGTCTTTGCCTGATGTGGAGAAACTGCAGCCTTTATTACATCAAGGTTGGACGATCGTAATGCCTTGCTTGCTGGTGTGTCTTTAAAATCAATTAATTGGTTGCAATATGTGCAAAATAGTGCTGCACAGCTTTTATAAAGATCAAGGAAGCATGAGCATACTGTATATCGCCAATCTTGGCATCATTACATTGGCTACCGGTAAAATTCAGAATAAACTAGAAGATCTTGATGCCGAGGACAGTTTACTTGGTGCCATAACCAGGTACTGTGATATTTGGCCTTAGCATTGGAAGACAAGCGTAACCTGACCAATAAGTTGCCATAAGTTCCATCAAAGCATTACACACAAAAAACAATATTCCTCCATCCAGGAGAGCAACCACCAAAAAAAGGTATTAAAACCAAGCCCCGCCCAGGACAACTGGAAGCTGCTAAAAACTGATGTTGGTCAACGGCTTATTTTTCCACCTGAGATTGCGATCACTAACCTTCAAGCAGACATTGTCTTGTGGTCTGGATCAGCACACCTTGTTCATCTGGTAGAGTTAACAGTGCCATGGGAAGATGCTGTGGATGAGGCGTATGAGAGGAAGAAACTTCGGTATGCTCAACTAGCTGCTGAAGTGGAACAGCAAGGATGGAGAGTCCGAGTTTACCCAGTGGAGGTGGGTTGTCGAGGATTTGTGGCACACTCTACAACTCGGTTTCTCAGAGATGTCGGGTTCAGTGGCTAAGAGTTGCGTCACACAGTGAAGAACTTATCTGAAGCAGCAGAAAGGAGCAGCAACTAGCTGTGGTTGAGGCGGAAAGATTCTCGATGGAGATCTCATGCACAATAAAAAGAAAGCAATGTTGATGTACGGGTAAGTAAGCTGGGCTGAGTTGAGTGGAGGATGGAAGGGGGTGATGCTTGGATGACAGAATCATTGTTGTGTCCTCTTGAGGTGTCGTGGGCTAGTCCCCCCTCAGTCCTCAAGTCCCGGTCATTTGGCCGGCCCAGAAATAGGGGCAGCAATGGTCCATGGGGGCAGCCATGGTGGGGGGTCCTCCCCCCTTCTTGGCTGGCAGCTCCCTTTTCCAGGTCTCCAACCATACTGTATCTGGCAGCGAAAGTGCTGCAGGGGAGCTGGTCTCCCCCCCACCTTCATAAGCCACCCGATTTCCGGTAGTGAAAATGCTGCTGAGGAAGGTGGTCTCCTGACTTCCCCCTCCTTCGTGGCCAGCAGCTGGACTTAGTGCCTCAGATGATGACAGGCAGGCAACCCCAGATGTCAGTGAACTTACCTCTCCAGGCGAAGCACAGTTGGCAGTGACCCCAGGTGAAGCAGAGCTGGTCTCCCCAGGTGAAGCAGGACCCTCAGCAACCCTGGATGACAAAAATGAAGCTGCCTCCCTATATGGTCCGGAGTCACAAACAACCCCAGGTGATGCTGAGCAGCTGGCAACCCCAGGCGAAGCGGAACAGCTGGCAGCCCCAGGCAACGTGGAGCAGCTGGCAACGCCAGGTGATGTGGAGCAGCAGGCATCCTTGGACGAAGTGAGGCAGACATCCTTGGGCAAAATGAGGCAGGTGTCTTTGGGCGAAGTGAGGCAGGCTTCCTTGGATGAAGAGAGGCAGGCGTCCTTGGGCAATGACGTGAAGCATCTTTAGGTGGTTTCGTGCAGGCATCCCTGAGTGAAGACTGAAGACATCCTTGGGCGGTATCGTGCAGGACAAGCTGGGGTGCGGTTTTGGCCCTCTTCACGGCTACTGTGGCTGGGCGGGTCTTCCCTCAGCAGCCTATGCAAGGGCTACTGAAGACCGCCAGCATTATGTCCTGGTCCTTCCTCTAGTGGTAGAGGGGGAAGCTTTAGGCAGTTTCCCTCTTGTGGTGGAGGGGGGAGCGGTAAGCAGTCCTCCTTGTTGATTGAGGTGGAACCAACAGGTATTCACCCTCTGCTGGTGGATGTGGCGGAAGCAGAGGCAGCTCCTGCTGCTCTGCTCCTAGCGGTGGCAGTGGCAGAGGCAGCTCCTGCTGCTCTACTCCTGCCGGTGGAGGCAGATGCAGCTCCTGCTGATCTGCTCCTGGCGGTGATGGAGGCAGAGGCAACTCCTGCTGCTCTGCTCCTGGCGATGAAGGTGGGAGCAGTGTGTAATGTCATGGAGACGGAGATGGGAGTAGCATGTAGTCTCCTGGAGACGGAGGTGGGAGCAGCCTGGACTCTCGCGGTCCCCCCATTGCGCTAGTTCCTCCTTCTCCTCCTCATAATGGCGGAAGGGACAGTTGGCGAACGGATGGTCTTGGTCACAGAGGGGGCACCCCGGGAATGGCTGGTTATATCACTGTGGATGTCTGGCCATTAGGCGACACTCCTCCCTGTCCTTCACCTCTTTATCCTCCTTCCATCCCATTTTATTTATTTATTTATTTGTAATTCCCACACAAAAAAAAACAAACAAACAACTGTCCTTTTTTTCCCCCAAAAAAACTACCGTTCCCGCTCTGGTCTGTGTCTAGGAGGCGCTGGTAATCCCAAGATGACATCACCTGTCACAAAGACGGCTGTATTGGGTGACGTCCGACCAGAGACAGGGACCAACACAGAAAAGAAAAAGACTTGGAGTTTGGTGAAGCTGAGTGCTTGGTTCCGTTCAACATTTAATAATTAAACAGACAGAAAATAAAAGGTTTGAAAGACAAACAAAACACAGGAGACGGCACTGGTAGTCAAAACAAAGAGACAAACAAAACGGACTACACAGACAAACATGGTGAGCTGTTATTATGATTACTATTATTACTATTACCTCCGTCTCCAATACCGAGTCTCGGTACAACTGCACGTTAATTTATTTAGTGCAATTATTACATTTTACCTGCACGTGAAGTGCTGTGCAATCCTCATGCCTAAATAAAAATATACATTTTAAACACTTGTGTTTGTAACCCACAATATATCCTGTGTACCAACTACAATACACCAACTTTAACACCATACATACAACATATAACACAAAAATATGCACAAGGGCAGGGCACACTGCCACACCTACCTATTTACAAATAAAATAAAGAACATATTTTTTTGATAAGGGCTATGATAGCTTATAAACAATAATGATTACAAAATGATCATAAGAAGAACTTTCTTATTACATATGACCTAACAGAGATATTTACTCGAGGAAAGGACTGAAGGTAAGGCAAGGAACTATATTATTTTGATGCATGGTTCAATGTGTTATATGCTTTTGATCATAATATTATTTAAAACTAAAGCAACATTTTCAAATGTTTTCAAGTTTGGATAATTTTGAAAACTGCAATGATCCAATTTGCTATGTCATCTTGCCAGCACTGAAAATAGAAAAATAAAAGCCTCTCATTGAGTTCAAGTGAGCCCTCAGACAGCCAATTAGATCCTGCACAAATTTTAAACATTGCTCATGTTGATCAGTGCTGCTAGGGCTTTTAAGAGCCCTTGAGTGGTTTACACTCTGTATTGCGAGCAGTACTGAGTTTTTATTCCATATTACATATAATTTGTTTACTTTCCTAATTTGTATTAAATGGTTTCATTTGAGAATATTCCAATAAGTTTTCAGGAAAAAAAGAAAAAGTATTACAATATAGATCACAGATTCCCATCAGGTTCTTTATGGACACCCAGCATCTGTACAATGGATATGTTAATTTAATACTGTAAAATGTGTATTATAACTGTGTTGGGGTACAGTACCCTGTCCCTGAGGGTTTCAATTACAAGTACTTCAAATACACTTTAAAAAGAAGTATTTTCGTGTTTAAAACTAGCCCACGATAACATCCTTTGGACATTTGGCTTATTCATTTGTTAATCTGGCACATGTGGAACTGTTTCCTAAAGGGTCAATTAGGATGATATCCCTTATAACGGTTTACCACAAATCATAGCAAAGTGTAATAAAGCATAGTGAAAGCATGGTAATTGTAAAGCCCAGAGAGTTATGGTAAACCATACAAAATGTGATCAATTATTTGAAAATGCACATATAATCATAGAAAAACTGCAGCATTACAGAGCAAATTTACTCTCCTAAAGGATAGTATACAGTATAAAGCTGTAATTTTGGAGACACAAAAGAAAGACAAGCTGGGGGAAGTCACAGAGGGACTATGGGGATCAGAGCACTGGGACAGTGCCAAGTATTCTTCTCTCTTTGTTCAGCCTTGTGTTTAACATTGCAGTATCTATTGTGTTGTTTTTTTTGGTTCACTCTCTGGTTATCTTTGTATATCCAGTGTGGGCTGAAGTACCTGCTTGTTTTGTTTTCTTTGTTGTCTTTTGAGCTCAATGCAAATAGAGTATTGACTGGCAAGCCCAATGGAAGACATTTTAAAGGGATACTACCCATTTTCAAATGTTGTGTTCATTTTGCCTACTTCACTGAGTTATTGTTGATGAACTGTGCTCTGTGCTACATGTTCATTAAATCTGCCCTTCCAAAAACACAAGTGTTTCTGGCCCAGACATGAAGATCAACAGGGTGAGTCAACCAAAATCACAGAAACTGACATCAGACCATGAACCTTGCTAACCAAAATCTTAAACTATGTTCAAAATAACCAGACTTACTTGGACAAGATTTTATAGACCTGAACTATTTCCTTGTATCTGTACTACCTCCTTAGTCTCATTCTGACTCACTGGCTCTCTTTCCTGGAACCATCCCGGATACACAATAAGACATAATGTCTGTGTTAATGCTGTGCTTTTTGCATCCCAGAGCATCCTGTGAATGACATGGTTTCATCTCAAGGGTACATCCTGCTTAATAGTAATTTTAATGAATGAACAACTTCTGATTTACTATTTTTTTACAGTTAAGTATGTCATGAGGATTAATACATTTCCAACACACAATTAACAGTTATATTCCAGTAGTATCCAATCCATGCTGCCAGGATGAAGGACCAAAAACCCCATCCAGTATCAAAAACACCACACTCCACAAAAGGGCACTAACCTAGATGCTTTTCCACCTAACTTAGAGGTTAATTTGATTAACCTACAGCCCACCAAAAAAGCCACAGATGTTTTCCATGAGTAAAAAATAATATTCTTCATTGAGGTAGTCAATAAGCGGCCCGTGGGCCAAATCCAGATCACCAGTAGATTTTTAAAAATCCATGATTGAGAGAGAATTTTGATTGTTGATTGACATGTTCTTTACCCACTATAAAGTCACCATCAGTTTCAGCCAATAAAAAGTCTTGAGTCGGTTTCTTCTGAAAAATTTTGTTTCTCATTGTAGACTCATCAGCTCTGTCATATTGTCAGAAACAGTTTCGTTTTGTGCAAATGATGACGTGTAAAAGAAAAGTTGATAGTGAAAACCGGTCTTCTAAACAATGGACTTATTGCTTTATTTTGCCAAATCGTCCAAATGCTCGACCGGTTTGTATAATTTGTACAGAAACTGTGGCTGTTTTACAAAGTGGAAACATCAAGCGACATTATGAAACAAAGCATCTGGATTTTGACCGTCAGTAACCTCATGGCTCCAGTGTAAGGTCAAACAAGATCGCTGGTTTAAAATATATTATTTCCAGGCTACAAGTGCTCAAGAGAAGGCAACCAAAGCATCATTTAGGTGTGTGTGGATGTTGGGAAATCTTTTACAGACATGTACATGATAAGGCAATGCATGGTTACCACAGCAAAACCCCTCTTTGCCGAGACTATTAAAGACATTCTTGATGTCTTCAGACAACTGTGTCTCTTAGACACAATTGCTTTTCAGTGCAGTGAGTTAATTGCACAGGGTGTTTTTAAGCAGTTGTGTAAAAATTGAAAAGGGTCAAATTTTCCATAGTGGCGGATGTATACTGCAACATCAGTGACCCAGCTCAGCTGGCGTTGTTTGTCTATTTTTTTGATGGAGAAAAATTGTGGAGGATTTGTTGACCCTGATACCACACAAAATATGCACAACAGGTGATGATTTGTTTCATTCCATTCAAACCTTCTTGCATAATCCATCAGACTGTACTTTGTGCATAGCTTAGCGACAGCGAGTGGAAGAAGTACAGGCGTGGAAAAGTACAGAGCAGTTTAGAAGCAGTTTGAAAGCAGGCTGACGGCTGCAGAAGAAACTAAACTTAAAAAAAAAACCTCAACAAGGTCTTCAAGCTGTGACACCTGGTTGATGTGGGAAATCCGAGAAAACCCAGCGGAGCTAAACCGAGTGTGCGTAAAGTGCCGCGCGATCCAGGATTTGCATAAACTAGTAAGTATGCTAGAAATGGAGCTGGAAGAAGTGAGACAGCAACAGGATCTTGAGGAACTGGCACACCCACAATTCATGGAAGTTTGCATCACCCCTAACATACTGAAAGCCACCAGGGAGATAGAAGGTCAGAATAGCTGGGTTCAGGTAGGCAGAAGCAGGGAAAAAAAGAAACTTTGTCAAACACAACCACCAGAAATCAAAACAACCAACAAATTTGAGTCACTTCAGAATTTTGATGAGCAGAACCAACAACAAGAGAATGAAAGGAACAACATCCAGGACCCTATTTACAGTGGTGACCAGACAGCAAAAAGAAGGGAGGTCATGATTGTTGGGGACTCCATATTGAGAAACACAGCAAGTTCAATTCGCAGTTTGGACCCCCTTACTACAACAGTGTGCTGCCTTCTGGGAGCCTCGGTCAAGCACATCACTGAGAATGTGGACAGGCTCCTAGAACGAACAGGAGACGACCCGGTAGTAGTCGTCCACATCGGTACAAACAACATTGGAAGAGACAGACCAAAATCCCTGCAAAACAAATTCAGAGAGCTAGGAAGGAAATTAAAAGAGAAAACCAAAACTGTGGTATTTTCTGGTATACTACCGGCACCTTGCAAAGGACCATATGGACAGCTGGAAATAATTAATCAAAACGCATGGCTGAAGATGTGGTGCACACGGGAAGGCTTCACCTATCTTGATCATTGGACCACATTCTACAACGAGGACTATCTGTATAGACGGGACGGACTGCACTTAAATAACAAGGGAACCAGTCTACTTGGAGAAAAGATCCTCAAGCAGGTTCAGAAGCATTTAAACTAGAAAGGAAGGGGGGAGAAATCAACAAAAAAACAGAAGGGAGACCGCATCAAAACAAGAACAACAACTCAGGTAAGACAACCATTAAATGTATTTATCTAAATGCTAGAAGTATCAGAAACAAAATTCTAGAACTTGAAGCTACTGCACTAACAAGTAACTATGATGTGATAGGTGTTACTGAAACTTGGTTGTCTGAGAGTGATGGGGACGAATATAATATTTGTGGGTATACACTGTATAGGAAAGAAGAGGAGGAGGGGTAGCGCTATACATAAGAAACAGTCTTGAAGCCCAGGTGTTAAACCTGGACAAAGAAAATAAAGCCGAATCAATATGGGTCAGAATAACGGACAAAAATTCAAAGGGCATAATAATAGGAGCATGCTATAGACCGCCAGATTCAGACGGTGAGCAAAATAATCTGTTATACAATGACATTAGAAATGCGTGTAGCAAAGGAGAAGCCATACTAATGGGGGATTTCAACTTCCCCCAAATAAAATGGGAAAACCCGGTGGGTAGCACGAAGGATGAAATTGAAATGGTGGAAATGACAAATGACTGCTTCCTAACACAATTTGTCAAGGCACCGACTAGAGGGGAGGCATGCCTTGATTTAGTCTTTTCAAATAATGAAGACAGAATAACTAAAACAGAGGTCAGAGAACCACTGGCAAACTCAGACCACAACATGGTCTCATTTGAAGTGTTTTTTAAAGCCCCAAAAGTAATGACTAAAGCTAAGGTTTACAATTTTAGAAAAGCAAACTATGAAGGTATGAAACAGAGACTAACAGAAGTAGATTGGAGTAAAATAGAGAAAACACCCACAGAAGAAGGATGGTTGTTCTTCAAAAATGTAGTACTAGAGGCGCAAAACAATTACATCCCTAAAGTAGACAAATCTAAATGTAAAACTAAATTGCCAAAATGGTTTAATAGATCAATTAAAAAAATATTCAGCGAAAAAAGGCACTTTACAGAGCATTAAAAAAGGACCAAAAAGAAAGTTCGCAGAAAGAGTACACGAACTGGAAACGCAAGTCAAAAAGGAAGTTAGAAAGGCCAAGAGAGAAATAGAAATGAACATTTCTAAGGGAGCTAAAACCAATTCCAAAATGTTTTTCCAATATTACAACAGCAAGAGAACATTCAAAGAGGAGATTAAATGTTTAAGAGATACAAATGGCAAAATCGTAGATGAAGACAAAAAAAATAGCAAATATATTAAATGATTACTTTTCACAAGTTTTTACAAAGGAAGATACTGACAACATGCTCCACATGTCATCCAGTTCCTATCCAGTCTTAAATAACTTTAGCATCACTGAGGCAGAAGTGTTAAAGGGACTAGGAGCTCTTAAAATAAACAAATCCCCTGGGCCGGATGAGATCCTCCCAGTAGTACTCAAAGAAATGAAAGAAGTAATTTACAAACCCTGGGCAGACACATGGCAAATGACATTTAATAGAGAAAAGTGTAAGGTACTGCACGCATGAAATAAAAATGTACATTATAAATATCATATGGGAGATACTGAAATTGGAGAAGGAATCTATGAAAAAGACTTAGGAGTTTTTGTTGACTCAGAAATGTCTTCATCTAGACATTGTGGGGAAGCTATAAAAAAGGCTTGCTCAAAAAAAGATGCTCGGACACATTGTGAAAAGTGTCGAATTTAAATCAAGGGAAGTAATGTTAAAACTGTACAATGCACTAGTAAGACCTCATCTTAAATATTGTGTGCAGTTCTGGTCACCTCGCTATAAAAAAGATATTGCTGCTCTAGAAAGAGTGCAAAGAAGAGCAACCAGAATTATTCCAGGCTTAAAAGGCATGTCATATGCAGACAGGCTAAAAGAATTGAATCTGTTCAGTCTTGAACAAAGACGACTACGTGGCGACCTAATTCAAGCATTCAAAATTCTAAAAGGTATAGACAGTGTCGAACCAAGGGACTTTTTCAGCCTGAAAAAAGAAACAAGGACCAGGGGTCACAAATGAAAATTAGACATAGGGGCATTCAGAACAGAAAATAGGAGGCACTTTTTTACACAGAGAATTGTGAGGGTCTGGAATCAACTCCCCAGTAATGTTGTTGAAGCTGACACCCTGGGATCCTTCAAGAAGCTGCTTGATGAGATTCTGTGATCAGTAAGCTATTAACAACCAAACAAGCAAGATGAGCCGAATGGCCTCCTCTCGTTTGTAAACTTTCTATTGTTCTTATGAATATACTGATGTAATGTCAATGGTGATAGAATTGTTAACTTTCTTCGATCAAAGTCAACATTGCAACATAGCCAATTTAAGAGCTTTCTATTTGAAGTATCTGCTGATTGTGATGACCTATTGGTGCACAACAACATCTACTGGCTGAACAGAGGGCAAGTCCAAGAGGCTGTGTTGAAGAATTTCTGAATAAAATGCCCTGCCAAAAAGCAAAATAACTCCATGCATTTTTGAGGGATGGCACAAGTATTACCATTCTGGACTACTTTATTGATTTAACAGGCCATTTGAATTTCAACCTCAAGCTTCAAGGGCAAAATCGCAACGTACTTGATCTCCACAGCACTATTGCTTCATTTCCAAGCAAACTAAGTCTCTTCAAGGGAGATTTGGAAACTGGGAGATGCTACATTTTCCGACACTGCAGAGGTAATGCAGATGTCAATAAGATGGTGTCATCCCTTGAACAACTTTCATCAGTTGTTCCAAGAATTTGAAACTCTGAATGAAGCCAAAGCCTCTTTTCCAGATGTTGATAAAGCTCAATTACAGTTGGAACTCACTGATCTACAAGCGAACAGTGTGCTAAAGATACGACACAACGACATTTCAGCTGAAGCTTTTTGGACAACCCTTGTGCTGGACTCTAAGTATCCCCATTTAGAAGGTGGCATTTAACATCTTAACTTTTATGTGTGAGTCTGCATTCTCAACCATGAACATTATTAAGTTGCATCAGCATTCTGTTTTGCCTGACCATCATATTTGCAATAGCCTCCATGTTGCCCTGCCTGAGTACCCCAAACTTCAAGGTCCTTGTCCAGTGGAAGACCTGCCACTCTTGTCACTGATTGTATTATAATTATACACATATTTGTATTGTAAAACTGTGCTTCCTTATAAAGTTGCATTTGCAACAGTAATATTTGTAACAGTTATCTCACTTATTTAACAATATTTACTTTGCTTACTCTCATTTTTTACTATTATTGCAGTGTGGTTTATTATTGTTTACTGTGCCTTGGCAGTGGCAGAACAACGTAAGTTTTTAGGTTGTTACTAAAATAAAAACATTATATACTGAGCAACAAAAGAAACTTCTAATTTATATTTGGATAAAAGTCACTAGATGTGATTGAAAAATGTCAACTCTGTTTTAGAGCAGGTGCAGTGACTTTTTATTCTGCTGATTAACAATTAACATAATGAAGATGCTGCAAAATGATCTGTTGACCTTGGGAAGGTGTTGTGACTCTTGATCTCAGTTCATGGCCTGTCTCGTTATACCGTCTCGCCAGGTTTGAAATTGCTGGCTGTGAGCACCTAAGATGGCGAGCCACAGTATGCTACCCAAGTCCAGCTTCCAACATGCCGAACGCACGAAGGTGCTGCTTCTTGACAAATGTGGCATAGTGTTTTTTTTCTGTGATTTTCTTTATTGCTTTTATTCAAGCTTTCAATTCAATAGCTGAAATCACTCCATATCCAGTGTCTAATCAATTGTCTCACATATTAGTTGATTAAGTGCATATGCTTCAGTTATAGTCACTCAAGTGTATCAAGGATAAATGATCGCGTGATTAAAAAGAAACTAGAAACAGTTTGTCAATGTCTTTCATTATATATCTTATTTATTTTCGAAAATAAATGTGTTTACAATAGTGATAAGTTTCTTTTGATTCTCGGTATAGAACAATACAATTATCTCCCTTTGGCAGGGAGGGTAAATCATCTCTCAGCAGACAGCAATGAATGGCCATTTATGTTCTTAGAAAGACCACTGAAGCTGAAAGCTAAAACAAAGAATAATCCTATGTACAAAATATTGATTAATAAATGTCATATTGCGGACACTAATGCTCAGATATATTCTCTGTAAGAATATAAAATAGTCTTTAAAGTTATTTTTATTTTTGTATACACCTAGGCCTGTGCATTTGTGGGACAGGGGCAGGTGCAGTGTAAAAACTGTTGGACATGGACCTCGACCTTACCTTGACCAAGAAATTCAGACCTTGACAAAAAATAATTGAGTAGCCCTGGTATAGCCTATTACTCAACAAACAGTGCTTAATGTGCACTGTGATATTGTGGCTTCCACAGCAAGGTGTCAGATAAGGTGTTACCTGGAAACGATATATATATATATATATATATATATATATATATATATATATATATATATATATACTATATATATAATATATACACTACATAGACAAAGCAAAACAAACTGGTAGACTATCTTGTATGTATTAATTAGTAAAATTGTAGTCATGATATAGTGAGATTTTAAACTAACACTTTGCAGTTCTTAATGCGTCTCTTAATCTGTTGCTAGGTAGCATAAGGAACTGGGCTCAGCTGCACCAGCTGTGAGTAAGTTGATCTGTAAGTTAACAATTAAAGCCTCCACTAAGGACTAAGTTGTTACTTGTTAATTTAAAACAAAACACTCATTTCAGTTGCACCACATGTAAACACAGTACTTTGTTAGTTTATCACGAAGTGCGGTTGAAATTAAGTTGGTGACGTCATTGCTGCTCGATAGCCAATTAGAAGTGAGGATATTTCAGAGGATATATTCAGATATAACCATTTAAAAGAAATAAAAATACATGAAGTGTTCGCTGAGGTTCAAGTACCTGTGTCTTGTTTTGTGTTTACTTTTTGAAAACGCTTCTACACCCAGAGCATTGGGCGTTGGTGGTGAACAAAATCTTGAGATCATGCAGCAAAAGTTGTTGTGTTACTGTCACAGAGACGGCCAAAGTGGGCGGCGTCAGAACCAGGAAATGAATACACAAAACAGGACGGATGAAATGAAATGATAATGGCGCTTGCTTGCGCTGGTTTATTGCAAAATAAAAGGGTTTAACAAACAAACAGAAACAGGACACGGCACTTTACGCCAAAATAAATAGACAAACAAAAACGGACTATACTTAACAAAACACGGTGCACGGACAGACACACTAACAAACACGGTGAGCAGATAAATACAGGTATCGTGTTGGTCCCACCAGCACGCAATAGCAATTGATATTTTAACTCTCCTCTCTCTCACATTCTCCACTCACCGAACACCCAACCGCGAGTATGTGAAAACGTGCATCTATATATAATGTTGTGCTGGGATTCAATTACTAATTAATTATTCACTTGAATCCCAGCACGTGAATTAATTATGTGCAACCTCGTGCTCACATATTAACTACTTTAAATGTATGTGAAGTAATGTACCATCCCGTGCCTAAATACAAATATACATTTTAAACAGTCGGGTTACAGACCCGTTTATATCCCGTGTACCAATGACTATACACCAACATTTAACAAACCACACGCAACATAACAGATAATATACACAGGGGCGGGCACTTTGTCACAGTCACCTTGTATTTTGATTCTATGAACAGCTTACACCTCCTAAAAGGTATGTGTTTACATTTTAAGCACCTAGTGAGCCTTACATTATAACTATCATAGCTGCTGCAACATGTGAAAAGTTAGAAATGTGTAAAATCAATGTTAGTAAAGACTTACGCTATAAATAAGCACAGATGGTGCAACCCAGTCCAGAGCAGCTTTTCCTTCTAGTGGTTCTAATAGATTTTACACAGTGCTCAGTCACAGGTGAGAAGAGACAATCTCCTTCTTGTACTTGACATGAATGAAACACCGCAAGGATACCTAAATCAATGAAACCAAAACAGGGAATATTGTATATCGGTAACACATACCATAGTTATGTTGGATCTGATGCCATGATTCTCTGAGTAATATGCAGTACTGGGCAAGTTAGATGAGGTTAAAAGGTGCTGATAATGTTGTGCTAATAAGCCGTTTTTGAGCAGTGGCTAAGACAACAGGACTTGACTAGTTTCGCGTACAGCATTTGTTTTGTTACATCTCTAGCTGTAGTATGGTAGTATGCCCTGGCTGTTATTTGTTATGTTTATTTTGAGGTTTGAAAAGCTTCCTAAAGTCATTGTACGCAAATGAGTATATGAGTCTTCCTTATGTCCCTGTGGCAGAGCAAAGCTCTGCCCTTTTTAAATTGGCAGGGATGGGGTTAATTTCCCCTACCTGCCTGGATTTATTATGTTCAGGTGGCTGGGGTTGATTAGTTGATTAGGTTAATTAACGATCAATCAGTGCCCAGCCACCTGACATAAAAGGAGGCCTCTGTTTCTCATTTGAGAGAGAGAGCTGAGGAAGCAGGTTGGTGTTTTGTTTGTATGTTTGAATCCAGTGAAGGCATTGCCCAGCCTGGAAATTGTTATTTTTGCTTTTTGTCTTGCTTTATTTGTGTTTAAATCCCTTTATTTTGGCCCTTGTGTCCTTTCATTTTTGTGTTTATTTATAATAAAAGTTATTTTTTTGAACTATAGACTGTCTCTGGGCCTCTATCCACTCGCCAGCCTGCCACAGTCCCTATGCATTGCAGAAGCTCTGAGATTTCAAACTATGATCCCTGTGATGTTTATTTTCTAGTAAGAGCTACAACTAGATCAGCTTCAACCAGTGAGGAATGTTGCAATAATGACTTAAATCGTAACACCACACATTTAATTTCCCCAGGGTGTTCTTAAAAACAAATGGCTAATAGAATATCTTCAGTGTTAACAGGAAAGAGACCCATAGACAGAAAGCTGCCATTTAAGCGTGTATGCGCATGTTTATTTAACAAACAGGAAAGACAAAAAAACAGGAACAAAATAAACACGCACAAGTGCCAAAATAAAAGGTTCAAACAAAAGAACATAGCACTTGTAGGATGGGCATTTGCCTTCAATATAATGTTACAAAACAATACAAAAATCACAGCACAAATACATGTGGCCGCTCCCCAATTAGCATCAATTACCTACCTGGCCACACCATAGATTGTTGGTAGGGACAGATTTAACCCCATCCCTGCCAAACTTACATTCCCAAACACCTACTATTTACAGCAGAAGGGCTTCTGTCTTGCCACACCGGGTCTCCTCTGCGGCGGTGCACGTTTAAACCCTATTAGAATACAAACAGAAACCTCCTAGTGTGTTTGCTCACCCAGGTCTTGAGTGTCTAAGAATGCTGGTTTTATGCTTTTCCAAACTTGTCTTTCTGCTGATCGCCATTCTGTGGTGAGCTTCCTCTATATGTTGGAAGGATGGAAGTGTATTGTAAGTGAATGTGTATTTCAGACTGCGATGACAAGCAAATAGGATTAACACAAGTCCCAGAAGACAATTATCTGAAAGCACCAGTCAACTGTATAGATTGGCAGGGATAGGGTTAAATTCCCCTACCTGCCTGGGTATATTGTGCTCAGATGACTGGGGATTGATTGGAGTAATTGACAATCAATCAGCACCCAGCCACTTGACATAAAAAGAGGCCTCAGCTTCCTATTAGAGAGAGGGAGGAGCTGAGGAAGCAAGCTGTTGTTTGTGCTTGCTGTTTTGTTTGGGTTTCTGTTTTTTTTTTGGTATTTTCTGGTCCAGTGAAGGCATCGCCTAGTCTGGAAACCTTTATTTGTAAGTTTTGCTTTGTGTTTTGTTATTTGTGTGTAAATACCTTTGTTTTGACCCTTTTATTTTGTGTTAAAAAAAGTATTATTTTTGAACTGCAGTCTGTCTCTGGGCCTCTATTCACTCGCCAGCCTGTTACACGTGGTGGGATATAGCACCTCCAGGAGGCTTAGAGCAGTATTGTAGGGTTTTTTTAAAATTTTTGGACAGTTTAAAAATACATAAGTAAATAAATAAATAAAATGGGAAAGAAGAGCAGGCAGAGGCAAAGGCAGAAGGAGATGCAGCAGCCAAAGAAATGTAAGCTGCTGCAACAACAGCCACCACTGGAGGACCCAGCCAACCTCTTCCCCTGGTGTTCCTCGTGTGGGACGGAGGACCACCACTGGAGGTCCTGCCCAGAAGGGCCACCAGCAGACTGGTGTGGCTGTTGTGTGGTGGACGGCCATAACTGGGCAGGATGCCCCTATAATCAGGCCCAGAAAGAGGAGCTGTTCCCACCCTGGGCATCAGCAGCCACCCCATATGGGACTGGCTGGTGCACCCTGAGGCGGACCTCTTCCACGACCTCCTCATAGCTATCAACACCCTGTAATATCGAGATGGGGGGAGGTGGGTAGAGTGGGAGAAACAACATCACCCGGTGTCCTCCCCAGAGGTTGCCTGCATTGTCCTGAATTACCTGGTGGTAAACGTAGGAGGAGCCGCAGTCATTTAAACTGAGAGGGTGGAGCTGCTGCCCCGAGAGCCAGAGGGGATGGAGCTGCTGTCCCGAGAGCCAGAGGGGATGGCGCGCCGCTGCCAGAGCCCAGAGGGGAGGAGTCGCTACTGCCAGAGCCCAGAGGGGAGGAGCCATAGACCACAGAGAGAAGGGAGAAGGCTAACTCTCCAAAGCAGCCTCTACCTGTGCTGCTGAGAGAAGTCCAGCAGAGGCGCACCCCATCGTTACGTCAGGCGGTACCAGCCCTACCTCAGAGGCTGCTAGAATGGCCACAGCCACCACCGCCGGTGGTGGAGGGGCTGCAGGCGTTACTGCTGGAGGAGCTGAAACTGCAGCTACCAGAGGAAGCCGGGCCACAGTTCAGTTCCGCCGGAGGGTCCGAAGCTGCAAAGGGGATCCACACTGTCTGAGGAGGCTATGCCCATACTGTCTAGGAGTGCTGCCTGCCTGCCGTTGCTGCACCTCCGGTAGGGTCCAGGTCGCCTGACAGAGTCACCTTACTTCTTTGGAGGTCCGGGGCTCCTTCAACCAAAGAAGGCTTGGGGGCTCCGACATCAACCCGTCCACCACTGCCCACTGAATCAGTCCATCCAAGGGACATAACGGGAGTCGGGGGAGGGGAGTTGGCCAATTGCGGCCTGCATACGTGAGGGGAGGTGTGTGGCAAAGCTCTTCCCTGTATAGATTGGCAGGGGTGGGGTTAAATTCCCCTACCTGCCTGGGTTTATTGTGCTCAGGTAGCTGGGGATTGATTGGAGTAATTAACAGTCAATCGGCACCCAGCCACCTGACATAAAAGGGGGCCTTAGTATCCCATTAGAGAGAGGAGGGAGCTAAGGAAGCAAGCTGATGATTGTGCTTGCTGTTTTTTTTGGTTTTCTGTTTTGTTTTTGGTATTTTCTAGTCCAGTAAAGGCATCGACCAGCATGGAAACCTTTATTTTGTAAGTTTTGCTAAGTACTTTGTTATTTGTGTTTAAATTCCTTTGTTTTGGCCCTCGTGCCCTTTTATTTGGTGTTTATTTGTTAATAAAAGTATAACAAAATGCAGGTCAAGTAAGCTGTAATTAGCCAGAGCAATGTACCCTTTCTTAATAAATGTACCATACATTGAGTGTAACTATATTGATGAAAAGACTCATTCAATACATAGACTACATTGATATTTATCATTTGAATAAATATTGTGAACTGATTTATACATAATCCAACTCATTTACAATTAAAATTCTTCATATACTGTATTCCTTCAAATTTAAGACACACTTTTTTTAAACTGGCCTGCATCTTAAATTTGATATAGTGATGCATTTTAAAATCCCCAACAAATGTGAATGTGGAATGTGACTGACTGCCCGAGAAAAGACAAACAAAGACATTGCTGCTCGATTTTGATTCATCCGTGACATACAGGCAGCCACTTTCAAAGAACCATCATTATGTCCTGAGGGATTTGAAAAAAAAGCTTTTACAGTGTCTCCATTTTACTATAAGGCTCCATTCTAAGAAACAGTACCAGCTTGGACAGATTGGAAATGTTGATCAGACCCTTGTATTTTTCGACATGCCAAGTAATACCACAGTTCACAAAAAGGGAGAAAAACAGGTGCGAGTAATCATAATTAGAAGCTGCACATAACTGTAATGCTCTGTGTGATAGCAGATGGCCGCAAACTGTCTCCATATATCATTTTCTTAAATATGTAATTGAGGCGGTATCTTTGTAAACGCATCTTTATTTGATTTTTATTTTTTCCTCAAATTGAGGGTGGGAAATTTTGGCAGCTTCTTAAATTCAAGGTTGTCTTAATTTGAAGGAATACAGTAGTCATCTACCATGAACAAATAATAGAATGTTGGAAACTTCATCTCAGGAGTAGGTTGGATGTGCTAGAACAGTAAGAATGTATCGTCCTCATTGCTTTAGTCATCCGTTTATTCTTAAATTGAGTTTCAAACACTTGAGTAGTTTGAAAAGTTGAAAGAGGTTACCTTAACCCATTAACATAAGGACATTTACAAACAAGGGGAAGGCATTCAGCCCATCAGTGCTTGTCCCATTTCCTATATGTTGATTGATCTAAAAACTTTGTCAAGTTGGATCTTAAATTATCCCAATGATTCAGCATTAACAACATGACTAGATAACCCTTTCCTTACCTTCTTCACTCTCTGTAAAGATCACAGTTTTAAAGAAGAATCATAATATGTGTTTAACCTTTAAAGCCAAAAACATTAGAGGTAAGTGAAGATCAATGATTGATTCAACATATACAAGGAAAAACAGTTCTTACATATTGCTATATAAGTGCATAGTATTTTCATTAGCCTACAAAGTATGTGTCACAATGGTCAAGGTGTATCTATGTTAATTTCATTCAATGTCTATTTTTGTCATTCCACAGTTATTTACCCTGGCTATTTTGTTTAATAACTCTAAGGTTAGTTTTGGTTATTTATTTTCATCTGATAGGGTCATTATCACTATTATAATACAGCTTTTTGCTTTTTGGTTTTAGAACTACAAAAAATACAATACAAAAATACTGTGGTAAATAAATAAAGTACTGTGGCAATAAACACTGGCAGTTCAAACTTATTTTAACATTGTCTTAATCAGCAATGATGTTTGATTTCAGTGTGCATACAACAGATATGCTTGGGTGTGTAAATTAAATTTTGTATTCAAACAATATCTTAGAAGACAAGGCGATGGTAACTGATAGTAGCCGACTTGGCAAGTGAAGCACAAAATATACAGTATATTAAAAAGGAGAATAGGAGATTAACATTCTTTGGGGTCTCTTCCTGATGCCACAGGCAATAAGGGAAACATTAATCTGTGGACAGAGACCAGTGTATTGATTCCCGATTTAAACAACTTCCCAAAGCTCAATAACTTGATGGAGAGAAGGTAAATGTCGTTTTTTTGGATTGCACTGTATCATACTGCTGGGCTCTGTAAATACGCCGGGGCTCCTTCGGATATCAGTTAGCTATTCCTGGCTAAAAATTCAGTAATAAATCAAATTAATCTTGAGAAAATCAGCTTAATTATTAACTGAATGCAGTAATATCATTCTGACAACATCTGACTGATCAATTGATTTTTACAAAAACCCACAAAGGTTTATGCATGGCTACAGTGATTTAATTGTTAGGTCCTGAAGCACTGGCTCGTTTCATTACTGTGCTTCACCACTATAGTCTACAAAAGGGAATTTCCACTGAAACAGCTTTTATAAATGTTGAAGTCCTCACCTGATGGGTTGGTCAGTTCCATTTGGCCTGCAGTAATTGGTTGGAATCAGTAACACTGACATGCACCTGTTTTTGCAAGCTCATTAAAACAGAGTTTGCGGCACCCTGAGAACAGCAGATTTAACAGGGTGGAGGCTGAGCGCAATCTGGTGACCCCACACACCGCAAGCGAGCATCTTAACCACAGTGCAAAAGAGTCATTTTCACAAATACTTTTGTTTCTTATTCAGATACACCAACGCTATCTGTACGCAGGTAGCAGATGCCTATTGCCTTCAGAAGCAGGCAGGTTAACAGCAGTGGTGGTTTATATGTTTTTACATCTGGGGCCTCCAGTGAAACTGGAGCTTAAAGTAATTACAGTCTGCCCACAGTGAGGTTAATAGACTTTCAGAACGTTTATTACAGACAAATCTTGCTGAATACAAATTTGACTTTGCCATATTTATTAATCTTTAGCTCTAACAACTTTTTTTTTTATTTGATAGTTTATGCTAATACCAGTTTGGTTACAAGGTCAGTTATTGACAAAGAAACATAGTTGGCACAATATCAAAATATTTTACTGGTCTCAATGCTGAGGGCTAATAAACTTGATAAAGCAGTTACTATATTGTATTCCTAATATAGGAATATTTTGATGCAAATTAGTGTATCCTTTTATTTTGCCTTGTAATTATGAGTCACATTTTTGTTTTGTCTAAAACACACAGCGCCCAAGTGACTGAAAGGGCCCAGGGTTTGTGCTGAGATTCAATTATAACAAATACAATTTATAACAGAGAAAAAAACAAATACAGAAGTTCTTTGTTGTTGTAAATGTCCCTTTTTAAGTACTTACTGTTGCCTGTCTTAAACACAGTGGGGTCTATTCAACTGATCTACACAGCCAAGATCTAAATACTAGCACTGTGTAAATAATTTAAAAAGGGCCCACGGTTATAGAAAATCCAACATATTTTATTAAATATGTGAAAACAAACTCAAGTTCATATTTTAATCATTTAAATAATGGTTGTATTTAAATTGACTACTGCCTAGATTTACTAAATAGACCCCAAATGTGTTGTTGTTATTTGTTTGCAAATACAATGTGCAATAATAATATATAGTGACACATACACATATATCTGCGGTAAGGACTCATTGCACTGGCACAACTGCTGTGCCAGTGATGTGTGACACTTGCCAGTGTGCCCACAATGATAGATGTGTTTTTGGGAGGCTTGCTTATATGCTGAAAACACTTGCCTTTTAATTTAAAACAAACTTCTGGCTTAGAATAAGTTTTTATTGGTAAAATGTTGATATTTTTGTATACATTTTTATTTATTTATTTATTTATTTATTTATTTATTTTTAATTATGTAGGCCCAAAGTCAGTCGAGGGCATAATTCAAGTCCAAGACAGCCGCATTTGGTGCATTAAAACTTCATTTTACATGATTAAAACACATTTTTTTGGAATTTTTTTTTAATTTCATATATGTTTAAATTAGGTAAAAACTAAATGTAACAATCTATTATATATTTTGTTTGTTTCATCTGACCACCCTAACAGAAGCCACTTAGTCAGATGTAGGAATCTGCTGTATAGTACAGTACATTTACTGAGTTCACCATCTGGTATTCAGTACCAGCTCTGAAACACACTCAGATTATATTTGCTTTTAGTAAGTTTATGATAGTATAGAACTTGCAACTGGTAATTGCAATACACTATACTTACTGCATGTCCAACTCCATTCACTGTAATCACACACCTACAGTACATTTCCTCCATTGGCAGGTGGGGTTAGACATCAGTCTTCCAAAAGCCCAAACCTTAAAAGTGCAGTAGAATATATGTGTGGGATAATAAACAAAAAAAAAAACCTCATAATTATATAGCTTTAACATTGAAAATGAATTTGTCTGCAATCTATTTTTAATGAGAACATTAAAAATACATAAGGTAATTATACGGCCAAATTTAATGAGGATTACGGAATACATTTACAGGATGGCATCTGATTCAGCTTCATAAGATGTTAAAATCTAACAAATTGACAATACCATCTCAGGGACAGGATGTTTGGTATGAATGAATATCCAACGCAATTGTTATTTCGTTTTCCAGAAGAACAGTCTTTGAGGGCCTGAAAGGAAACCACTGTACTGCGCAAAGGAAAGACTTAATTCATTACTGAGGCTAATTTGCTTACATTAAAAATACATTGCATTTCTGTGTCATTTTATTTGCAATAAATAAATAAATTACCTAAAGAAATGAATGTAATGTTTGGCTGTAAAGCACAATCATTAAAGTATTGTTTAAAATGTGATGTATTAGTCTATTAAGAAAATAAGATATTATTACCCTTGTGCTGCAATAATGCCCCAGTATCATAGAGGCAGCACTGGGTGAAGCTAGCTCTGCCCTCCTACATCACTGTTGTAAAATGATACACTTGCCAATTTTCCAAGCATGGTCGGCATTTGGTTTAACCCTTTAAGGACCAAGAGTTTTTCAGTGGGATGCTCCCCATGGACCAGGCGTTTTTTAGCTGTATTTGATTCTTCCTATAAAAATGATCTAAAAATCTACTGCGAACATTCTAGGGGACATTATAAAATACTTCAAAAACCATAACAACTTCTCTCTTTTTTCCCCCAACACAACTGTCATTATTTTATTATTATGTATTCCACTTTTTGTTTTCAGATACATGTATAAAAATTGTGTTGATTATTATTTTTATTTTTAATATGCAAAACATTCATTTATGAATTTAGAGCCTTTTGTTAAAAAAACAAACAAACACAGAACTGAGCATTCATGCTTACTGTCTCTCTCTACCTGAATAGGGAGTGGCAAGACTCTATTGCGGTAACTCTCTGAGTTGTTAATGTGGCCTTCATAGACACAGAGTCTAGGTGGAGGCCCAGAAAATGTGATTGCTGGTTTGGCGGCACTTTTGTAGGTTCATCCTGAGACTGAGCTGCTGGAGGTGGTCTGTGACCAATGCCGTATGTGCCAGGGTTTTCTCCTGTGACTAAGAACAGACAAGCCAGTCGTCTAGATAATTCATCAGTATTACACCCTGAACCTGCAGGGGGGCCAGAACGGTGTCTATGCACTTGGAAAAGGTGCGAGGAGCAAGGGACAGGTTGAAGGGGAATACGCAGTACTCGTAGAAACTGCCCTGAAACGCGAAGCAAAGATATTTCCAGTCCCCGGGCCTGATGGGTATGTAAAAGTACTCATCATTCAGGTCCACGGTGGTAAAACAATCGCCCGGCCGAATGGCCTGGACGACATGGCGATGTGTGAGCATCTTGAAATGCAACATCCAAAAGTGTTTGTTCAGAAGTCTCAGATCCAAGATAGGGCAGAATCCACCGTCCTTCTTGGGCATTAGGAAGTACACTGAATAGAACCCCCCCCTGCAAGAGGAGGGATCTACTTCACAAATGGCATGCTTCAAGAGAAGCACCAGGATTTTTTTGTTGAGAGCCGCATGTATAGCACCGCAAGGCATTGGCCCTCCGCTCTGGCTGTGAGTTGGTCTGGTGACTGCCTCAGAGACCTGGTTCAGTTCTTGTCTGTGAGCCACGGTGATCATATCAGGGAGCTCCTTAATATGGATGGCCTAATAGACAGAGCGCATGCTCGACACATTGGAAAGCCGGGCAGCCACTGTGGTTAAGAATGCCCAGTGCCTTTATGAGGGCCGCAATGGCAGAGTCCACCAGGGGGAAGGCTGCCAAGCCAGCACCCTCCGCTCTCTGCATGGAAGAAAAAACCCAAGCTCCAGCCACCGTGCTAGGTGCTGACGCTGGGTTGGACCAGGAAGACTGGATCTCCCTGACAAAGCCGGGGAAAAGCCGGGGAAAGGGGGCAGTGTCCTGTCCTGTACTGGCTAAACCGAGGAAAACAAGGAGTCCTGGGGCTCCTTGTCTCTGGGCCATTCCACCCGTAGACTCAACCAAAGCCTCAAACGCTGGCCCTGGAGATACCTCTGGTTCCTGTTGCAGCTCGTACACCGAGTTGCAAGAAGGTCCCTCCTGCACAAGCTCATCGTCACTAGACACCTGCAGAGAGAGGATGTCCTCTTCATAGTCTGAGATGGCCTCAGGCTCAAGCTCAGGCTCAACAGTCGGAACGGGCTGCCGGGGAACCGGCGCAGCCGTGGTGCCAGAGGCTGACAACATACTCATCATGAGTGACTGTTGTCCCATCACCACCTCCATAAAACCTCCAATCTGGGCCGTGAGGGCCAAGATCCCACTAGACTGTTTGTCCCTAAGGGACCTGGGGCACGCAGGCTTCTGCGTGGGAGGTGAACGCTCCTTAGGAGGGGAGCGCCAAAGCTGCCCCACGCTGGTGGTAGGTGAGCGAGAGCATCGCCCGAGAGATGGGGAGGGTGACCTAGATAGTTGCTGGCAGGCAGGAGATGATGCTATATCACCTGAAAGGGGAACAGACTCACAATGAGATCCCCTGCTAGAAACTGATCCCAGCCCCACTGCCCTGTTAGCTCTAGCCTTTAGGACCCACCTCTGGAACTTCCCACAGATAGCGCACAATGTTGTGTCGGACGGAGCCAAAGCAGCATATTCTGGACCCAAGCATGAAACACAGAATTCGTGTGGGTCCTCTGGGGACATTTTTCGGCTACAACAGCTGTATTCCAGGAAACCCGACATAGTGCACAGCACTTGCACGGGTTGCACGGCGGGTTCAAATGTGCACAGGGCACATGAGCGGGTATGCGCATGGAGTGCACAATAAGTGCACGGGAACAGAACAGATGTGCACTGATGAGTGCACGGGGTGCTCTGATACGTGGGCGCACGGGCACCGATGTGCACGGAGAGCGCACAAGCCAAAGGTGCGTGGATAGATGTACCGGCACGGATGTGCATAGTAAAATTGCAACATTAATTATATATATATATATATATATATATATATATATATATATATATATATATATATATATATATATATATAGAAAGTCTACACCCCCTTTAACTTTTTTCACATTTTGTTGTGTCAGTGCGTCAGAGTTTCATACATTTAAATGAGGATTTTATTTCCACTTATCTACACACCATACTCCACACTGTTAAGGGGAAAAAAGTTTTTTATTGAGAAAAAAATTATATATTAAAAATACAAAACTGAAAGATCATAAATGGATAAGTCTCCACCCCTATGTTACTACTTGGAGGAAGCTCCTTTGGCAGCAATAACAGCTGTGAGTCTGTTGGGATAGGTCTCTATCAACTTTGCACACCTAGATTTTGCAATATTTGACCATTCTTTACAAAACTGTAAGCTCTGTCAAGTTCCTTGGGGAGCATTGATTGACAGCAATCTTCAGGTCATGCCACACATTTTCGATTGGATTTAGGTTGGGTCTCTGAATGGGTGACTCAAGGACATTTACCTTTTTGTTCCTTAGCCACTCCAGTGTAGCTTTGGCTGTGTGCTTTGGGTCGTTGTCATGCTGAAAGGTGAATTTCCATCCCAGTTTCAGCTTTTTTGCAGAGGGCAGCAGGTTTTCCTCAAGTCCTTCTCTATACTTTGCTCCATTCATTTTCCCTTCTATCCTGACAAGTGCCCCAGTTGCTGCCGATGAGAAACCCCATAACATGATGCTACAACCATCATGCTTCACAGTAGGGATGGTGTTCTTTGGGTGATGCCCTGTGTTGGGTTTGTACCAAACATAACGCTTTGCACTTAGGCCAAAAAGTTCCATTTTGGTTCCGTCAGACAACAAAACGTTTTGCCACATGACTACAGAATCTCCTGGGTGCTTTTTTGCATACTTCAAATGGGATTCAAGGTGGGTTTTCTTGAGTAATGGTTCCCTTCTTGCCACCCTACCATACAGGCCAGAGTTGTGGCGTGACTAGGATATTGTTGTCACATGCACACTTTGACCAGTCTTGGTCATAAAAGCCTGTAGCTCTTGCAAAGTTTCCACTGACCTCTTGGTAGCCTCTCTGATCAGTCTCCTTTTTGCTCAATCATACAATTTGGAGGGAGGGTTTGATCTAGGCAGGGTCTTGGTGGTGCCATACACCTGCCACTTCCAAATGCACTACCCAGCAGAGGGAACCTACAGGAACTGCTAAATTTATCCTGAAATCATGTGAATGACTACAATTTAACACAAGTGGAGGCCACTTAACTTGGTGTGTGATTTTGAATGATTGTGAGTGGAGAATGGGATTGGAGACGGAGGTAATAGTAATAGATATAATAGTTTCAGCTCACCGTGTTTGTCTGTGTAGTCCGTTTTGTTTGTCTCTTTGTTTGGGCTAAAGGGCCGTGTCCTGTGTTTTGTTTGTCTTTCAACCTTTTATTTTCTTTTTGTTCATTCATTAAATGCTGAGCACAACCAAGCGCTCAGCTTCACCAAACTCCACGTCTCTCTGTTTATTGTGTTGGTTCCTGGTTCTGGTCTAACGTCACCCACTACAGCCGTATTTGTGACACATGGTGACAGAGGTGGGATTACCAGCGCCTCCTAGATGCAGACCAGAGCAGGAACCGCAGTTTTTTATTAAAAAAAAAAAAAAAAAAATGGCAGAAGACACTGTCAGGCTGTGGGAGTGGATCCAGGATAATGCGGGGCTGGAGGCCCAGTCCATGCCCATACCATCCGGGTCCTGTGGCTGACCAAACTCCATGTCTCTCTATTTTTTCTGTGCTGGGTCCTGGTTCTGGTCTGACATCGCCAACTACAGCCGTCTTTATGACACTGGCCAACATGCCTTTTTGTTTTGTATAAGCTTTCCATTTATTGAATAGCTGTACAAGCAGCACTATTCACATCCCAGTACAGCCTCTCATGTCTGTAAGTTCCAGGTCTGTGATGTCATTCACTAGCCAGCTTGCCACAAGCTGACAATATCATTGTGTCATACATCTGTCACATGGGTATCCTGTTCTTAAAGTGCTCCCATTCGCCCTATCCACGTTACTATGAATGCTAATGCCTGACCATCACCCCTTCCTTCCTTGCAAAAGACTGTATTATGCCATTGAACATCTGCAAATTTATACAACAGAAAATTGTGCAAGACATAAATTCATTATTAGTAGTCATGCACCTGTGTCTCACGATTTACCATACATATACAGTTCCCCTCATGTTGCCCCGCATGCAGCTCCTCACCCCAACCCAGCAAACTGACGCACATCAAACATGTGGATGCCACACTAGGCATTGATCATGGCAGTGGAATTCATAGAGGTACAGTGTGATGTTGGTGCCTGTGAGGCGAGAGTGTATTAAATGGAATGTCCAGACAGTAATTTATGTGTACAGAAATAAAATAATTTATTTTTATTTTCTATACACAACAAAAGGATTAAATAACAAACAAAAAAACAAAATGGTGTGAGGGAAGGAGTGCAGGGGTGAAATCCAAAACAAACTGATGACTCGTCTTTAATTTGTCTTCGTGGTGACCATAAACAAAAAAAAGACAAAAGAAATGTTAGTATTTCAAAAATCCCGCTGCACAAAACCAGTCTCTCCCTTCACCCGTTACTCCTCCTACTTTATCTTTCGGACCAACCCCGAACACAGTAGTACGTTCCCTTTAGTATGCAATGTCCCGCCTCTGTAGTCAGTGGAACACCAATCCCCAACCGACACGTGTCCTTCTCCTTCACTTGACTCCAGTGGCTGGAAGTTACATACTCGTACTTCCGCCCCTCACCAAGGTGCCGCCCCTCAAAAGATGACTTTTGCCATGGTCACGAGATCTTGGTAAGGGAAGTCCCGAGTTGGTTTGATGCCACCTACTGTCGGGAGGCTGAATCACAGACCGAAAACCCTTTGACTCATCACATATCCCACCCCTCAGAGTGGAGCCGAAGGAACACTCGGAAACCTCTAACCCTTCCCTTTTCCCTCCCTCCCGGGAAAAAAAATCAGCATTTTGATGTAACTTACCCGCACGATACCTTATTTGAAAGGCGAAGGGTTGGAGCGCCAGGTACCACCGCGTAATCCTAGCGTTTGAATCCTTCATCGTGTCTAACCACTTTAAAGAAGCGTGATCTGTGATGAGTACAAAGGGTCGTCCCAGAAGATAGTATTTTAAAGATTCCACTGCCCATTTCACTGCCAGGCATTCTTTCTCCACTACCGAATACCTCTGTTCTCTGGGCAGTAACTTCCGACTGATGTATAGTATCGGGTGTTCTATACCATCTCTCTCCTGGGACAGAACCGCCCCCAGACCAGTCTGCGATGCATCTGTCTGCAGGACGAACTCTCGGCTGAAATCCGGGCTTATTAATGCTGGGGCCTGACTCAAATTAGTTTTAATAGATTCAAAGGCTGTCTGACACTCTGCACTCCACTTAATTTTATTTGGAGCGTTCTTTTTAGTGAGATCAGTGAGAGGGGCGGCTATAGTGGAAAAGTGTGGAATAAAGCGGCGGTAATAACCAGCCAACCCTAACAGTGATCTCACCTGGGTTTTCGTGGTAGGTACCGGTGAATCCAACAAAGCCTGGACTTTTGAAACCAACGGTTTCACTCTACCCTTACCCATTATGAAACCTAAATATTTAGTTTCTTCTTTTCCAATAGCGCACTTTGCCATGTTCGCTGTGAGCCCCGCCCTCCTCAGAGACTGTAAGACGGCTTCTAATCTAGTCAAATGTTCTCTCCAGGAAGAACTATAAATGACTACATCATCGATATACGCAGCTGCATACTCTCGATGAGGTTGTAAAACCCTGTCCATTAGTCTCTGAAAAGTAGCAGGCGCTCCATGAAGTCCGAACGGCATAGTACAAAATTGAAAAAGACCCTCTGGGGTTGAAAATGCCGTTTTCTCACGAGAGGCTTTCGTTAATGGAATTTGCCAATATCCTTTCGTCAGATCCAGAGTTGAAATAAACCGAGCTTGCCCCAGTTTGTCTAAGAGTTCATCTACTCGAGGCATGGGATATGCATCAAACTTGGAGATAGCATTCACCCTCCTAAAATCGATACATAATCGTAGTGACCCATCTGGCTTGTCTATTGGTACTATTGGGCTACACCACTCACTTCGGGAAGGTTCAATTACCCCAAGTTTCAACATACACTCCACCTCCCTTCGAACAGAATCTCTCCGACTCTCTGGAATGCGATACGGTCTCTGTCTAACTCTTAGACCTGGCGGAGTGATAATAGCATGTTCGATCAAATGCGTTCTTCCAGGCACGTTAGAAAACACATCACTGAACATTTTAATTAGATTGCTTACCTCTTCACGCTGATCAGGAGTTAATTGTTCCCCCATCGGGACCTCAATTGCTGACTCTGACTCAATTGAGGGTCCAAAATCCTCTCCCTCCTGTACAGGAGATATAAAATGGACTTCCCGTTCTTTCCACGGTTTCAGGAGATTAACATGATAAATTTGACTTTCTTTCCGACGCCCAGGCTGTCGGATCTCATAATTGACTTTACCAATTGCTCGAATAACCTGAAAGGGACCCTGCCATTTAGCAAACAACTTAGATTCCGATGAGGGCAACAATAACAACACTTTATCTCCAGGTCGAAAGTTCCGAATTCTTGCATTTTTATTGTAGCTTTGTTGCTGCTTCTGCTGTGCCGCTTTGAGATTGTCATGTGCCAATCGACCGACTAATTCTAAGCGATCGCGTAACTGCAACACGTATTTTACTACATTTTTAGACTCCTTTGACTGTTCTTCCCAGCCTTCTCTTATGAGATCCAAGATACCCCGCGGCTGCCGACCGTACAAGAGCTCAAACGGGGAAAACCCCGTTGAGGATTGTGGTACCTCGCGAACTGCAAAGAGCAAGTAGGGAAGCAGTTTAGCCCAATTGCGTTTTTCTTGATCTACAAAGCGGCGCAACATATTTTTCAAAGTCTGATTAAATCGTTCAACAAGCCCATCCGTTTGTGGATGAAAAACTGAGGTTCTAATTGAACGAATTTTCAATAATTTATATAGTTGCTGAATACAGTCTGACATAAAATTAGTGCCCTGATCAGTGAGAATTTCTTTCGGGATTCCCACCCTAGAGAATATTTTTACCAATTCATTCGCTACAGCTATTGCATTCATAGAGCGTAAGGGAACAGCTTCTGGATATCTCGTTGCGTAGTCCACTACTACTAAAATATACCGATATCCTGACTCTGTTCCCTCCAGAGGGCCTACTAAATCTACACCAATCCTTTCAAACGGTACCCCAATAATTGGAAGTGGAACCAGAGGTGCGGGGCGAACTGACTTAGGGGCAGCTAATTGACATTCAGGACACTCCGATACATACTTCCGCACCAGACCATAAACCCCAGGCCAAAAAAACCGGGCCAGAATTCGTTCCTGAGTCTTTTCAGTTCCCAAATGACCTGAAAATGGAATGTCATGCGCCAATCTCATGATTTCTGACTGAAAAGGCCTAGGAACCAATAACTGTTTTACGAGCTGTCCCGTCCCGGGAGCCCGGGTTATTCTATATAATAAGTGCCCAGATACAGAAAAATGCGGAAATACCACCGGTTGTCCTTCCTGCATATCCTTCCCCTCGATATATCTAACCCGTTTCCAAGCATACTGTAACGTGGGATCATTTTGTTGTTCATATCCCAAGTCAATATCTCGGTCCCAATGGTTAGGTACACAGAGAGGAGTGTCTTTTATTACATGACCTTCCACCTCAGTAACCTCGCAGCCCCGGTTACACTGAATACCTACTCCCTTTCCTTGCCGTTTCAGCGATTGGTTTACTTTTGTGTCAGACCCCTCCCCTTGTCGTCTCAGAGTTCCCTCATATTTTTCCACCCGACGCTCTCTTTTTGTTTTTCTTGGGCGGATTTTAGGGTTAAACAGGTCGGATTGCAACGGAAAAATCTCGCCAATTGTTTTCTCCTGTTGCTTTAATTGTCCCCTGGTAGAAACTAAGACCATTTCCCGACCTAAAATACGATCAAAAAACGGCCAGTCTCTTCCCAGGAGAACAGGGTATGGTAAACATTGCGCTACAGCCACTTTAACGCAAGCTGAATAATCACCTACAATAAGTCTAACTTTAGTGGTGGGATAAACCCGAGTTTCTCCATGAATACAGGAGATAGCCACTTTACCCTGTGGCTCCCAGGCTACCCCATCCAAGAGAGCTTGCCGAATCAATGTTTGTGCACACCCAGAGTCCGCAAATGCGTAAGTACTCTTTCCCCCGACCTGTACTCTTAACTGATAAGGGCCCTCCCGACATTCCCCAGTGTTCCTACCTGTTACTGCTGACCAGGATCTTGTCGCCAGGTCCACCTTTATTACTGGACAATTCCTGGCAATGTGTCCAGGCTCATTACATTGGTAGCACACTTGGTTAGGAGGCATCAACGGAGTTAATCTGTCCTGCGAGTCCGCGACCGGCAGGTTAGGGGGATTCTCTCTCGCCCAGGATGGGGCTAACCTCGACCTCCATGGTCTGAAGGTCCGGTTACCCCCTCTGGGCTTCATTGGTTGGTTGGTCCGAGTTAGTTTAGGGGCAGGAGTGGGGTCTGACCCGGCACCTTCGTTTGCGTCTTCGTAGGCCTCCGCCAGGAGGAGGGCATCCTCGAGAGTGGTAGGTCTATTCCTCTTAATCCACTCTCGATTCCCTGGCGGTAGTATAGACGCAAACTGTTCTATAACTATTTTCTGCACCAGTTCTTGGGGTGTATGTTCTTCTGGCCGCAGCCACCGGGTGCACTGATCTAAAAGATATTGTCCCGCAACCCGGGGCCGCATCCCCTTGGACAGCTGGTATTCCCGAAAACGGCGCCGGTATGTTTCCTCCGTGATCCCGAGGCGTGAGAGAATGGCTTCTTTAACTTTAACATAGTCCCCTGCATTCGTGGCCGTCAGGGCTCGATATGCTGCCTGAGCTTCCCCTGTCAGGCAGGGTGCCAATTTCATGGCCCAGTGTTCCCTAGGCCACTCTGCAGCCTCTGCCACTCTCTCAAACGTAATCAAGAAAGCCTCGGGATCATCTTCCGAGGTCATCTTCTGAAGATTAGGCTGAGCTGCAAACATCCGGGCAACCGCTCTCTCTGATGTTGATATTGATAGTTTTTCTACCAGCTGTCCCAAGAACTGGGCGAGCTGTTCCAGGTGCCGTGTCTCTCTCTCCTCTCGCTTCTCCTCCTGCTCCCTAAACATTGTCAAAACTGTAGCTGGATCCATTTTCACTTCTGACACCACGTGTGAGGCGAGAGTGTATTAAATGGAATGTCCAGACAGTAATTTATGTGTACAGAAATAAAATAATTTATTTTTATTTTCTATACACAACAAAAGGATTAAATAACAAACAAAAAAACAAAATGGTGTGAGGGAAGGAGTGCAGGGGTGAAATCCAAAACAAACTGATGACTCGTCTTTAATTTGTCTTCGTGGTGACCATAAACAAAAAAAAGACAAAAGAAATGTTAGTATTTCAAAAATCCCGCTGCACAAAACCAGTCTCTCCCTTTACCCGTTACTCCTCTTACTTTATCTTTCGGACCAACCCCGAACACAGTAGTACGTTCCCTTTAGTATGCAATGTCCTGCCTCTGTAGTCAGTGGAACACCAATCCCCAACCGACACGTGTCCTTCTCCTTCACTTGACTCCAGTGGCTGGAAGTTACATACTCGTACTTCCGCCCCTCACCAAGGTGCCGCCCCTCAAAAGATGACTTTTGCCATGGTCACGAGATCTTGGTAAGGGAAGTCCCGAGTTGGTTTGATGCCATCTACTGTCGGGAGGCTGAATCACAGACCGAAAACCCTTTGACTCATCACAGTGCCACTATTATGCATCTTTCTCCTACTAGACCTGCCTAAGCAGTGACCAGATATACACAGCCCCATAACACACTGGCATGGCAGTAGACCTCATACACCTAGTGGACCATGATGATGGATGTCTCTTGTGTTATCTGCAGAGTTGTATGTTGTTCATCTTAACTGATGATGGCTGTTTGTGGTTGCTTGTGTTGCACTGCCCCTTCCACTGCTTGTAAGGGGGTGGGAGGGAATGCAGAGTTAGGGTTAAAAACCCAAGCATCACATTTCCCTACTTTTGTCGTTTTAATATCAACCATAACTAATGCATTAATGAAGAATTTTGCAAAGAAGTTCCTTTCTTTTTGATAATATATTTAACTATATATATATAACTAGAAAGCCTGTATATTCTATGATAGAGCACACAAAATAAAACTGGCTATATTTTGTAAACTTGGTTAAACATGTCACAGGGGTATATATGTTAAACACTGACACAGGTTTATATATAACTCACATGATTAGTTTTTCTTCACCTATTCACATAAACAAGATGAATCAATTTGATTAATAGCTCGATTTAGTTAATATTGAAATGTATTAATAGCTTCAAATTAGTCACAAAATGTATTAAAACGTATTAATCATAGGCATCAACTGGATTTTTTAATTAATGTTATCAAGTACAAAAGTTAGTACGAAAACATTTCTATTAAAAAAAAAAAAAAGAAAAAAAAAGTGCATGTCAAAATCTAGCCCACAGTACAAATGCATTTGTAACAACTCATAAGCAAAAAACATCATTGTATGAACAAACTTAATAGGGAGGCCTGCTCACTATTGCCTGGGGAGGCTACTTCGCCACTGCCCGGGGAGGTTAGTTCACCACCGCTTGGGGGTGACTGCACTGCTGTAGTGTCCGGTGCTGAGGGCAACCTAGCCACTACAGGTGCCATCACTATCGCCCGAGGAGGCCTGTTCGTCACCGTCTGGTGGTCGTTTGCTGCTGACCCGTGGGGATTTGCTTTGGCTGCTGTTGGAGTATGCCACGCCGCTGCCTGCCTTTCTGCTGACAGCATTGCCAATGCCAGGATTGCTGGAGAAGCCAGCTAGGGTGCTGTCAGTACATCTGCTGAAAGCATTTCCGCTGTCTGCATTGCCGCTGCCAGCGTTGCCCTTAGCAACATTTCGGCTGCCGGAGTCTGCCACCTCAACAAGGTCAGCATTTCTGCTAACAGCATTGCCACCTGTGGGCCCATTGATGCTCCCATGCTTAGCACAGGACCTTGATCAAGACTTTTGGGCTTTTAAGGGTGGAGGTGGCCTTTAAGGCCATGTGTGCTGTGTACAAGGGGGGGGAGAGATGCCCCTGTGTGCATATGTATTATTTTGTATTTGTTGTATTGTTGTTATTTAAATGTACTATTGTGTGTATTTAAAAACATGCAGTTTTTATTGTTATTATTGTTAACAGCCTGGATGGGGTTAAAATGCCCCATCCAGATGAAATCACGAGAATGCATGATCAAAAGCGAGTGATTATTGAAAAATTTGCTGTTGACCAAAGAGAGGAATAAAGAATAAATATAAATAATCAATTGCTACTTGTGGTGGTTCAACACCATCACTATACTTCTTTTAGTTATTATTTGTTTGTCTATTTGTTTTGGCCACCAAAATTAACAGTTTTATTATTGCACAAAATTTAATGGCAGCAGCAAAGTAGGGTCTTTATAAAAGATAACAAATTTACATGTCACAGTAGCACCACAGCAGGCAGTTAAAGAGACCAATAAACCAATATGTCATTGTGACAGAGAGTGAATGAATCCTAGTCAACAATCTCCCTCCTGATCTGTGAGGGCGCTGTATAACAGGAACAGAGTGCCTCGTACCGGATGGTTTGGCAGTTCATTCAAGGGTCAGTCGGAAGCCAGCCATCCAGGAAGGGGGCGGAGTCACAATACCAGAAGTCATCACTCTAGTAGGGTAAGTGATGTGCCAGTCATGGATTGGAGGAGACGTGATTGAATTAGCTGTGAGAGGGGGTGTGACTAGGGGTATTTTAAGGGATGTGATGATGCAATCTGTTCCTTTGTTATGGTTTCAAACAGACCTGTAAAGGACGGACAAGAAGTATAAACCGAGAGTGTTTTGTATTTGTGTTTTTTTATAAATACTGTTTATTTATAATTATTAGATGGCTATCAAACCGGGAGCTGTCACTGTTAAGCTAGCATCACACCTGGATTACAAACACTGCACCAGTCACGATAATTGTGTATTTATCCCCAGCACAGGAGCACTGTGAAAGGATGTGGAGCCGTATATGTACATTGCCTTTGTTTATTATTATTTCGGGACTGGAACCCTGTGCTATTTAGCTGTGCAAATATACATTGCTCTGTAGTAGCTATCATTATTATTTAACAGTGCCAAACCTTGCAAACAAAATAAAAGAACTGTTTGGACCTTTAAATCTGTTTGTTTGTTGTTGTTGGAGCACTGCATCACCACTTGTTCACAGTCATACTTTCAACATGGGGTTAAAAAGTTAACATCCTTATTAAATACTGTTTTAATACCATATGACGAACTTTAGCAGGTTTTAAATTCCCAGGTAATTCCCAGTGTGTGAAGATGGTAAGGTACCATAAAGCCTGGCACTAAAGGTGTCTTGTAACTAATTGAGGCTGATCTTGTGGATCAACAGAAGAATCTTAGTATTGATCTGAAAGCATGCACAGGGTCACAGCCTTGTGTTGAGTAAATAACGACAGAGGAAGAAAGAACCCACAGAATTCTAATGATTAACCTCTTCATTCTAGTTCACATCCACATGAGTTGTGAGGTGAATCTGTTGTGTCTACTGCACCAAAACCACCCATCTGTGTTTTGTATTTCCTTTTATATGGCAGGTATTTTGTTTTGGCCTCAAAAACACCTGGTGCGGATATTTGATAGTTAAGTATTGCGATATGCTTATACTGTATTTTTTACTGTCTTGCTTTTGTCAGTTTAGGACTGATGGTGACATTTGAGGTTTTATTTAGGTGGTGTCTAGAAAACTTAATTTTTAGACAGCTTGAGACAGTATTGCCTAAGTTTTGTGTTATGATGCTTTCACAACTATAGTACAGAGGTGTTGTGAGAATGCACTTATTGAATGTAAACATATTTAAGCACTAAATTGTTGAAGGTTAATCTCCTATTTCATGTTTTTCAGAGTTTACTTTGACTCCATTGAGGTGCATTAATCTTGTCACATCACCGTTAGCTTTGATGGATGTACCAGTACTTTGTTTCATATTCCTATTCACTGCCTGTGTTACAGAAATAGTAACCCATTTGGGATTAAGGTGAGGTCCAATCACCAGTAACACAGGAAGTTATAATATGGCAGGACACATTGCCTTCAACTGAGTCATGGTTAAAATAAATATATAAATAATAAAAACAGCAAAGCAAGAATATCATTATTAGTGTGTTGAATTAGAGGTCTTGAGAACTACTTGTACTTCAGTTCATGTGATTTGCATTTTTCATTTACCCTCTGTGAATATAGTTGCACGTAAGACTTTAACAATATCCTTCAAGCTGTTTTTGGTCAGCCTCTATTGAATTTTTAATGTCCATCTTTGGTTATGTTTCTTTGGTTATGAACCATTTTAGTTATGTCGCCTTCCTTCTTCCATCCTATAAAACATGACCATATTATTATTTTGCACAGTTCAGCCATGCAGCTGTTCATTCAAGATTTTCTGTGGAATGTGGAGACTCATGGGCTTTAGCTGTTCTGAACAAGTCCCAGATAGACAGACATGTTTTGCATTCCCCAGTTCTTTTATGTCTTTTGTTCCTCTGTATTACACATTATTAGTCCATGTATTTTTTTTTAGTTTTATGTATTCCAGACCATTGTGAGATCTACAGAGCATCACGTCATGGTGTCTGAAAGATTTCAGTGTAGACCTTTAATCCTGGGTTTCCAGAAAATGTTATGGGAATGGATGACAAGGGCTTTAAACATACCAAGCAGGTTAAATAACATCATTATCTTCTCTAATGAATATTAATATATGTCCTAAAGTAAGGGGGTATGCAATTAATGGTTTAGAAAAAGAAAATGAATATTAATACATATCTGAAAAGGTACAGTACTGTGGATACATGAAGTGATTTGTTTACTGTTCCAAATGGGGAATATGTACATGAGTTGAACACTGTAGTTCTTAATAAAGAAACAAATATTTCGTTACTCACTTTTTTCAATATGTCAGTTGTATATGTCAGGTATCAGTTGGTATACATTAGTTGTACTAGCCATATAAAACAGCAACAGCTACAAATTATGCCTGCCAATATGCTGGACTATATTAGTCTGCATTGTGTTTTTTTACTCCCCCTCTCCTCTAGTGCTTGTCCCATCCTCCCCATCTTGGAGAGGCTCGACCGCTTACCATAGCTTTCCATTCATGTCTTCCTCATGCAATCAGCCACGTCTAGTAAAGAGGGAGTGTAGAGAATAGAATATGGGGAAAAAAATAGGAAGTTAGGAAGTTACCATGAGGAAAAGTAATACAAATGAAACATAGAGAAAAGATCTACAAGGGAAGGTTTGTTGAGCCTTATGTGCTACAAAATGTTTTATTGGGGTTCTCATCAAAATTATATATATGCACAGTTGTAGTCAAAAGTTTACATACCCCAATGGAAATTTATAATTTCTTGAAATTTCTCAAAGACAAATAATTACAGGAAAAATCTTTTGTAGCACAAGTTGTGCTTTTGTGGACAAGGAAAAAAAAAAAGAAATAGATTATATTTCAGCAATTTTGTTACAAAACTCAAAAAAAGTTAATTCAAAAGTATTTATTCCCTGACAAGGAAAATGAATTAATAGCTAGTTGAGGCACTTTTAGTAATAATAACCTCTTTTAAATGATTAGGATATTTGTCAATGAGATTTTGGCATGATTCTTTAGTGATTTTTGACCATTCTTCACCGCAAAATTGTTCCAGTTCATTCAAATTCTGAGGACTTCTCTTGTGCACAGCCTTCTTCAATATACCAAAGACTCTCAGTCGGATTTAGATCAGGACCATTCCAGAACACTGATTTTATTCTTTTTTAACCATTCTGAAGTAGATTTTGAAGCTGTTTGTTTTGTTATTGGTTGATTTGAATGTATTTTGTATTTATTTAAAATAGAAAGTTTTGTTATTGTTTGGCAACGTAGATGGGGAATCCCCAGCCACACAAAACCCTGTGTAGAAGGTGATCCTCTCAGTTAATTAATTGCTTAATTTGTTGCTAATCGGGAGATGGTTATGATATAAAAGCCTACAGTTTTCGGCGCGCTGAAAAGGGTATTCTAGAGGACAGAACGGGAGCGAGAGAGTAAAATGAAACTAAAAGTAAAAGTAGTGATCAGTGAAGGCAACTGCCCAGTCTGACCTTAGCTCTGGTTTATTTGTGCTCGAGATTTGTTTTGTTTAATTATTCATTTTGCTTTGTGATTTTGTTTTGTTAAAATATTTGATTTATTTCAGTTCCTTTTTCTGGTCTGATATCATCACTCCGCCATCCCTGTCACAGAGTACCATGAGTCTTGTACTTGATAACCTTCTCTTCATCTCTGCCTAGCACATAAAACCTCATGTAAAACCCTATGCATTATTAGAACGATATCCTTTATCGTGCAGCATGTCTTTTCAGTTGATTTGGTGATATTTAAATAAACCCTCCCATTATTTTATTATTAATGAGGTTGTTTGCATTTGGACAACTAAATTCTCTCACTAAAATAAACTCTCATGTAAACGTAGAAGCAGAACTGTTATGACCATAAAAGCGCGAAAGATCTGTTGTCACGCTTTTCAGTTTTTGATTGTAAATTGCCCCACTGTTCCTTGTGAATCTTTAATGACAAAGAAATTTTGTGGTACAGACAAAGGATTCCATGTGTGTGTGTGTGTGTGTGTGTGGAACCTACTTACTAGAACAAACAGATATTGTGTGGAACAACAGGACAAAGAGTGAGGCTCCTGCTGAAACAAAAATGCACCTGTGACCTACGTTATCCAGGAACCTGGATTTGAAGTAGTTGAGAAAATGCAACACCCAAACAGTGACTATACCTATGCTGGTGCTTTGTTTACTTGGGGGTATAAAACCAAGTAGGTTTGCTGAAAAAACGTTAATATTTTAGTGGATATTGTGTTTTATGGAAACAGCCTGTTTGATTACATGGACTGTATTTTTATTACTCAGTAGCATTCGAACCTGAAGGAACATGCACAAATGGGCCTAGTTTTCTTTAAAGCTGCACCTACAGTAACTACACTTTAGTTATTGGTTATATTTGGAGGAAATAACCTGTTTAATCCACTGCTAATAAGTGAATAATGTGTGAAGAATAATTCAAATTGTTACTGTGATGTAAATAAGTGATAAACCCAGGGCTGCAAGAACAGTATAAAGGACTGTTACTTTTAAAAGGGACACTGCGGCCAAAAAACAAAGAAACAGAAGTCAAGGGGTTGATTTCAATACTTTATTTTGATAAACATTTGGAAGGGCTGCAGGGCCTAAGGACCAGAGGCTGCTGGACTTCCACAAGAGAGCCTTGTCCTGAAAGCAAAGAAAATAGTAATAAGAAAACGTTCAAAACTGTTATGCAGTAGTTAGTGATACTTACCTTGTGTGTGAGTGCATCCTCTTCCTGTCCTCTGTGGCTGCAGTGTGGGAAACCATCCTCTCTGCGAAGGCAAACATTTGGCTACCACAAGAAATACAGAACACCTTGTTCTATATATATATATATATATATATATATATATATATATATATATATATATATATATATATATGTAACAGGGAGAGATCTGTGCTGACTCTGCTGGCGTGTTCACGGGCTGCAGGAAGAGGGCAGCAGTCGTCCAACAACCGTCTGTGAGTCATGGCAGTGACACGGGGAGGTGGGAAAGTGGGTGTGTAGACTTTCCCCGTCTCTGAATGGCTGAGAGGCACGTCTTGGGAGATTGTTAGCCCTATAAATTAACGCTCCGTTCTTTCCTCAGATCTGCCCACTTAGACGCAATGAGAGTGCGGAAGCTCTGATCCAGGACTGGGAATCAGGCGAAACAAAGAGTTTCATAGCGACACAGAAAGAGCGGGGAACCCTTGGATGACAGAACAGGCTAGTTAGCCTACAGAGTTGGACGGTGATCCGGGTCGTGCGGGTAGCGACGAGCGGGATAACGCTGCCGAGTGCAGCACCTTTTATTTGTAGTTTTATTTTCCATTGTTCTTTTCGCCTTCTGTTTTCATTATTATTTCTTTGAGCACCTGCGAGTGCACTTGCTGTGGTATTTCTGTGGTGCTGTCTATCATCGTTGATAGGCAGCCCATGGTCAACAGTGCCCTCTGCCGGAAAAAGCAAGAACTGTTTGCAAATAAAACTGGGCACCTATGTGGTGTTTTCAAGTTCACCTGTCTGTCTCCTAGTCAGTGAATTACCCACACCCCTTCCACAATATATATATATATATATATATATATATATATATATATATATATATATATATATATATATATATATATATAACAGAGAAATCACACTTTGGTTATGACAGTCAGTGAATAGATATATTAACCAGTAGTTCTTGCAGCATGGTAGACTCTTGTGGCACGAGTTACACAGGACTCCTGAAGCCTTACAATAGCACTGATGGTTGGAACACTTTTTAGTGCACATACATTGTTTAAACCTTGCCCACCAGAAAGAGACTGCTTAGAAACAATTTCCCTGTCATGTTGGCAAGTACATAAATACACAAAAGCAATTAGAAAAGCATTCGGTCATTAGCCAAAGGCACTTGGTTATTCTTGATATTTACTGGAAAAAGTAAAGCGTTATTATGTTTATTTGGACATTTACTGCTTTTCCTGTGTGCATAGGTTGCAAGGCAAGCTCTCTATCAATTGATTGCAGTCTAGACATTCAGTCAGTTTTCAGTGCCTTTAAAAATGTTCAGCTTTACTGAATTACAGTGCAGTGTATGCGACTCATTTGCACTTAAAGTCTAACTAAATGAATAGTCAATATAGTCACATAGTATTATCTTCTATCTGTGTTATTCTTCTATCTGTGTTATTAATTCTTTTCTAGACCAACTAGAGATCTAGAGATTGATCTCGTTTTATGCTACTGTAAACCAATGTTAATCGCTCAATTTGGTGGTTACTGGTTACATTTTCCTCTTAGGTCCCAGCTGGCCTAGAGAATGCATAACAACAGCAGTATTCTGACCTTGCCCTGTAGAAATAAAGCTGGATCCTTTATACTATATTCTCTTCAGTTACAATGTGACTCTGCAGACAATGTCGAATTATATTATATCATGGGCTTTGTAGTCTCTAAAGTACACTAGACAAACAATTTTATTGGAAATCCATTACCAAACAAAGGGAATCCTCCTGGGTTCTGTCCAATAAGCTTTCCAAAAAAAAATTGAAAGTTTTGTATTTTTAAATGAATAACTAAATAATTATATTAATATCAACAAAAACATGTCTATGTACTATATTTTATTGAATCCTCATTAAACACAAACTGCCCTGAATTGAAATGCAAAATACTTGCATACAAAGGTATGGAGAAGTTGGATGACATATCAACTTACATATCAACAGGAGTCATCATTATAGACATATTTATTAGCAAAATTGCTTCCAAACCATGACAAAACTGGGAGTACAGATGTAGTATACTCAAAAGACTAACACAAAAAAACAAAAACAAAAAACACTCTGGGGAGTATTTATAACATACAGTACATTCAAAACACTCTACTAGTCACATTCAAATGCTCAAGTCACGTTCATAACACTACTTCTATGTTCAAACTATGTACTTTCAATACACTCTTATGCTCACAACTCTACAGTAGTGGCGTAGTCGAGGGCATACGCAGGTAAACAGCATTTACCCACTTTTAATTTGGGCAATATAGCGTTTACGCACTTCTATGTACGGTATACAGATTTTAATCATTTCTACTGTCCTGTGATATACAAATCCTGGGTTAAAGACAAGACATTTTAACGGTGAACATCTGTGTTGCTGTGCGTGAGAGCTCTCAGTCAACTGTAGCATGGCAAGGGGCCATGGTCACTGGACTGCATGTTCTTTGTGTGAGTGTTCAGTGATTGGTTGTTTATGTAAGAAATAACCCACAACAGAGTGTGCGATAAGACAATTTTTACTGCACACACTGGGTGCGTTGTGAGGCACGAGGCTGCAGGACAAGTGCCTTCAACCGCCCAGGAAGTGTGTTTTGAGTGTTTTGAATTCAAAGTGCAACAGTGTTTAGAACGTGAATTCAAAGTGCCGCGGTGTTTTGAACGTGAATTCAAAGTGCAGCAGTGTTTTGAACGTGAATTCAAAGTGCAACAGTGTTTTGAACGTGAATTCAAAGTGCAGCAGTGTTTTGAACGTGAATTCAAAGTGCAGCAGTGTTTTGAATGTGAGGAATGCATAATATATATATAATATATATATATATATATATATATATATATATATATATATATATATATAATTATAAAATGTGTTTTAAAGCATGCACATCTTGTTATATAGGAAAATGAGTATGTAATCATTGAAGGATGTTCTAATAATCTTACTCTTTCCCTTTTTTGTCAAGGAATTTATTAATGATTTGGAGGATTTACATTTAAAGTTTATCACTTATAATGCCACCGTGTTTCTGAATGCTTTGTCTGACACAGAAGTAATTGTGTCATTTTTGAACACACACCTTGACCTTAGTAGTGAAAGTGATTTGTATAATTCTACCCTTTCAAGTGATTATTATTCTGGCCCAGATATTCTACATTTACAGTACTATTGTTACAAAGGCTCAATCGGTTATCTTAATAAATACACTCATAACTAAGGACTTAACTAAGGAGGCTACAGCTGATCTTTTAAAATTAATTGAGCTCATATTTGCACCTCATGTTTTCTAATTATCTAAGCATTTTACATATTATAGAAAGATTTGCTATTCACTTTTATTGCAAAGTATGTCTTGTGTACTCTGGAACAGATACATCTTCTACCAGCTGTCCTCTACAAGATTGTAATTCAGACTTGCAACTTCATGATCATATGGAAACTGGTGATTTTTTTCATGTCTCTGCCTATAGAAAGACAGCTTCATGATTATTTACAATTCAGTGCATAGATACGTTCTTAAGACCATTTGTTGATGAAACTGTCAAATTAGACAATGAGTGTATGTGGAAAAACTATTTTACTCAGAATAATTTGGTGAGCAGAGAGTTTCCAGGGATCTGTACATGTGAATGGTGCACAGCCTGTGTTGCAGAATGCTGTTCAATTTAATGGTGAATATGGATGTAGCTGCTGTGAGCAAACTGGTGAAATGTTTTCCAAGGGCCATGGGTTTTGTCTCGTCTAGTTTGCTGAATTTACTAATATACTTCAAACGTATGATTCTGTTGTTCAAAATGCGTTGCATGCTTTGCATTTTGATAAGCCAGTTAAGGGAATTAAATCTTTGACATCTTTAATGGTTATTCCTTGTTTTGATATGGTTGATGGCTTTGTTCCAGATTACATGCATGCTGTGTTATCATGGGAAATCATGGTATATTGGTAATAAGATAGCAGATGTGGATGATTTGCTAAGAAGTTTTACACCTATCCAGTTACATAAGAACTCTAAAAGTTAAGAGATACTGGAAGGTAAAAGAATGGAAACATTTTTTACTTTTGAACTCACTGCCTTCTCTACATAGTAAATTAGAATGGAAGTTTTATTTTCATTGGTCAATGTTGCGTTATTCTATTTATGTCTTCCTTCAAATAGAAATTCAATGTTCAGAACTAGATGCAGCCCAGGAAAATCTCTAGTCTTTTCTTCAAATTATTTCAGATGTTGCTTAGGATGGAACACATGTCCTTCAATGTGCACCTTTTGTTGCACATTTGTCGAAGTGTCCGTAATTGAGGACCTCTGGGCATAGTCTACTTTTTCTTTTAAATTTTACAATCATTACCTACTACTGTTCTGTCATTGTGCCAAAGGAGTATCTATCCAAATATATAAAAATGTTTGCCTGTTGAGAGATGTGCAATATAATAGTCACTTTTATTTTTGAAATGCCAACCAACTGTTCCAGATTAAATCTAAGTAATGTAGATTATTCATCAATAAGGTATGCAAGGCAGACATAAAAGGCAGACTATGCAGTATGTTTCCATGGAATATTTGCTTTCATTACTGGTATCTTAGAAGTCCACTTTCCATACAGAACAGATGCTGTTGCTGTCCTAAAGCTTTTACATGTTGTAAAGACACTCAATGGAAGGTGGCAGAATTATTCCATAAAATGTCCATTCTTATGTGAAGTGGAAGATACTGATGAAGAGAGGAGTCTGTTACTGATATTGATGACCAGTTATTCCTTTCACCTGTCAGCACACAATGCACATGTTTAGTTGTGCATGAGCTTGGGGTATACATGACATAACTGCATTTTCAATTTTGAAAGCAGATTGCTGTACCCACAAAATGTGGTACATCTGAGAGTGCTTGGTTAAAACTGTCAAATTAGACATCGGTTAAGTAATGAGAACAACACTGTCCCAAAGTGTGGTCTCCTGTATGTGGAGTCGATACCAAACTGGCAGCACTGTTAGGAGGCAACATGGTGTGGGGTGCAGAAGGGCCACACCCCCTTGGAAAGATCACCATAGTCAAAATGAGTCATGTTGGCGGTCTTTCATGAACGTTACCCACATTTGAAATGACCTTCAAAATGTAACAGGTTATAATTTCTACACATACGGTTCATAGACGGCTTCATGGGGCTTGAATGAAGTCCAGAAGAGCATTAATCTGTTTAACTCGGACACTGACACATCCATGAACGTTTCAGGTGGGCTAGGGATCCCATCAGGTGGAACATCAATGATTGAACTCCACTCCTCTTCACTGACGATTCCACATTCTGTCTCAATTATACTGACAGATAGCACGGTGAATGTTTCTTGCCACGTCATGTTGCAGAATACAATAGACAATGGAGGAGGATCTGTCATGGCTTGAAAAGGAAACAATGAGAGGACTGTGAGATATTCTGATCTGAACCATATTGAGCATGCTTGGGACATGCTAAAGAGAGCGATAGCAGCCCTTCCAGTGCAACCAATCACTCTGCAGGAGCTTCATGATGCCCTTACCCAAGAATAGGCCAAGCACCAACAACGATCTGTACAGTATCTGATTGGTGGGATGTGCAGGCGTTGTTAAAGTGGCATATTGTCTCGTGGCAGACATACAGGGTGGTGTTTGTGTTCAAAAGCACAGACAGTTACTCTTTATTAACTTTATTTTTATTATGTATCATTTTTCACAGGTTAAACCACAGTAAGACATTCCTTTTTATTGAAAATCCTTATCTCTAGCCAATGTTTATAATATGTTATGCTGACTTAACTGGTTTACACCTGCACGTGCAACTTAAACACTGTTTAAATTTAAGATGTGACGTGTTGTTGGGCGTTTATTATTACTGTTTAACCCTATTTACTGATACAGTTCTGTACTACTGTAGATTATTGAACTGCCCCAGTGTGTGCAGTAAAGTGGGACATGTTTCATGGGATGTCAAAGTTAAACATGTAAAATTAAAAATACTTACTGCAAGACAGTCTAGAAGTATACATTTTGGTTTTTGTGGGGGTGGGGGGGTCTAAATCTGTTATGCCCTTAGTGGACTTTGTTTGCAATTCTATTTAATATGGTCATTTGTTCTGGTAACATCTGTATCCATTGTGTTTCCAAAAAACATAAGAACAGGTCTATATAGATTGTGTTATGTTAGCAAACATCATTCTGAGGTGTCCTACTTTGCAAAGAACACTGTCCCATTATAACTGAATCACCACATAAGGTGGGCAGGGGATCTTCATCCAACACATTGCTACTTTTAAACAGCAAACAAAACAGAACATTTGAATTAAAGAAAATCAAATGTTGTTTTTTGTTCAGATAAAATCAGAAAAAAACAACATATGAATCCAAATTAACATGTATTTATACTAAAGTAATACAAAAATTACTACAAAAGATTTAGAAGTGAGTAGTTTTTCGGGATTTATGATTATACTGTAAATCACTTTTACGAATCAGCCCCCAAATGTAGTCTCCCATCATGTTCTCTGTTATACTATCCTTGGTAGCGGCGTTCAAAGTCCAGTATATCCTGATGGAAGCACTCGCCTTGCTCCTCCGAGTAAGCTCCCATGTTCTCCTTGAATTTATCAAGATGAGCATCAAGGATATGGACTTTGAGAGACATCCTACAGCCCATTGTGCCGTAGTTCTTCACCAGAGTCTCAACCAGCTCCACGTAGTTTTCGGTCTTGTGATTGCCCAGGAAGCCCCGAACCACTGCGACAAAGCTGTTCCAAGCCGCTTTCTCCTTACTAGTGAGCTTCTTGGGGAATTCATTGCACCCCAGGATCTTCTTTATCTGTGGTCCAACGAAGACACCGGCTTTGACCTTTGCCTCAGACAGCTTAGGGAAGAAGTCTTGAAGGTACTTAAAGGCTGCCGACTCCTTATCTAGAGCTCTGACAAATTGTTTCATAAGGCCCAATTTGATGTGCAGCGGTGCCATCAGCACCTTCCGGGGGTCCACCAGTGGTTCCCACTTGACGTTGTTCCTCCCCACAGAGAACTCGGTCCACTGTGGCCAGTCCCGCCTGTGGTAGTGCACCTTGGTGTCCCTGCTGTCCCAAAGGCAAAGATAGCAGGGAAACTTGGTAAAACCGCCTTGGAGACCCATCAGGAATGCCATCATTGCAGTCTCTTGATGCCATCTCAGAAAAATGCAGATATGTATCCACTTAGGCAGCTGGAACTAAACTGAACTGGTGGGCTTAAGGCTCCTGCATTTATACTACTATTTATATTACTAGAAAGTTCTAGAAGTTACTCCAAGTTTACTCAGCACTGAATCTATCTGGAATGTTCTGGAAAATAGGTAAATTTCAAAATATCACTGTCCTGGTCACAAAAGCAAAGTTTGTGGGGAATAATAGCCATTTTCTACACTTTTGAGGCATAAGCAATTAGGAAATAACACTTACTACCCAGGAACCAAAAAAAAAAAATAAAAAAATTTACACGGTGTTATCAACTTTACCCTCTCCTGATCATTCGTTCTATCACCAAACTTCTCAATAATGGGAACCAAGTCAATATTTTATTACTATAACATCTCAAAAAGCTCTGCAAATGTCTGTAATATTCTTTGAGTGCTGGATGCAGAAGCATCTATCTCCTTTGTTTATGACTGTATTGGGAAGCCCATATGTACAGTATATCCATATCACATAGTAATTATGAGTACAGTAAGAGCTGCTATGAAGCTGCACATTTGAAGTATTGCTTTGCACTAATATATTTTTAGTAATCCCTTAAAATATGACAATAGCAATACAACCTTTTAAATAAACATTACGACCAGTTATCAGGCTATAAATTTAACAGAAAGTCTCTCCAATGACCCTTAGGAGCAAAGCACCAAATTAATTTATTGGCATTGTTAGCATAAACCAGCTATATAAATGTGTGATTGAGGTGTTTGAGCTGTCCAGAGAAATTATTTGAAAGGTACTGAAATAACTGGGATAGCTATGGCAATACCCAAGATTTCCCATAAAGTTTGATCCCAAAACCACAGGGGCCGTCTCTGGATTATTAACCACCCCAGAGCAAGCCACTCCCGCAGTCAGCACATCAGGCCAGCAGGTAGCTGCTCCATTCAGAGAAACTCAGAAGGAAATTTTTTTATGAAATAAAAACATTCATGCAACCATTCATGGATTCCTTATCCTCAGTCAGTAGCAAACTCAGTAATTGAGATAAACAGGTATCCAATATCGAGCAAGAGAAGCAAGGTTTTGCAGTTAGTATTTTCCTCCATTCCTGCAGCCGCTACCATCAATTCTGGTTTTATACCAACCCTGGGCCCTACAGTAAAGCCTCCAGTCTACAACCTTGCATCTGCAAAAGGATTTGGTTCTGCCGCCTTAACCACTGCCTCACCGTCACTCAATATCCCAGCAGATTCGGCGCAGCATAACTGAAGGTAAGGACGTTAATCTGGTTTCTCTATTGATGGCTGCACTGCACCATAGAGAGCTGGGTTGTGGAGATTTATCAGTCACACTGAAATCCAGAGACTCGTGATACATCTAACTGGGGGAATATGTCCTTGCCTTCGCTATATACAGAGATGTGCTATGCTCAGTATACTCAAACTGCAGCCAAGAACTGTCTGCAGTGATCTCATGTTCCTCTTAGATTCCCACTTTATCTTCTTCCTGTACATTTCCAAAATGGATCAGCTTTTGCAAGGTCAATTTATAGAGCTATCAAAAAAGGACTCTACTCTATGCCCATATGCTTCCATGCAGAAATATATCGCAGACCACAAACCTAATTCAAATTCTGTTCAGTTCAGCCACTGACTCATTGTGTGACCCCAAGCAAGTCACTAAACTTCCTTATGCTCTGTCTTTCTGGTAAGTCACTCTGCAGCGGATGCATAGTTCACACACTCTAGTCTCATATCGTGTAAAGTGCTTTGTGATTGTGGTCCACTATGAAAGGCACTATATAAAAATAAAGAATATTGTTGTGTATGTCGGTCCCCCAAGAGACAAGGATCCACTTTCTATATGTTTTCAATCTCTACTATGTTCCTGAGGGCACCGTGCGCCCAACTTTGGAAGTTGCCTCACAACGATGCAGTCTCACTTAACTGTGACGGTGACTTCACCACAATGCAGACCTCGTCCTGCTGAGGACTTGGTCCTAACTGTGGGTGGCTCTCCAAAAAGTCAGACGACATCACTACAGGTAGCCTGGCTCCTGCCCCGTGAATCTTAAACATTGCTAAGAAAAATTGACTACCTTGAGGTATGGGTAATGTTAGTACCTATAGATTTTGTGGCTGGTTCCACTTCTGAAGGGGAGAATGAAGCCACCACTCACTGAAGGGGGAATCGATCTCCATTAATGACCTGATGAGGACAGGTCAGCAGGATTAACCAGTTTATCAGTTTAGATCCCACTGTACCAGCAGTACTCAATCTATCAAGGTACACACCAGTCACGATTTTTTTTTTTTTTTTTTTTTTGCACTGCTGTGTGTGGAAAGGAATACAGTAAAAAAAATATATATTTAGAGTAATTGTATAATAGCAATATTTGTTTTACATTTTGAAAAGAATTATATAAACTTTGTACAGCAGGAAAGTGTTCTCGTTGGGTAAAATCAAAATGCTCTCTTTTGGTTAAAAAACAAAATATGATTGCATTTGTTAGAAAAAAAACAAACAATATAGTTGGATGTTTGTGGCAAAGTGGTTAACAGTGTGCAGGTGCAAGTGATCAGTGAACAGCAAAGATGTTTAACGGGTTTGTCCAGTGAAAAACAAACAGTAAACAATAATGATGGTAAGTAATACAGTGGCGTGTAATACTTAATTTATAATACCCAGGTTTGTCCCGAAATAATACTCCTGTTTATTGTACACCGACACGAAACACAAAACACATACACAAGTCCGTTAGTGCATGAATTAGTGCTTGTGGTGCAAATACAGTATTTGTGATACAAGTGCAGTGCTGTTCTAGGTGTGTGCTGACCTTTGGAGGAAGCTCTGGAACTCACGATACTGATACACAAAACACTAGTCCTTCTGGGTTTTTTTTCAGTAACCAAAATGAAGGAACAGATTTTGTTGCTCCATCACCTACTTATACTGTCATTCATGACTCCTTGGTAAACGATTGCAGCTGCTCCTCCAATCTGCAGCTGCCACATCATTCCCCTTCTGGGTCAATGAGTTAATGTACTGAAGCTTTGCCCCTTTTCTCCCCAATTTAGTCATGTTCAATTATTTTTAGGCTCAGCTCACCACTACCACCCCTGCGCTGACTCAGTAGCGGTGAAGATGAGCAGACGCTGTCCTCTGAAGCTTGTGCTTCTTTACACACTGCAGACTAACCAATGCAGCCCTGGGCAAGCCTGCAAGTGCCTGGCCAGACCACAGGGTTGCTGGTGTGTGGTGAGCTGAGGACACCCTGGCTGACTAGCCCTCTCTCCCCCTGGGTGGTGCTCGGCCAATTGACTGCCACCCCCTAGGAACTCTCGGTCACGGTCGGCAAAGACATAGCCTGGATTCGAACTTGCGATCTCCAGGCTATAGGGTACATCCACGTGGAGTGCTTTTACTGGATGCACCACTCGGGAGCCCTTCCTTACTGACTTCCTTTTAAATCTAAGAATGAAGTGTCAGGCCAAGCAGTCCAGGGTACACATTCCTGTTACTTAGCGCCCTCACAGGTCGGGAGGGAGATTTACCACCAAGAATCATTGTCTTTCTGTCACAATGTTTTACTGAAACTAAGTCAATCAATTTTATTAAAATTAAATCTCTGGAAGATTGAAATAACTTGGCTCAGGTGCACTGTAACTTCATCTTATTTCCTCAAGCTGTGTAAGGTGGCAGGGGGCGTGGGAGGAGTGTGACTTAGTGTTTCTATGGAAACACGCTCCTGGCAAGTAACAAGCATGAAATATTTAAATGATTGGCTGGTTTTGCTAGACTGGTTTTACATTCAGCAAATAAGTTTTGGATCTTCATTATGATTCTTTTTTTTTAATTAAGTGACAGTCTTTAAATGGAGAGAATGTATCCTTTATGATTCAAATAAAAAATTAAAACAGAGGGCATTCTTCTCCCAATAATGCAGGCTTTTAGCTATGGCTTTGTGGAAATTAAAAGATAAGAGCTTGGCAATTATGTAAAGTGTCTGAATCAGCAGTTTCCCTGTAGACTGCTGATCATCTTATCTGAAATGTAATAATAACTCTGTCTCCCACCCTAAATCACATTTTACCAGTGCAGTTTTACCACATGACAAGTTATCTTGCATGTTATCCAACTCTGTCACACACAGCCTTGTTTATACAAGCATTTAAAAAAACAGTAAAAAAATAAATAAATATATATATATATATATATATATATATATATATATATATATATATATATATATATATATATATATATATATATATGGTGTGTGTGTGTGTGTGTGTGTGTGTGTGTGTGTGTTCTTTTACTGTATATATATGTGTGATTGAAATATCACAATGGAATATAAAGATAACATAGTGATCCTAGAGGTTACCAAAAAAGGGAAGTACCTGTTCATTGGTGTTTAATACTAAATCAAATTTTGGACACATGATTATCCTGTGTAACTAAGCAACATCACAGTGAAAAAAAAATGCTTCATAAGTGTTGTTATGTTTTGAGCTTATTACTAGTTTAGCAGTGCTTCTAGGAGTACATTATAGTTTAACCCAACGCAGACGTTGCTTATTAATTCTGACTGCCGGGGAGCTGTCTATGTGCAGCCATTAAGGAAAAAGGATGTGACACACATTGCCTGTCCCTTACAAAAAGAACCCCAAAAAAACACGGTATTACCATGGAAAATGTACCATGGTACACCAGTTTTAAATTGGACAGTACCATGGTACATATTACCATGGGACTACAACGGTACGAAATACAATGGGACTGGCATTGTACATATTACCATTGGATTACCGTGGTAAAAAGGCCAATTGAAATGCAATGGGCCTACTGTGGTACAGGCCTTGATATATGAGTACCCTGGTGAGGGGTGGTGAGGGTTAATGCTACAGAGATTTTAAGTTTGCAAATTTGACTTATTAGGAATGTGAAAGGGTCTTCCTAAGAATTGCACTCACATAATTTTGTAACGTAATTAGACGCAAAGCAGAGTCTTGGATTCAACTACAGTAATAAGTATCAGTATAAAAGAAGGGAGGGAATCGTGAAGAACAGACTCATTTAACCCTTAGCAGTCCATTTATTCAGCGCTTGTCAGGCGCATCATGGTCCACTTTATTTTCACACACGCTGTTTAAAATATTTCCTTTTTAGAGTAAAACAGGTTTAATAGGCACTGAGTACTGTATCTCTAGCCAAGCCCCACCTCTTGTTTGCTGTATTTTTCACATACCTCTTTATAGACGTGCATACTGATGAATCCTCTCCTGATCACTTGTTTTATCACCAAACTCCTCAATAATGGGATCCAAGTCATTATTTTATTACTATAACATCTCAAAAAGCTCTGCAAATGTCCGTGATATTCTTTGAGCGCTGGATGCAGAAGCAGTTATCTCCTTTGTTTATGTCCGTGTTATCTCTGTGGTGCATGGGGCTTTCAGATATGCCATTTTTCGGCTCCTGACAGTCTCACTCGGCCATTGAAAGGTTTTCTCTGCTTTTTCCAAAGAAAAAAAAAGACTACAGACCTGTGCTTTACGTCTTTTTGATGACGTCAGACAGGGTCTGACATCAGACTGGAAAGGGAAAATTGTAATGTCGGACCTGGTCCAATACTGGACCGCAAAGGGTTAATGGAGTTGCATTTGTCTCTTTCCTTGGCCAGCATATACATATAACTAATCAATTTATAAGTCACTAAAATTACTAACCACATACTAAAAAAGTCATGTTTCTATTATATGTTTCAATTGATTTTTTATTAAGTGAAATAAAACAAAGATTACAAAAACATAGAGCAACACTGGATATTAAAAGTATTCAGTAAGATTTGTAGGTGAAAGTAGAGACAGGTTGCCAGAACAGAAACTCAATTAATTGAACACAACTTTTTTTTTTTTTTTTTTTAAGTTTAGTCGTCTCCAATTTTTTACCCCAGTTTTTTTCTCCCCAATTTGGTATGCCCAATTATTATCTGTATCCTTGGCTCACCACTCGCAACGCCCCTGGTGACTTGGGAAATGGAGGCTGGAGCACACGTCCTCCAAAACGTGCTCCAATCTGTCATTTTTCGCACTGCAGATCCACAGCGAGGCCGCCAGACCTATCGTCACGGTCGGCTGTGACATAGCCTGGACTGGAACCTGCGATCCCCAGGCTATAGGACACATCCACGTGGAGCACCTTTGCTGGATGCGCAACTCGGGAGCCCCACAAACACAACAGTTTTGAGGAAAGTATATGCAGCTGAAGTGATAAACTAAGTGGACACTTCTTGGTAAATTTATTTTCATAATGTTACCATGTTATAGTATTTCCCCATATCAACTCACTTTGCAGCTGAGCATGCTAACATTTTTCAAAGAAAATACATCCTTGCATGCAAATAGTAGACTATAATAGGATGTTGCTGTATGTCCAAAAATACAGAATTTCTAAATGACTTTACAGAATCTAGAATTATTTTCACGTTAGCAAAGGTTAAATACATGGTGCATAAGTGCTGCCTTTCAAATATGTTGTATCACCACAAATCTGAATTATAACTAAACTGCTAAAATCAAGAACAAAACTGACCAAAGTAAATAAGTATGGTAATGAATAAAATATTAAAAACTGATCACAGCCAATGTATACCAGTATGACTGACAATATATTAAAACATATTAAATTACAGTAATTGCAGTAACATCATATTTTGATGCATAAGTTACTCTACAGTTCAAACGAGGAAGGGGATTTCTCTCAAGATATCAAGAATGAAATGTACAATTCTGTAAACAAAATAATGAAAAAGTGGATTGGAATATGGAGATTAACCAAACGATAATAGTTAAATCTTAAGTCTTCAGTACTTTCCCCAGTTTCGGTTCAAAACCAACAAACAGATCTTTTCCCAGAGCTCTCATCTGCTGGCTGCTGGGGCTAGTGTCCACCCGCTAACGAGACATCTTCTATAATTTTCATATTAATTTATTTGTTGTCAGTTAAATATTACCCTCCTCTTCCAGCCTCTGCTCCCTTACCTCCATTTGATCTTCCTCAAAAATGGTGGTTTAGCATTCAATATATACTTGCTTTTTATACAATTTTTTCTGGCTTACTGTGAGTCGCGCACATGTGCACCTTTAGTCCATGGTTCACTCGGGTTCATTGTGAAATCATGCCAAATAATGACGAAACAAATCAAATAAAAAGCAGTGTGTATTTGCAACATTATAGGACTGAAGCTATGTATGTGAAATAGCTTAGTAAAGCGCAATTTCTTGTCTTGACCTTCCTATGCAAATAATAATACAATAACCAAATAATTATTATTATTATGATACTAAGCATAGGGGGAAAAAAATAGCTGGATTCATTTTGGATGCAATTGAATTTGCAATTGCAAAAATATTAATTACAGAGCTGTTACTGCAAATATTTTCATGTTCCTTGAATTTGTTATTGTCGCTGTCTGCTTGGACTATGCAATCTGATAGGTTAAAAAAAAAAAAAAAAAAATTAGCTTTATAAATCAGCTTTTTTTCAGATTGTCTCTATAGTATAAATGTCTGATTTTATTAATTATATTTACTGGTACAAAATGTTTTTATTTTTATGTTCCACTCTCATCTGTTTGATTGAATAATATTTTGTACAGTTTTGATGAACCGCTATTTTATTTATTTATTTTTTTAATTAAAGCTATTACAATATACAGTATGTAAAGTGACTGTGGATACTTGTTATTTCTACCTGGTTTATCTCTATTTATATATGTTTGTTTGAATTTCTTACCAATATAAAAACAAATAAAAAAAAAAAAAAAAAGATGTTGGTGTGTGATGTTTACAAATATTAAACAGTTTACCTTTTTAAAGTACAGCTCATTTTACTAGAAATTAATTATAGGATAGATGATTTTATATTCGATATGTGTATAAAGTTAAATTCCATCATTATCTTCAGTTGCTAACTATTTCCATAAAAAAAATACGTAATGATTTTTCTTGTCTCCAAAATACTGTACCGTGGTTAAAGTGATCCTACTAACTGAAAAAAAAAGAGTAGAGAACGGAATGGTAAACATGGTTAAAATTGGCCTACTAACATGGCACTACTGGTATTCGGCCATGGTAAAATTCAATGCTGTTAGGTATTCCAACACTGTTTTACAATTAATAAAGTAAAATACAAAACCAAGTTCATTAAAACCCTATGGAGTACCATACTAAAGTCTTAGGGCAGGACTTTCAAAACCAAGTGTTATTGTATTAAACTTGTGATATAGTAACGAGAGCTTTAGTAATGAAATGTGTTAATTAAATTAATCCGTTAATGCTTTGAAATTGAATTAATGAGGTTGTTAATGAAAGCATTTCTCGTTAAAAAAGTTTAATTGTCACAGGTCACGTACATCACTTCCTGTCTCAATGACTAGATAAGGAGAACTCGTTAACAAAAATGCATGGTAACAAGATCATGAAAAATGAATGGAAGCATAATTTGCTGTTATGGAAACAACTAGAGTACAAGGAGATGGTTCTCCCACCAGCGAGCAGAAGCCAAATAAAAACGATATTGTCATATGGCAGTATGATGATGCACCACTGTACTATTTTAGTACAGTAGAAGTACCATGGTATCTATAATGAGTACAGCTATAATCAAGTGCTCTACCATGATACTCATTCTTTTACTATGTTAGTACTATCCTGTGCCATCAATGTACCATGCAGTACCACCATAGTAATCCCATGGTACTTTTTTGTAAGGGGTGGATCAACACACCTGCCGAGCAACACATCTGTGTCACAACAAATTCCGTTTACCTCTTTACCAGTTTTAGATCTCATGACAGATGAGGTATGTGAACAGACTTTGAGGGTTTTATTCTGCTTTTATTTATGATTATTGCTGATGCTTGTTTAAGTGGCAATGCAGGGTCGATCTATTCAATTTATCCAATAGACACAGGAATGTTTTTGACATGGTGTATTAAGAATAATACATTTACTAAATAAACACGCAAATTTACAGAAACTTACCATAATGCAAGGTGTAATGTGATCCACATACGAATATGTGATTCTTTCTCTCAATGTACAAGGTGAATTAGTTTGAATTTCTATAGAAACTGTTTAATATACATTTGCATTACAGGTAAGTTTTTTCGAGTATTATTATCAGTCGTACTAGTAGTAGAAGTAGTATTGCATTTTTTATTGCCATACGCTATTCTCTTAAGTACAATATGAATGAGTCTTACAATTCATTATTGTGTGTGTGAGAGAAAAGTAAAACAGCCACTGCACTTTTTTTCTATGCTGTAGTAGTTTAACTTCCATGTTATTTTTTAAGCACGTACACAATATAATTACAATAACTGGAGGAAAGTTTATTAGATAAGGGAGGAGGCATTACAAGATCCATCAGTAGACAGTTTGGTAGCAATTTTTTGTTGGTTTAAAATTATTGATTATTGAACAGAATCTTTATTTAGTTTATTGGTACTAAACAATTGGTTTTGTCATTTCGCTGGGCACTTTCAGTATTGACATATATACCCTTTGGAAAAGGTCCCACTCTTTGAGATCATCCAGTCTTGGCATCTTTGCAATTGTCGAGGCTATATCCCAGGGTGTGAGCAGTTACTTATAGCAAAACAAATCTTCTGCCTGCTTCAAGTAAAATGTTCACAGAACAAACTAGAATCTATATACTGGTATGAGTCAGAGGAGAGATACACTTTACTACAATAACATGTTCATGACTTGGGAATCTTTAATGAACCAAGGCTTTTAAAGTGGTGTATGATAGGCTGCTAAAAAAAAAAGGTCATTACTTAAACAATCTGATTCAGCGTGAGCCATGGACCCTGGTAGTAACATTAAGAATAGGCTTGAGAACACTAGCACAGAATGAAACAATCAAATAAAGTAAGCACAAGAATTTGAATAAACGGAATGCATTTTTTACAAAATAATTGCATTGATTATGACATGGTACTGAATATTAACAGAATAATTGACATTGCTTTTTAATTAAAAAATATGTAAAACAGGACTTTTGGAAAAAAAATAATCTGGATTAATTCTGCCTGCAATTGATTTTCTCTTTTTCTTGATAATGGGTGCATCCAGGCAACAGTGCCCATAATCAACAACACAGAGCGTTCAGGTTTCATTGTTTTGTGCAGTGCAGTACTACTGCACATGTGTAACTCAGTGCCAGTGCTACAATGCTTGCTTTTACATGCGTAGTGATGCACAATATAGATTTTACTTTCCATTCTATTTTGCAGTCACATATTGCAAAGTTTCTTATCAAAACATTCTGTGGTAACGTGACAGGCGGGCAAGGCTGACCAGCGGCAGAAATAGCAAACACCCAGAGACAGTACTGCAGTTCAGTGCCTTGACGCATTTTTAATTAAACAAAACACTACATCTAAACTCAAAACATATCATTCAACACCCAGGCAAAGCTATCTTGTGTTTTACACTTATTCACATTTCTTATGCATTTACTCACTTTCTCACTCTCTCAGTACACTCTTGCACACTCCTACACACTCCCCACTTCCTAACAAACAGTGGCATAGCTATGGAGTGGTTTAAGTGGTTTGAACCCCCCCACCCCAAAATCAATTATTTAACTAGGTGGGACAATAAATAATATGTGCCCCACCTCCACCTCGGGACCAAATCTGTGCTACGCCAGTGTTATTAACAAATATATATATATATTTTTTTATATAAAAAATATATTTTTTTTTTTTACGCTTTTCCCTTGGTGTGGCCTGGGGCAATTGACAAACACCACACACACATGCACCCCTGCTCTGCATACATTCTCCCCCTATTCTGTCACAATTTCCATACAAGGACAGATATTTTAGATGCTGTATATATTACAAGTGGATATTTAACAATTTATTATGAAAATTTTAATATAGTGCCTGACCACTCTAATTTCGCCCAGGCCACCAATGAAGCAATCTATTTTCCGTGGAAAATAAAATTGAAAGCTTTTCTCGTCTTTTTCCGGAAAAAAAATGACTAGGGACCTGTGCTTGGTGTCTTTTTGAGTAGGACTGCAAAGGGTTAAGCTCATTTTATTTTTCTGAAAGGGAACATTTTCAAGTACAATTCTGATTTAAACTGCATGCAAGAACTAAGAAATGGCTGAGTTGTTGTTTCTGTCAAGTTAAGTTTTTGGAAACAGGCTTCACGCTGATATTTTACTGGACTTTCCCATCCTGTACAATTCCAGTTTTCACTGCTACTGAACTAAAGATATTTTCAGAATTTTGATTTTACCCCAGGAAAGCCAAATTTCCCTCGCCACCCTGCCCCGGCTCGCTCAGCAGCACCAGCAATGCCTTGTCAGCAATAAACACTCATTTAGATGGCATAGACAGTCACTCCAGCACCATTGCAGTTCCTCTCATGCCAATCTTAGTCCCCTCCTTCATTACATGTTCTGTTTCAGCGACTCCATTGCTCACCCCACCCCACAGCATCTGCTTCAGGCTCCCAATCAGCAGCCGCCATTCGACGTCACACCCTCTCCCCATTGATCCAAAGACAAGTAATAGATGATAGCCAAGTTCCACACATACTCTGCGGTCACAGATACAGATATATACTGCACCACTCCGCAGTCACAGAGACACATCCGCTCTGCACTTCCCTGAGGTTTCAGACACACTTACGCTCTGCACCTCCCCGCAGTTACAGACACACATCCGCTCTGCACCTCCCTGAGGTCACAGACACACATACGCTCTGCACTACCCTGCAGTCACAGACACACATACGCTCTGCACCTCCCTGAGGTTTCAGACACACTTACGCTCTGCACCTCCCCGCAGTCACAGACACACATCCTCTCTGCACCTCCCTGAGGTCACAGACACACATACGCTCTGCACTACCCTGCAGTCACAGACACACATCCGCTCTGCACCTCCCTGAGGTCACAGACACACATACGCTCTGCACCTCCCTGCTGTGAACCACCCCGTGGTCACAGACATACATACAGCTTTGCACTGCCCCGCAGTCATAGACACACACAAGCTCTGCACTGCCCCATGGTCACAGACTCGCCCCACTTTAAAAACCTTGGTTGGCCCCCTTCGTAATCGCTCTCTGTCCCATTCATATGCAAAAATCTTCGTTCTGCTTCCTCCAAACTCAGAATCACTGTCTCTTGTCGAGATGGACAAAGAATTAATGGCTGGCCCCTTCCCTGCTCTGTTCCCTGTCTTCAGGATTAGCCCCATCAGAATAGTGACCTGCAAAATATCAATTCTCCATTCATTACATTACAGCTTCTGACGCTATTAACCCTTTGCAGTCCATTTATTTAGCGCCTGTGAGGTAGATGAGGTCGAGTTTATTTTCACACATGCTGTTTATTTTACACACACTGTTTAAAAGTAATTTCATTCAAAGTAAAATAGGTTTAAAAGGCATTGCATATCAACAGTACTGCATCTCCAGCTCCGCACCACCCTTGTTCGCTGTATTTATCACATACCTCATCATAGTCGTGCATACTGACAAATCATCTCCTGATCACTCATTGTATCACCAAACTCCTCAAAAATGTGATCCAAGTCATTATTTTATTACTATAACATCTCAAAAATCTTGGCAAATGTCCGTGATATTCTTTGAGCGCTGGATGTGGAAGCAGCTATCTTGTTTGTTTATGTTCGTGTTATGTCTGTGGTGCAGGGACTATGTGTATTGCTCAGATCTGCCCTTTTTTTCCAGCTTCTCTCGGCTATCACTTGGCCATTGAAAGATTTTCTCTGCTTTTACCAGAGAAAAAACAACTAGAGGCCTGTTGGACCGCAAAGGGTTACATCCATCAAAGCAGCAGGCCACGGCACCTAGCTTGCAAGAGCGGATATTTTAGACGCTTGTAAATTAAGCCCATTCATCCCTCCCTCCACCACCTATTCAGGATCCGCGGGGAAGACAACTTTCTCCTCATAGCTCTCAAGCAATCTTCAAACTGTGATCCTTGTTTTCTTCAGTAGACATCCCATTCTCAAGACAAACCACTGGGCTGACTAGAATTCCTCAGAATCACCCGGAACATTGTCAAGTCCGAAGCCAGCCACCCACTCAACAGTCGCAGGGTATCAAAATCATTCTCTAAAAGCCGTTATCTCCCCTTGATCTCACAAAATATATTTCAGAAGCAAGAAACTCTCCTCCAGAGCTTCCAATGCTCCAGCTTTCCTCTAATACTTGGATCGTGGCAACCATTTCCGCAGTCAGGCTAACACTATTTCTCATTTAATATATCCTCTCATCCTCTCAAATACTACATACATTAATACATAGTGAGAGACTTGGTAAAAGACTGGAAATATATCTTGATTATGAGTTAAGGGGTTCCACTATTAGAATAATGACTGGAGTTGTGAAACCCAAATCTCTGAATGTGAGTTCACCTTTACCATTCCAAGCAGACATGATAGTAGCAAACAGCTGATCCATCCTGTATTAACTAACACATAGAATGGTCAGCATCTCATCTCTCTAGACATCAGAATGTGATACACCTTACTGTGACACTGGAGCAATCAATAAATTAAGTTCCAGCAGCTCATCTTTAACTGTTAGGATATCAGTTTCCCACAATCATCCAAGCTCACCACCTTCCTAGCATCTGCAATAATGCAGTCACTTCAACAGTATGTCTGACACTCCGAGGAATCACCAAGAACCCACCTTGTATTTTCTTTCAGACTTCCTTTAATTGCTCCAAAAGATTCATTACCAGACATTGGTATTCTTCCCACCTGGTTCTCATCCCACCGTTTCACTCTCATCACCACAGCAGGTCTTTCTCCCCTATTCTACACCACACACTTTTTCAGGATTGGCGCAGACTCTTCATCAGCCAAAACTTGCATCAACCATCACCTGATCAAGGCCATGGGGCATTGGTCCTCTTCAGAAGTCAACTCCTACTTCCTATCGCTGCCATCCAATATCACTGCAGCTCACCAATCTATAGCTAGTATGTCTGGAGTAGGGGCGTCCTCTCCGCCAGGACCACCAGATGTTCTCCCCCAATAGAAGGGTTTTTTCCTCTCCGCCGAGTGGATGGCCAACACATAACTTGTTCCACTAATCATCTATTTTTAGTTATTTTGTTTGTCATTGTTTGTCTCTTCTTGCTTTTAGGTTATACATTGGCACGCAGTCTTTTCTCGTCTTCACAGGTGCGGGTTCAGCGGGGAGCCAGTGGTCCATCTTTTGAGTCTCACTTCTCTGACCTGGAGTTCCAATAACTCTGCAGGTTCCTTCGTGTGGTCAGAGAGGACCACCAACCACACTTTCTTTCGCAGCTCATGCGCTGTATATCTTGTCTCACGAAAGAAGTCTTACTTCTTCCTTTACCCTCCTAAGACGTGGCCCTCTTACTCTTAGTGCTCAAGTCCCATAACTAGCAATTGTATTCTTTCAGATTCTCTTTTCTTCCTTACGTTAAGGCTTCCTATGGGCCGTCCCATCCTCTGAGGGTTGAACCCGGTCACTAACTGGGACCCAGTCGCGAGGCTGAGCCTATAACGACTCCCCAAGAAGTCAGAGGACCCTGTCTTTTCAGGGGCCCGGAGGCAGAGTTAGTCTCGACTCCACAGGGAAGGCTCAATCGGTTGGAGTCTGGTCCGTCCTTTTCTCTCTCCCTTGTCTAGAGGCCGAGCCTCCAATCCAAAGTTGCAAAAAACACTCCCTTCCTCTCGCAACCCTGGCTCCTGCCCCATGAAATAATGTGGTTAAAGGTGTTTGTTGTGTTGCTTAGTAATACATACTTTAGTAGCACAACATTGTGATTGTGTAGAAATGGGTTTTTGCAGAACTGTGTAACCGAATTTTGGGAGTTGTTTGTGGACCAGCTGGTTGGGAACCACTGATCTAAATTACAGGTCTTAAGAGTAAGAAGCAGGGTTCACTATATGTTGCTACAACAGTTTAAATAATGTACCTGTCATTTATCTTTTCATTGTTAACATCCTGACAACTTTTTACACTTATAACTTTAAAGTCTATTTTAAAGCTCTTTTCAAAATGGCCACTCTAGTGCACTGTGGTTTGATATCTGTCCTCTAAATCAATGGTTCTCACTGTACTCTCAGGGGGCATTAGGTTAAGGATTTAGTTTAATTTTTTAATTACAGCGCACATCTTCGCCTAGGCTATACTGTATGACGGGCGGACAATTTGTTTTGGCTTTATTGGCGGTTTTGATTGGATCGCCAATAATATTATTACCAATCAGAGGGCTGCATACAGTGTTCGTAGTGATCCCACCCTCTGTCAGACAGAACAGGTTAAAGAAGCACTATAGAAGCATAATAATGCGTCAGCTATCAAAGTGGATATGAGAATGGCAAAGATGAAGCCAATTTGCTTGAAAACATTAACTCTTTGCAGCCCATTTATTCAGCGCTTGTTAGATGCATCAGGTCCAATTTATTTTTACACGCGCTGTTTATTTTACAGACGCTCTTTAAAATTCACTGTAATCTTACTCGGCCATTGAAATGTTTTCTTTGCTTTTTCTGAAGAAAAAACAATAGAGACCTGTGCTTTACGTCTTTTTGATGATGTCAGACAATGTCTGACATCGGTCTGGAAAGGGTTAAAAGTAGAGCGGACATTTCCAATGGATTTAAAAAATGTGGAATTTATGATGTGATCAGAAACCCAGAGGCAGTGTAAACTGTGCCTTCCACTAAAGTAGGATTGGTCTTTTTTATGTCAATCACTTTTTTTTTTTTTTTAAAAGGGTTTATTTAAGTAACTGCCAAAATTGTTTGTGTCAGACTTGTTAGAAAGTCTGTAACAGTTGATTATTATTGTTGATACATTGTAGATACGACTATTAGTACAGGCATCGTGCACGTACGCAAAGTCCAGAAACAAAACAGAACTTTTAAGGGGGAACCCAAACACATTTTTTTTTTTGTTCTATAAAAAACACTAAGAATGTTCTTCATATTATGATTTGATATAAAAATATAAATATTGGGTTTTGTATGACTACTTGTTGTGTTACAGATAGCATTACAGTAGGTTTCTTTCCAACAAGGAAATAGGTGGTGGAATCTGACTTGTGATGTCACGGAGTGAACTTGGTGGCGATAAAGATGGCGAATATTATTGAAAATACGTTGACGAGAAGCTGTGATTTCACTGACTATACTTCTTCAGAAGTTAATGAAAATGATGAGTGTAATGGGGAGGGCAGTTTTTTTGATGACAGTGGGCTCGTTGTTGGTGTGTGTGCCATACAGCCATATCAATCTGAGCCGTACAAAACCGAAAGCAAAGTGTCTGATGAAAGCGAGTCAGACATTGATGAAGGCGGCCGCCTACATAACACAGATTGGTCAAGTTTTATTTTATTTGTATTAACAAATTTCTGTTTATATTAAACAATTTCAGTTTTTTTTTTTTTTCTAACTGTATAAAGATAACTGATTTCTTTACTCTCATGGTGTAAAGGATGCAGTCACTGCACTGAGCACAAAATAATCACATATTTTGAGATTAACACAAATGTTTATTTCGTAAAACATGTTCTGTCTGGAGACAAGTCTTTTTAAACTTAGCAAATAACAGAAATGCAGAAATAAAAGAAAAAATGGTGTAACGAATGATGAGTTTCCATTAAAATAATACATTTTACATTGCAATCAGGTGGTATAGTGCACTGTAACCTTTTACTTCACAGAGATTAGCCATGCCACTTTTTCTGTGCCTAATTATTGGAGTGAAAATACCTTCTCACTCATTGCAGTCCGTTGAGGTTAAAAAGTAAGCCTAAAATCTGATTGTAAGTTACAAGAGGCAACCATGAAAAAGGGAAATGCTTGAGTTTACTTTAAAAAGTAGTATACTAAAAATATTCTTCCGTCAAAATAGTACCGCCTAATATACTATTAGTATACTAACAGTATACTAAAACCATAATGAAGGTCCTTCTTAATATGATGTTACACACTTATAAAAGATACATTTAGAGTCCAATTGTTTTTATTACAACTGCGATTATCCTCCTGCAGAGACAAGGATTGTTATCAGCAAATGTGATTCTTTCTTTCTTTTTTTCAGGTGGTCCTGTGGTAACTGCCAGCCAATGGCCACAATAAGAGAAAATGTTTGCTGTCAGGAACTTGAGCGGACATGTGCAAAATGTGAAAAACTAGACTTTCCCCAGAAATGTATAACCCAGCACCCAGACTTCAACCCAGTGTGCTTTAACCGTGGTGTATTGGATACTGCATACTACCAATACAGGCAACAATACAACACTAATGATTAAAAAAAAAGGCATTAGTATGTGTTTTTTTTAAAAAAAGATGTATTACAAATAGTACATTTCATACAATAGTAATTTCTGCTGCTGGTGTCATATCATTAAGTAAACTGCATATAGATATAGAACATACAAAGTAAAATAAAAAAACATCAATCTCTCATTTTATTATCGTTTTATTAATTAAACTAATTATACTCCATTTGCTATTGCAGGAAATACCCTCATGTGGCATATCATCAACTTTGCCGTTGGTGTTGGAGATTTCTTGGCAGAGATGTCCGCAGAGTTATGCCTGCATGTGCGGTCTTAAAACTCAGGGAGAAGTTTCCTAGCCCTAATGGCACATACAGAGGATTTCAGTTGTCTTTGGAGCAAATATAAATTACATTTTAAAAATAAACTATTTAAAAACAATGTTCAGTTCAGTTTCTCCAGAAATGTCCAAAACAAGTGTCACAGGTTCTAATGTCCACTTTTAAATTGGCTCTTGAGGTTAAAGATGGCTTGCTCCTTTGATGGTTTTTCATACTTATGACACTTTGAAGGTGGCACATCCTTAGCTGGACAAGCTTTGTTCCCATTTTGAGCGATGGAAAACACACATTCTTTCAACTGGTCAACATACTCTGTAATATAAAATACTATATGTAAAAATTTGTTATCAAAACATGTAATGAATTATAATACATATGAAGCCATTTCAAGATATATATATATATATATATATATATATATATATATATATATATATATATATATATATATATATATATTATAGTCAAAGTCCATGTAGTCAAAGTGTGTTAAACATTTACCACAGAAGTTTATTCCGTTAATACTAAAACCACCAATGCAGTTATTCTGACCCCAATGTAGTTTTGAATGGGTCAAAATGAAAAACTGCACTTACTGTATATCCTCGGGACCATGACTGTGTGCACTCCCCTTTTGAATTTTGGGGAATTAATCTTGTAATGTGCTTCTCCTGATTGGGTAACAGCTTGCTCTCGGCTGGCATTTGAGTCGAAGAGCAGTGCTGACATCATGATCCTGGAATATTCAAAACATGTAGACATCTTTAAATTAGAGTTCTGAAAGTAAGTAAAGCATCAACTCTAAGAAAACCACACACTGGCAATTTAGTATTCTGAAATAAGCATGAATGTATCTCAACACCTGGAGCGAACATAACTATATACATTTTTTTTTGTTTCTGTGAAATTATTAGTACCTGGATTTCATTTATTGATAGGAAAAGTAGAGCATTTTGGGGTCAAAGTGGTTTACCACCACATGGTAGGATTCCAATTGGCCAGTGGAAAGCATCCTCACGTCTTTTAATAAGGCTTTATTGGTCAGGATTTCAACCAACTTCTCTGTGTCTTCATCTGCAAAATCAACCATAATCATACTGCATGGATGTGGTCTTATTCACCTTGGATCCTATTCTGACTGGGTTTACCTGCTATGTAAAAGTGCTCATATTTTTCCATATCTGGTTAATTCACAGCGTGTAAATGCACTATATGCGTGCGTAACTTAAGTAGGAGTAGGGCCCTGTAAACTGACTAAATACAGACTAACTTTTGAACTGTGATATCTTACGTGGTTTCAACCACTTCTTCTTTCCTCTACCAGTCAGTTGGCCATGGGTGCATTTGGGTAACCACTGGTTTTCATGGCTGTGGATATTCTGAATATGGTTTGTGATAGAGATCCATTTGGCTTCTATCAAATCTGGATTTGAGTCTGGGTTAGACCTTGCCACCCAATACAAATGGTTGGTGATTAACTTTTTCCAGAGACACTTTTTCACAACTTTTCTGCTTCCCAAATTTATCAATCTTCTTTCCCAGACCTAATATAAATATGTATAGAAAAGCACTGTGTCAGTCTGAAAAGTGCTTGTCGGCACAGTTCTACTGAGCATACCATTTAACTATTTTTATTATTATTATTATTATTATTATTATTATTATTATTATTATTATTATTATTATTATTATTATTATTATTCTAGACAATTGATTTTCAGTCTGATTACTGGTATCAAAGGTCATTTAAATGAATAACAATATACTTGACACAACCGACAAAGTTAAAAAGTACTTGCCTTTTGCAACATGCCATACATCCGGGAATGTTTGATGTCTTTCTTTTTCTCCCACAAATACTTGCGAATGGATGTGTGCCGATCAGTTATTATTTCTTCGATTGTCAATCCACTCCCTTCAATGGATGCAATACCTCTGATCAATCCTTTTTCCATCGCATAACTTGTAGAGGCTTCAGTTACCTGGAACAGTTAACAATATGCAAATCAAAGCAGCAGTCTTTTCACTGCTTCTAGGATTGTTCAGATTAATTGCATTATGTTAATTTCCATCTATAAGGGCTATCAGATAATACTGACAAAAAATAATCACAGATGTGCAACTCAAACTCATAATACAATAACGTGAAAAAAGTGTAGTCAATCACTTGACACCTAAATTGGATTTATAAAAAATAAAAATAAAATACTTTAGATTACATTCCATTGAGCTGCCATTGTTTTAAAAACATGCCCAATACAATAGGGATATATGAAGAAAATAATGGTGAATCTGCAAAACACCTACCGTAACAAGTTCAGTGTCAAGAACTTTACTGAGATTCGTGTCCAACACTGTGTAACTGCCACATTTGGCACTATGAACAGAGCTGTCTGCACGACCATCCCCAGCAGCAATAAATTTGCCTCCAGCAGCCTTGATTTTCTCTTTTACCGAAGTCTGCTCCTCTTTCCATAAGGACTATGCAGACAACATCAAATTGCCTACAGGTTTATGTCTAAATTTAAATTGAGATATAAGTACGTAAGATAAATCCAGTTTGCTATTAAAATGCTACTAATATTGTATTGGTATTTAAGAAAACTATTTAAAAAAAAAAAAAAAAAAGACTTTGAAAGTTTCAGGTTCCATCACTTAAAATATATAGATGTTTCCTGAACGTCAAACTGCAGCAGGGCACAGATGAAAATGTAATCAACACCGAGCTGCAGTGAGTTCCAAACTTAAAATGTTTTCTTGTTGTATAGGTAAGTGTTATGATCAGTTCAGCAATCTCAAGAAATTTGTGGAAGGTTGCAAAAATGATGAAGAGTTCAAGAACTTGCTAGCTCTCCAAAAATGGGCCAAATATTTCAACAGGTCCAAAACATTGAATGTCACTCAGCACTGTGAAAGATTGCACAGTTCTTTTCTGTTCCCTCTCTCAATGCAAATGTAGAGCGAGTTTTTTCACTGATGCAAAGCCAGTGGACAAAGGAAAGGGACAGCTTGACTGACGAGTCACTGAAAGGGATCCTGCTCGTACAGCACAACTTGAGGCATGCTTCTTGATCTACTTCAACCTCTGCTGAGAAAGATATGCTTTGCAGAGCAATGTGCATGAGCAGGAAAAGAAGCAGCACAGTAGGACAGTGATGTTTAATGCACAGAATTGACAGTTATCTTGCGAAGACTTTTTTGATTGCTAAGCGATAGAGTACTCACTGTAAAAAGTTACATGTATTTTTTAAAATAATTCTCAAATGTTCAAAGTAGAAATAAACTTTACAGTTTAGTTTAAATTTAGTTTTTCCATGTTGTACAATAAAAGATTAATCTTAAATGAAAATTGGTCCTGCCAGTCAACAACCCCCCTGGGTAGTGTCCTCTTTTTGAGGATCAGAAATATGGTAACCCTAACCATTTCTTAATCCTAAATTTGAAAACTACTTATCAGTTCTGTTTTTTAGATATATAAAAGAGTAGTTTGACGTAAACTTAGGTAGAGGTGTTTAGGTTCCCCTTTAAAATAAATTAGTTCTGCACTGTATAAAACTGTGCTGATTTTGCCAGTGTTTGCTAGTCTATTAACTAGTTTGACAACTTAGCCGTCCGATGAGGAGACAGGGATCTTATAAAGTTTAGTTAAGCACTCCTTGGTGGTGTAAGGGTTTTGTTGTTTTTGTTTCTGTTTGTAAAATAAACCTGTGTTTCGAGGGCTGTTCCTTACACTAAAGGACCGTCTTAGAGGTCCTGAAAGTGGCAAAGTACATCCCACTTTGCTATATAGTGAAAAAAGTTTCTCACAAATATCAGTTTGATCCTTACACATTTGTGTAGTTGTTGTCAGGTTTTAGAGTTTCTAAACAATACTGAACAGGGCAGCTGGCTGATTTCTAAAATATTTTATATATATATATATATATATATATATATATATATATATATATATATATATATCAACATCCAATGAATCCTATATATATATATATATATATATATATATATATATTTCAAAGATTAGTCGTAGTCAAGGATAATTCATACTGTTTTGGGTGTGACTCCTGATATCAAAGTTAACACAGAGCTCAAACGCCCTCCATTTCTGTTCCAGACTGTGACCTGTAATCTTAAGATGCCTGGTATAACAGTGGGGAAATTGTCCTGGTGTCATGGATAAATGACTCAACCTTTGTTCTCATTATTTATCTCTCTACCAAATGCACTCAATACGATGACAGGCTTATTTGCACTCTTTTGTGTTGTTTATTCCTTATATTATTATTATTATTATTATTATTATTATTATTATTATTATTATTATTATTATTATTATTACCTCGCTTCTTTTTACCAGATCAATAGATGTGTTGACATTTGCTAGTAATTGTCTATTTATTTAAGAATAGCAAGTCTATTTATATGCATTACTGTATTCCTTATATTATAGTGTATTTAATGTAACTGTACATAACATCATTTTCAATTTGTATAAGTCATTTTGATTGAATGCAACATGTCGTTAAAACATGTTTTCCCATGGGATCTTGTCTTGTTGTGATATGCAAATTCTTAAAGAAAATAATACAATTATGAATACACAATATATCACTTTGATTTCAAAATCAAAGTCAGTAATGACTCAAAACACCACACACACACACACAAGCAAAAATGCCAAATTGCTAATATTGACATACACCTGCTAAATGCTCTTTTAACATTTAATGTATACTACCTCTTTCTTGCCTTGAACTATTTCCAGCTTGTGTTATAGTTCCAAGTAATTGCTTAAGGTGCCAGTAGAGGAGAAATTTTAAACAGATGTCTCCATGAATTAATTATTCAAACATTAATTATTAAAAGACTTCCTCAGGAGACAAAGCCATGAGGTAATGTTCATTTAAATATTACTTTGATGTTATTTTTTTATGATTTAAGCATTGTGCATTTGACAGCATCTGCCAGTGGTATTAATCAAATAATCTTAGAATGGATCGTACTTGCTGAAGACAGTTCATTTGCTTTTGGCAGGATGTTTCTCAGAACACTTATCTAGATTCTTCTATGCATGTGCCAGAGGCCAAAACTTTCATGAAATTATCTGAGCCCTTATAAAAGTTTCCCATAGTAAAAGCACAGCAAAGTGTAAAAGTATATGTAATGCATATATGTCAGGAGTTATGGTTAATACTGGTTTTTACTAATACTTTTTTGTTATCGCTTATAGGTAATTTTGGTCTTAGAGGTGACCATCCGGATCTTCCCCAATGTATAAAAGAAACACACAACAGCTAAGTTTCAACATTTTTTTATTAACACACATTAAATATAACTGGAAAATTTCAGTTGACAAGGAAACATTAATAGTCCTAAAACCCTCTCCTCTTCTTAATAAAATTGTGTAACAATATCGCGCTCTGCTGTTTTATATTGCTGGTATGGAGACAGTAATTAACATAATGGCGACGGCTTGCTTAACCTCCTCCAGGCCCTGATGGAAGCAGTCACCAACACAACAATATCTTCTGCTGCCTTCGCAACCTCACCGACACCGTGCTGTAGTTCCTATAGAAAAAGGACATGGACAGCACTTATTCCCATTTCAAGCAGCACTCTATCTCGTTACAAGCACACCCCACTTTTTGCCCCCCTGTTCTACGAATTGACTTCCGACACGGCTACTGGTACTTAACGTAGAGTAGGGCCTCGCAGTTCGGTGTGTGTTATGCTGCTGGTATTCGATCTCCTGGGTCGTGTCCTTCACTCCTCTGTAGCAGCGATGTCAAAGGTTGAGGTGCATTATAATAACATTATAATACTTGTGCAGGCATATCACTTTTTAAAAAGAAGTGTGATAGATTTCAAAGCAGACACACTTCAAACCCTCATCAATCCTTATCTAACATATCTACATCAGAAAACTTGTGTCGCAAATTTTCAATCACATTATATACAGTATCTTCCCCAGTTACAGGCATGGGTGTATATCGCTGTTATATGAATTATCCGTGAAGTGTAGGTACAATAAATTAATAGGTTGTTTTGATCAGTATCAATCCTGACAAGGTTTCCTTACAACTTGTAACACCAACAAAAAAATAACAAAAAACTCCTTGTTTTATTCTCTCTGATACACAGCATCCATTTTTCACATTACAGCTGTGTCTATACAGATGACCCTGGCTGTCAAGCTGCAGACAAGTGTACTCTGTTGTCAACTGTGGCAGAAATACAGTGCTCCTTGATGGTAAATATTCCTCCCGACCTATGTGAGGGTGCTAAGTAGCGAGAACTAAGTACCATGGACGGGTTGGCCTGACAGTTGTTTCCCAGGGAAGTCGGCCAGCTAGAAAGGGGGCAGAACTCTGGTGAATAAACTCATCGACCCGGAAAGGAAACGATGTTGCAGTCGTGGATTGGATGGGTGGCTGCACTTGTTTACCAAGGGTTATGTGTGACAGCATAAAAGAGGATGGAGAGACGCAATCTGTTCCTTCGCTTTGTTTTAATAATAGAACCCGGAAGGACTTGTGAGAGTACCTGTGATAACGTATCATGAGTTTTTGTTTGTTTTGTTACTAATCGATGTTGTTTGGTATTAGTAGATGGTTAACAAGTTCCGAGGCTGTCACTAAGGGCACAAAACCCAGGAACAACACTGCACTCTTGTCACGTATAAACCTGTATCACCCACCACAAGCACTAATGCACAGACCCAGGACTGGTGACTGTGTTAGCACATTGTGGGAAGGATACGCATGTTTTTTTTTATTTGGTGCTGCAACCTTGTTGTTATTTACCCTGTGCACTACACATTGTTGTGTATTGCCAGAGATTATTATTTGGTCACCAGACCTGGATTAAAAATAAACATTTGTTCCAACTGGATTATAACATCTGTCTGTTGATTACGCACCACATCACTTTGTGGTGTCAGAATGGGACTATGGACTGCCACGCACTTGCAGAGCTGCTGGATGCACTGGATAGCAGATGGGAGATAGAGGAAAGAAGGAGAGAGGAGCGTTACACCGCGCTCATTGAGATGGTCGGGCTGGTACTAACGGTAACAACACCAGCCTCTACAGGAGCATCAGCAATGACGACACCGAAATCTTGGAAATGGAAGATGATGGCGGAGAATGACCCAGAGGCATACCTGGTCACATTTGAGCGGCTAGCCACCACCGCGTCATGGCCACGGGAGTTCTGGGTGAGCCAGTTGCAACCCTGCCTGAGTGGGAAGTCTCAGGCAGCATACCAGGCAATGAGTGAGGCAAACACCGCCAATTACAACCTGGTGAAGCTGGCCATCCACAGTTGCCTCAACATTACTGCAGAGACTCACCGAGTATGGTTCAGGGAGTACCGAAGGTCTCCAGAAGGTCTCCTCTCTCTCTTCCACCACAAGCACCAGCATCAGCCCCGGGATTCAGACCTCTGAGACCACCCACCCCAATGGGCCACCTTGTTTCTCCTCCATGAAGACCAAGGACGGCCCCCAGCTGAGGTAAAGCTGCTGCCTCTGCCCTGTTGCCATACCCTCAACAGGACAGATATTTAACCGTTGTGCCCCCTGCCCCCCAATCTGTTTTAGATGCAACCAACCGGAACACCTGGCCAGGTCATGCCCCGTTGCCATGAAGTGTGACATGGCGGAGTGCAATTGGGCACCTGAAATAGGAAAGCGAGGGGAAAATGGTCGGAAGGGGCATTGTATGATTGATGTGGTTTTAGGGAACGTGAAAATGCATGGATTAGTGGACACAAGGTGTGAGCAAACCTTAATTTTAAGTCAGGTGGCCATTTCCTGTATCCATGGAGACACGGCAGCATACCCCACGGCTAAAAGGTTGCCACACCCAATTATGCTGGGCCCATACTGGCCAAAATTTAAAGAATTGATGCAAATAATGGCAGTCTCAGCCACTCACGTAAACGTGGCAGAAAAAAAGAAAAAAGGAACAAATTGGTGATGTGTTCCCTTTTCAAGCTGAATGTTTTCTTCTGTCTTCCATCCTAGAAAAAAAAAATAAATAAAAATGCGAGGGAGCATCACTGAGACAAGGCTGGGGTCTGGTGGGAGAGCGCTCGGATGGTAACAAATGGCAGTGAAAGGAAGTCGGAACGCAGCGTGACTCAGAGAGTGAGGTTACTGGGCCACCTAGGGCAGATGCTACTCCCACCCCTCTTAATATACTGGACATGTGGCACTCAAGCATGGACATAGTTGGGGCCAACATAATGACCCGTCACTAGTGCACTCATGGGGCAGGTCCGGTCTAATGACAGTAAGGATGTTGAAGGCGTTGGGGCGCTAGTATTTCCACGCTTCAGTATCAAGGGGCAATTATTGTATAGGGTAAACCTAGCAGCGGGCACAGGACAGCCTGTAACACAAGTATTGGTTCCCCTGTCTTGCTGGCCTGAAGCTGGTGCATAATATCCCTTTTGTTGGGCACCTTGGAGCTGACAAGACAAGGAAACGAATATTGGCTTGATTCTATTGGGTAGGACTTCATATCGATGTGTCGAAATATGTAGCCACATGCCCAGACTGCCAACAAGTGGTGCCGGGTCGAGTGCACCCGCCCCTATGGCCCCTCTGCCGATTAGTTCCACCCCTTTGAACACTTTGCAATGGACATAGTGGACCCTTTGCTACCTTCTGATTCCGGGTATACGCATATATTAGTGGTGGTAGTTTATACAACGCAATACCCGGAAGCAGTTCTATTAAGGTCCACTAGCTGCACTAGACACAGAATTATGATTATGGCTAGAGCAGTGATCTCCAAGGAGATTTTGACTGATCATGGAACCAATTTTTTGTCTAAAATGTTACAGCAGGTGTATAAAATATTAAAAATAAGTCCCATCAGGACATCTTTTTATCATCCACAGATGTATGGTTTCGTGGAATCAGACCTTGAAGCAGATGCTGAGATGTTTTGTAACTCAACAGCAGAAACACTGGGCATCACTTCTTCCCTACCTCCTATTTGCAGTGAGAGAGATGCCGCCAAGTTCGACAGGGTTCTCCCCCTTTGAGCTCTTGTATGGCCGATAGCGTTGTGGCATCCTCAATCTGTTGAGAGAGGGGTAGGAGAAGTATAAAGGTTTGTTTATGTGATACCCAGTTGGGGTAGGACATTTGTACAATCATTTTTCTAGCCATACATTGAAAAATATATACAGTATATTTGTATTTCTAGAATGAAACTATATGAACGTTCAGTAGCCAAACAGAACTGCCCAGCCACTGCCAGCATAGACTTGGAGAGGGAGGTAAATATACATAATGTAGAAATTAGATACTAGTATTATTGTTTTTTGTTGCACATTTATCTTTTTCTCAGTGGAGAAAATAATGCAATTAGAAATGATTCTGTGTACCAAACAAACCCCTGCATGTATGTAGTGACAGTACTATTTGTAAAGTTTAACAGCGTTTACCAAGTTGAAATCCAAAAGGTTTGTAGGAGGCTAGAAATTTATGTCAGAAGTTTGGAGAAGTGAATTCAAGGTAGTTATCATGTTCACCATGTGATATCACATGTGGTAGATAGACAGGCGACATCATTTACGTGTGACCTGAGTCAGGGTTTATTTTATCGACAGGAAGATTGATTAGTTCAAGGATTGTAGATACCCCAAAGTATAGCAAGGTGTATAAATGGGACTGCCATCATATTCACGGCAACTTGTATTTCATAGTGTTTTTAGTAGTGTTTTATTTTATGTTTTGTATATTTTAATGTCTGTGTGATGAGTCAAAGGGGTTTCTGTCTGTGATTCAGCCTCCCGACAGTAGAAGGCATCAAACCAACTCGGGACTTCCCTTACCAAGATCTCGTGACCATGGTGAAAGTCGTCTTTATGAGAGGCGGCACCCTGGTGAGGGGTGGAAGTACAAGTATGTGAATTTCAGCCATTGGAGTCAAGTGAATGATAAGAACACTTGTCAGTTGGGGATTGGTGTTCCACTGACTACAGAGGCGGGACGTTGCATACTAAAGGGAACGTACTTCTGTGTTCGGGGTTGGTCCGAATGAAAATAGGCAGAGAATAGGGCAGAGGGAGAAACAAAGAATTGAGTAGCGGGGTTTTTGAAAAACTTAAACTAATATTTCTTTTGTCCTTTTTTGTTTATGTCCGGGTGCGCCGGGAAGACGAATAAGGACGAGTCTCACTACCTGTTTTTGGATTTTTACTCCAGCACTCCCTCCCTCACGCCGTTTTGTTTTCTTTTGTTATTTATTTTCTTTTTGTGTGTGTGTATAGAAAATAATAATAATAATAAATCTATTTATTTCTGTACACATAAATTACTGTCTGGACATTCCATTAATACGCTCTCGCCTCACAGTCTGTGAGCTACCATCACTGGTAGCATCAAGTGAGTTGAGTCTGTCTTTGTGGAGCATGGCAACTGCAACTTCCTGCCTGTCAATCAGAGAATACCCACATCCAAGCATTTAAAATGGACCCAGAACAAAAAATGAAAGAAAAAAAAAGAAACAAAATTATTTTATTACATTCTGGAACAAAAATGATATTCATGATTTTGTTTATCGGTTAATAAAAATAAAAATCCCTTTCAGCCTGTTCTCTCTGTCTCTTTCCATTGTTTTCAAACATTGAACAACAGTCATTTGAAAAAGCGTTCTTCCCTCAGTGGTCAACGACAAAGCATTACATCACAGCCATCTATTGAAATTCAACATTACATTTACCTTGCTTTTTTGGAGCAGCCAGCAAATTAAATAGCATTGTATTTGCCTTCAGTTCAGGCTTCCACCTTGCGGTCAGCTACATGCAGGTACTGTTATTAACTTGTTAAGTTATGTACACAGAAAACAAGCTGTAAAAGTACTTGTGGTAAGCGAAGCGCTTTATTAATAATCAGAGGTTTGCTAGTTATATTCCTGGATATTAAGAGTTAAGACATTTTACCATCGACTTGAGAAAACAGCAACGTTTATTGCATAACAAATTTATTTTGTTGTATTCTCAATCATTTAATGATTCATGATTTAATTATTCAGTGTTTCATTTTCATTGTTATATCCAAAAGAACTATGTACAAAAGTTGCACTTGTGTTCCCCTTAGTGCTTAATAATAGTGTTCATATGTAATTGATTGGTTGGAGAGGATTTCTTGTGCATATCTGTTTAATACAGAGTAGCTATGCAATAATAAATATGTAGGTTATGGTAAATATATAGTGCCTTGAAATATACGGCAGATGTGTAGAGCCCTGAAAAAAAAATGTTTATTAAGTTAAAAACACCACAAAGTCGAAAGGTGGAGCAGAATGGTGAAAAAAAAGCAAGTGGCATATTTGATGAAGCCATGATCTCAATTAGCTGCAGAGTTTATTTCAGACGAACATCGCTAAGTTATTATGTTGAATGTAAGGACGCAAACCCACAAAGATTGTTGGAAAATGCCGCTGTTTTGAATTGTTTAAAACAAATAAAACAATTTGTAAACTTGAACTGAGGCAAAAGAAAGTTGCAATGGAAAAAATAAAATAAATTATTTTAGGGCAGCAACATAGGCATTGTTGTTTCTATAGACTGGAAGTACAGTTTTCCCATTGAATGCCGAGTTATCTGGAGTTTATTGTATTTCATGCTTTTTTGTTTAATTCGAGAAAATGAAGACCTATGAACACCAATACAATAGCTTACTTGGCTAAAAAAAAAAAAAAAAAACTATTAAACAGGTATTTTATTTAGTTTGAACCAGAACTGAGCGAAATCAGCCATTTGGAACTTTCAGAACTGGAGCCAAAACGGAACTGAAAAAAAATCTGGTTTGAGTCCCTGCCCATATACCCTATTCTCCACTATTACAATCACAATCACATAAACACTGTATGCTACACAGAGTGTAGTTATTCTATCAATGCATTACAGTGTACAGTATCCACAATAGAAAATACCACAGAAGCTAGGTAACTAACTAATGCTCTTTAACAATCACAGAAAACAAAAGTCCTAATACAACATTTTGTAAAAACAAACTTTCTTCTGCTTACCACAAATTAGAAGCAGCATTAAAATATCCATCTCTATCATTATGCAACCTGTTTCAATATATTTGATGCTGTCCAATGTAAACTTGTGTCAGTAACCTCTCCTTCCAATTTATATGCTAATGGTTTAAGTTTCTACTTTAGCAGGGCTGCTTCCAGCACCAAAGGGAGATTGTCTCAGGACAGGCACAGCTGAATTGAAAAGGGAGATGTTTCAGAAAACTTTAAATAATGAGATCTGTGATTGAGTTCAGCACCTCCATGCTGAAGGTGTCGCATTCTGCTAAGTCTGCTGAATATAGTTTTGCAACACTTTCATCCTCCTTGAGGGACAATTACAAAATATTTCACAAATGCTTTTTTCGACTTCAAAATCAGCAGCATGGCCCTTAAGAAATGTATAGAGATGTGGGAGTATTGTCTGTACATTCTGGAGAATTGTCTGTGGCGATGCTCCATAAAAAAATCTGCTATAATAACAAACATTTACCACCCAGGGAATTTGTTCCAACCGATTCCTGTTCCTAGCAGTTTCAGCTTTTGTTAAAATCGCCTAATTGAATGGTTTAGAGAATAAAAAGTCCAAAAAACAGCAACAGAAATTGTGGAGGACTAAAAATCAGCCCAGACACTCCCTTGGTAGATACTGCAGAGAATTATAATGTGTCAATTAGGTCACATTATAGTCCTATGGCTTACGTTTATTCATTCACGCTGAGCAATAGAGACAGCATTAACTTAAAGCATCGACTTAGATAAATGTGTAATATATTATCACAAGATTTAAGGGAGATGTACTGGACACCCCTTTACCATGTTAGTCCCAATAAAGCTAGTCAAGTGTTAAACACATATCTCACAGCCAGAACTGAACATGTAATCATCATTGGTCTGTATATTTGGTCTTAATTTATATAACATAGGTATCTCATAAATAATTAGATGCTGCATTTAAATTGGTAATGCACAAAACAGTGAATTTTGCTGGTAACAAACAATGTGAGGTGTTGAACTCCATTATAACACGTTGTGGCTTCCTATGAAAAATGTCATCATGCATTCTTGAGAGGTTTTAAGAGATATTTTAGTGACTTTGGAGAGGCTGGTCTAGTGGTCCTCATGACTTTACTTGTATTCTGTGCTTTATTCTGTCCTTTAGCTGCTTTCATTTTATATTATGATTGAGTTTTCTGTGAAACAAAAGCCATGTATTTGATTTTATAAGAATTCCATTCACAGCAGTTACTCCAGTAACATAAAAAATGATGCTTTACATCTTCATCACACAGGAGAAGCAATATAGCATGTGTTTTGGATTCAAACTACAAAGATTAATGCCAAAATAAATGTCAATCGTTTATACTCAAGCACAGCAAACATGTGTGAAAGTTTAGATTAGAAAAATAAATCAATATTAGTGGAGCATTCAACTTAGAAGTTAGCAATAACTTAACCATTTGCACTTTGAGGATGGATCTTAGTGTTTTACCTCATTGTGGCAAAGTGGTTAACAGTGTGCAGGTGCAGGTAATCAATAATCAGACAAACAGCTATAATCCAGGTGCAATGAAGGTTTAATTGTATAATCCAATGCCTTATGGCTAACAGCAGTAAACAATAACAATGTTAAGGAATCAATACAGCAGCGTGTATTGCTTACTTATAATCCGTGGGTTTGCCTCGAAATAATAACAGTGCGTTTCAGTTCACCCACATGTAACACATACACAAATACAAACACTGTGTGCTCTGGTGCTCGTGGTAAATATAGTACTTTAGTGACAACAAAAGTGCAGTGTTGTTCATCTGGGTTTAGTGGTGGCCTTTGGCGACAGCTCCGTATCGTGTTTGCCGTCCAAACAATTACAAATAATATTATTAACAAAAAACAAAAACAAACAAAACACTCATGTTTCACAGCACGGGTTATCCTACTGGATATTTAACATAACCATTCACAAAGGAACAGATCACATCACTACGTCCCCTTTTTATAACGTCACCCATGACCCCTTGGTCAATGAGCACATCACTCCTCCAATCCATGGGTGCCACGTTGTTTACCGTCCGGGTCATTGAGTTTGTACACCATTGCTTTGCTCCCTTTCTAGAAGGCCGACTTCCACCTAACCATGGGAATAAACTGTCGTGCCATTTAGTCTAGGGTATTCTGTTCCCTTTACGCAGCTGTCTCGCAGGTCGGGAGGGAGATCTAACACCAAGAGTAATTCGATCTCTGTCAAACTCATCTATAAAGATCACAATTATTGAACAGTCAGCCTTAATTTCATCTTATGCGTAATACCATTTGTGTGTTTGTCTTAAAAATGACATATCATGTTAAAATGCTCTTACTTTAGCTCTTACTGCTATTTTCGCCTATACTTACATGTTGAAATATGATATGCTTATATCTCTCAACATTTAAAAGGGGGGTGTTCTAAGTACAGTAAACTTAAACCAGCTCTTAACACTTTCTCTGGCATTTGTAGTATAGAAGTAGATACATTAAACTCTAGATGTTCCTTCTTAGCCCATATACTGGATATAAACATGCTTGTATTTCATGCATTTGTCCACCATTTTTCCAAGATAAACCACATACAAAAACTTACTTTACCACACACGATAGAAATGAATAACCAGTAACAGTCTCCCTTTGTTGTAGTCTACATCATGGGGGTCCCATTTACATTTCAGAATGTTAAGTGAAAAGGATTGCCTCGTAACATAGAACACATGTTTTCTGCACATATTTTTAGCTAATACTAATTTGACAGCAGCGCTGTAAAGAACATCACCATTGTCAATTGCAGTCTCAACTTCAGAAGCATTTTAGGCTTTGGAGATCATCTTCCAGAATTAATAGTGAGGGGTGGCTTGTCGACAGTAGGCATCTTATTCTTTGCCTCGCTCTCTCTCTCTTCTCACTGTGAGTGACTGAGATGATCAAATTGCAGTGTATCACTTCTACTCCTGGTTGAAGATGAGATGGTTGTTCTTCCCTCATTACACTGTATAAATGCATATGTCAATATAATATTAAAATAACTCTACTTTAGTGCTGACAACAACTCATGATTTTGTATCTTCTTAAACTGGTGCTAACTTTAAAATCAACTGTCTTACCTCTTATTTCCTTTATTAACAAAAGTGCCACTTTTATTGTGCCAATCTTTTGGTTATTATTTTTATGTGTTAATTATAAATATGCAAGAATTGAATATAGATCCACAGATAAACTGTTGCATCCTGGTACCTTTGTTTAGGTCACTGCAGCTAGATCATTGGTGAGTTAAGTACCAGGAAGCAGCTACAACTTTTCCTCTATAACATTGTCTTAATATTGCAAATTGAAATATAAAATACAAGACCTTCAACAGCAGAAAAGGTGGACCAGTAAGAATATTTCCAGCACTAAAGAGGTTATAGTTTTTTGGGTTTTTTTAAACCTTGGTTAATGCTCCTTAAAGCCATACAATGCTTTTGTTTTAAGCACATAAAATGCAAAAAAAAAAAAAGTAAATAACTGTTCCTAGTAAGGCTACTTTGTGTATAGTAATAAGTTGATTGGCATTTTAAAAGCGATGCCTCACAAAGCTTAAGATCGTTAAATTATTATCATAACCCTGGTTCCCTGAAATAGAAATGTAACCATTACCTAATGAGTATTTAACCTAAAGACTGTGATAACTTAAATATGATATATCAAAGCTGCACATATTGCCTGTGACACAGTCGTGCCCGCCCCCAAGGGCATACTAGGACTGCCAACACAAACATCGTCATTTTTCCTTCAAGACTGTTGCAATCATGGACGCAGTGACATTGAAGGTTAATGGTTACATTTCTATTTCAGGAAACCAGGGTTATGATAATAACCTAACATTCCCTATCAAGTATGAAATGTAACCATTACCTAACGGGTATGAATGCCAAGAATGCCATTAAGAATTTTAGGGGAAAATTCACCTCTATGTTTATGTTGTAAGGGTCGACCCTGAGGCTGCCCTTAACTCTCTTGTTCCAAACCCAGGGTTTTGTGGATCTGTGACATTCACATGATTGAATCACAAAAAAGTATTCGGAGTGGCCCACACCAATGCATCGCAAATGTCCCTGACAGATGCACTTTTCAAAGCATATGGAGCTGCCGATCTCTGTCAGTCTGGAAAGGAGGCGGATGGAAAGCCTCCATTTCCACAGTCTGGTTGATGTAGAATTGCCCCACCAGGAAATTAGCTCCCGGGGAGACGGAATCAATTTTAATATGACAAGCCGAAATAGCTGCCAAATAGACCTTTGATGTACAGGGGTTCAAATCAAAGTCCTGTAAAAATGTAATGTAAAAATGGCAGTATAACTACCAAGGGGCAGATCATGAGGTCGAACCCCTTATATAAGCCCCCAAAGTAGTGTTGTCTGAACTGACAAGCACGTGTCTCCCTTGAACCTACTGTAAAAACATTCTGCAAGACTAGAAAGACTGCCTGCAGCTCCAAAATATTTATATGGAGACCCTGCCACAGGGAGTTCCATAGCCCTTGCCATTCCACACAGCTCACAAGCCGAGGCTGGGCGCGTCCATAGTTATAACCTCCCTTCTGGTGACACTGCTCATTTACCTAAATGTAGGTGAGCAAGCTGTGTTCACCAGGATAGCGCCTTCAGATGCTAATTAATAACAACAGTGTTGTCCATGATGTGTATTTAAATTGTGTTAAGGAATATGATACTGTCCACATGTTGTTTTAATTTAAACGATGACTGACACTTGTTTACAATCTGCCCAGCATTACAGAATACCTGGGGACTGACTTTGCCTGGATGCTTAATACTTCTGGCCAAAGATACAACTTTTGAAACAGTGCTTTTGTTAATTTCTACTCGGGGGGTAGTTCAAATGAATAAATGCAGATTTTATTTACAATTTTGTAGGGTGTCATCAGAATTCTACGTTATATACGCAGGACATTTTAATAAAACGGAACACAATAACAACAGTGTGTTTCTAAAACGCAGATGTAAAACACGTAAAAATGGTTCCACTGCTCCCTGCATCCTCTTTAAAAAAAAAAAAAAAAACCTGCGCAGGTCTCAGTATCTCACGTCCCTGGTATTAGAGCGACTCAGTAATCTGTGTCAGAGCATTTTACCTGTTGACACTCAGCCAAGAATTTGGACAAGTAAAACACATACTCAAAAATCATGGTTTTAAGGTCATGGATGAGGCCTGCTGGTTTTGTATTTTGAACTATTCTGACATCTTTCCTGCTTGCAATTCTGATACCAGTATCTGATGTACCAGCAGAGCAGGGTTTTATCTGTCAGAACAGAGTGCACACCAGCAAACACTCTTGTTTATGTGAGGATCACCTAAAACTTATGACAATTTCAATGGAAGCTCTTGAGAACTAGTAAGACTTTGATTTGGAAAGAACATGAGTCATTTTGGACTTGGGTGCTAAAAGGAATATTTAAAGAACCTTTAAACAGCAAAACTGTAAACAGCTACCTGCAGAGACAGTGGTATATGTTCTACAACACTGATTTTTAAGTCATGAACGTGGGATTTTCAGAAGAAAACGTTTCATGGTAATCTTGTCTTTGTCTATTTCTAATACCATTATTTATACTGTGTACTGTTTTGTATTTTAACTTTGTTAATCTGAAATAGTTACACTGGAAAATAATATAACTATGTTCATGCAATATGTAAAAACACAGATGTTCTATTAATGGCTTTCTGCATAGGTATTAATCATGTAATAGATTATTGATTAATACATTTTCATTATGTTTAGATTGTGTTTCAATGTGCTTTTATAGTTAACTTGTTTAATATGTGTAATAATTCAGTTGCCTTAATATGCTTTTTGTTTCAAGTTCTTTCATTTCCCATCGGCAAAACCAGCTATGTGCAGTTTTGAATAGCCTGACATGACTCAAACTCACAGATGGGTGTCTGAGCTAAACGCCAAAAGGCAGGAAACTAGCAGAGGTAGTGTGAGATGGGGGAGGGGAACTGAAAAACAAGATGGATGCGCCCTGCTATGTACAACGTGGTATGCAACACATCATGGACAGAGCACAACACCCCCTTTCCCCCGCAGAGGGAGTGTGCAGTGATAAAGTGGAAACCCCTACATGTGCTTGTGGCAGCAAATTGCTGGGTCTGCTGTTGCACTTGTGACTTAGCCTGAGGCTTTTGCCTTTACACTTGGCGGTGGAACTTAAAGTTTCCCCTTTGCACAGCTGAGGGTCGGTTGTGAAAATTCCCTCTGGCTTTAGCAGGAGCTGGCTGAACTGGTCTTTGAGGCTGCTGGAGCCTTGGTCGCCACTTTGCTGCTGGTATGCATACTGGAGAAGGCTGCGCACCAGCTCCGTTGTAGACTCGCGCACGGTGAGTGCGCTGCAGCATATCCTCCACTGCAGGGCCAAAAGCGTGTCCCGGAGTAATGGGAGCATCCAGAAATGGATGAGACAGCCAGAGCTGTATTCTTGCAGCTATTAACACAGCAAGGTTCCTGCCCACCGCCTGCAAGAGCTACGGAGCAGATTCTTATTAACCAACGGCTGCTCCTCAAGCTGTTGTGATGTGGGTCTGTGGCAGCAGCTGAATAAGCCCTCTTGAGAATGGTCTCCGAAACCCTGCTCTGTTTATTTGGGCAGGTACTGTCTTTACTCCAAAGCCCTTGTTTTGGTGCTTGCACAAATGAGGCAATAGCAGGCATCTACCTGAGGAAAGCTAGCCAAGCCTAGCTTCCCCTCCTCATGCAAACTGTACAGCGTCTCCATGGAAGTACAGTAGCTTGGCTAACATGGTGCCCTGCTGGGAGACTGCTTCCCAGAGCTTATGCAGCTGCTCAGAGCTCCCCAATGGGGACTCTTTCTCCTCCTCTTCTTAGGATGGGAAGCAGCAGGAGGAGAGGAAGAACTAGAAGATGAGGAAAACCATAAAGGCGGTCCTCTGTGTGACGCTCTCCTGATCTCCCTTGTCACAGAGCCATCAGGGTAGGATACAATCTTCTCTTTCTGAGCTGAGGATGTAGGTGAGCCTTGTCCAGGTGGAATGAATGAAGATCACTCCACAGAGCTGTGAGACATTCACTTCTCCAGCGTGCACTTCGAAAAAGATGCACAGAACTCAGAGGGGTTTCGGTTGATGAAACCCATCTGTAGCATGCTCTGGACCCAAACAGGCAGCGCATCTGCCATGCCTGTTCTCCATGGGAGACCAGTCTGGCACACATCTCAAGAATGAAACCCTGGCATAGTTCAACAGCAGTGGTGAATAATTGAAACAACCGCTCAGCTGTAGCTACTATAATAGTACAGTATATATAGTACTCATAACCAAAAATTTGCTGTTTGGACAGCACACGCAGCAATGCGCTTCTATTAACAGGCAACAGCACTGTAATAAGTTAAACAGGGCTAGTCAACCTGTCCAAATCCACTGGTAGGGGACCAAGAATGGTATTGTTTAATATTGGTTACTTAAGTATCAGCACAGTACCTAAGCAGTAGTACAGTACTGTAAGGTACGGTATAATTTGTACGGTTCACACAGCACTGTACACATGGTACAGTGCAGTGCACGCAGCATAGTGTCAATGGTGCGGTACACTTATATGGTGCACATGGTATGGTATACACGGCACGGTGCACACGGTACAATATGGTACCCATGGTATGGTGCATATGACACTGTACCCACAGTACGGTACACACACTATGGTGCAGACGGTAGCCAACTTAAGGTTGTTGGATCCCAGGGAACGGGCACAAGGCCAGCCACTATTGGACTAATGAAGACCAAGGTGAGTGCATAATACATGTAAGTAGTAATTACTATAAGCCTGTAATCACATTAATTAGTGAAATTACACAAGCGAATAAGTAGATATAAGTAATGATACTTATGTGTTTGTTGATCTTTCCTGCTTTCAGGTCGGTGAAAGCAAAAATGGTGACAACGTTTGTGTCGGCCGTCCTTTTATGCCCTTGGCGGCAGGCACGACTGTGTCACAGGCACGATATGCAGCTTTAATATATCTTTTTCATGTTATCATGTCTTTATGGTAAATACCCATTAGATAATGGTTACATTTTGTACTTGATAGGGAACAGGGCTAACATAAAATAATTGCAAACCTTTTTATTAATGAATAGGGAATAGTAAATCTTCAGGTTTTACAAGAGTTTTGCACTTAGTGGTTTATGAGGAGACTAACATAGAAAATAGAGGCGTCAATTTTGTGTGCCAGCGTGATAGTAGGGATGTGTTTGTTTACTACTAGACCTGTGGAGGATTTCAATTATATAAGAATGGGAAAATAAATAAATAAATAAATAAAGCGTCTGTGTTTTTCAGAGACTGCTCAGTTATCAAGTTAGCAAATAGTAAAGATTTTCGTTTGAAAGTTCAACCATATCTGGATGGTAAAAAGAAAGCTGACACCATATCTGTAGCAATCACTGTAGGAATCATGGCCTATTGTACCTGCAGGACCTTTCCTACCAGGAGACCCACTTCTTTTACTGACTCACATTGTTATTTGTTTGTGCCTCAGTGTATCCCGGAGCGTTTGATGCTGATGTTTTCTGACAGCACTCATGGTGGCCCTCATGATTCTTGTATAGGATCCAGGATGCCTCCCTGTGAATGTTTCATTCTGACTTGATTACTTCAGTAACCACTTTGCAAAATATCAAAGAGAACGCTGGTATTGGATGCTCTGTTAAGACAGCACACTATATCCTTTTTTTTTTTTTCTCCGCTGACAGCTTCTCTGATTTTACCTCTGTTTTGCACACCATTTGAAATGCAGTGACACTGAAGATATAGAAAGATTTTTCCAGTCTGACAGAATGATCAGTGGGCTACTGTATCAAACAGGAGACTGTATCATTTATTTATCCAGATCTCTAAATACCCAAAGGGACTGTCCCCATAGTCCATCAATCTTCAGTACTGTCACCCAAGTCAACAGAAACCTTCACATTATGGGCAGGTTCCCCTGTAAATCAAATCTGTCCAGTCAGTGCTGCTTTTCTTGTGATTCTTGTGGGTAAAATACATATTGAAAACCAACATGTCAGTAACAGTCTTCCCTGCCAGGGCAGCAAATACGAAATTGGAACTATCAGAGACATGTAAATGTGGATCACCTTGGCCTACTGTATACCTCCTGTATTCAGATTTTAAAAAATAAGTAACATATAGACAGATGCCTGTAGGTTCTAGTAATCTATATCTTTTGCTGCAGACTATCCAAGATCCTCTGCAAATATAAGTAAAAAAGTAAGCGTGACATATGGACAGGTGGAGGGGAAGACAGATTATGATATCCTCGCGGAATAAGTTGTTGTCTATATGTAAAAAAATATAATTGGAACATTCAGACAGGGAGAATCTATTTATCCACAGGTTATGATACAGTAAGCACATAAAGGTACTACAGGGATCTGGCGTGAGCGGAGCACGCTCTGCTAACAAAAGAAAAAAACACATTGTATTAATTGACTTAAATGTTGTCATTCCTAGTCAAGTTAACGGCAGGTAATAATTGTAGTCACGACTATGCCACTCTGTTTAGTTTTCATATAGAGGTGAGCGATCTCCTGGAATGTATAATTAATTACGCCACACTATAAAGGCAAAGCAGAATAAAGTAGTTCCACACACAATGGTTATTTTATTTGAATGAGCAGATGGACACTCACCACACACAAAGAAAGGAGTTTAACACACCCAAAGATTTGTTTAAAATGAAAGTTTTTATTGTTGTCACATTACCATTATATTTCAACATTAAGCCAGTTCTAATGGCCAATGTTTCTCAGAAATTATACACAAATGGCTGATATATTAACAGCATTAATGGCATTTAATAATACTTTAGCAGGTACAACAATTAACAAATAGTATTTCAATAGACATCAATAATCATTAAATCATATCAAATAACAGTTGAATAGATGGCAGTAATCATTAATAACAGCACATACTATTTTAAATAGGTAGCAACAATCACTAGCAATAAATAGTAGCAGTCTCTTGTAAATAGTACATTTAAAAAGCACCAATCACTACCCATCTGTGACAGAAAGATAGTTCTGGTGATAAATCTCCCTCCCGACCTGCGAGGGCGCTAAAGAACAGGAGGAGAAGTATCTGGAAGGACTGGCCTGACTGTTGTAAGACCGTATTGACCTGAAAGGTAAACGAGGGGCAGCTGCAAGCAATAAGGCAGCTGCAACCGTTTACCAAGATGTCATGCGGGATTACATATAGGGGCTAGGATCTTTTCCTTCATTTGGGTAAACGCTTGGAGAGAGAAGAACCGAGAGAGGAGTTCTCGTTGTGAATAAGAATTACGTGTTGTGTATTGTTGTGTAATTGTCTATGTTTTCACCACCAGACAGTTAAAGCACATCCTGAGCTGTCGCTAAGGGTCAGCACTATCCGGATCACCACTGCACTACCATCACGAAAATACCTTGTTGTGTATTGCCGGGGATTTATTATTTGACGGTCGCCAGACCTGGAATACAAATAAAGCACTTTTTCACTGGATAACAATTGTCTGCCTGTCACTCCTGCACCGCATCACCGCTACACCTGTTCCCCCCTTCACCAGCCACTTTGCCACACCACCCCAATTCCAAATATTCTGAAGGGACACACAAGCACTTATAGCCGGAATAGCCCTAGGCAGCCAATCACAGTATCACCAGTTCCCCCTTACCCAAATGGCACCATTTCAGGGTCTAAGCTTTTTGCCCTCTATTGTACAGATAGTACATTGAAAAGCTCCTGCTCCCCTACAGGTAGCAGCACTCCGTACACACCTCAGGACACCAGGAATATAATTTAGCACAAATAACCTCCCTCCTGATCAATTAAACCAGGCTGGGACCATGGTCATCTTACCATTTATATACAACATTAATTTAAAAATCACAAACATAGGACTGATAAAATAAAATTAGGTCTGTAACGAAGGGTAAATTTTGACCTTTGACGGTTCGGTACACATTACTGAAGGAAGGTTAGAACCTTCAATGGTACTAATTAACATAATTTACTGGTGACATCACCATAGCTACTAGTTTATGTTTGATTGAAAATCCTATTATTTTACAGATAAGCTATATAAATGGAATAAAACATTCAAATATAGTTTAAAAATACATTATATAGAACAGTAATCATGTTTTTATATTTTAAATAAAAATAAAAACACACATTGTTTATGTACACATAATTGCTGCTGCTTCCAATATATACAGTAAACCATTTTTTGGTCATCTGGGCATTTAACAAAAAAAAATCCCAAAAAGCAGGGTTTTTGAGACATTTCTTTCATTACAGCTTGCTATGCAATGCTTTCCTGTTGAGATGGCGAATGAAGAAAGTTCTGCCTCTGGATAACATGAGTTGGAGGTGCGGAAGGTGCTCAGTTTTTGAAATTCCATACATACAGTATTTTACTAAAGCACTACAACCGCTGGGTCCCTATTCACAAAGCTGACTTAAGTCGTCTAAGGCTGTGTTCACACTGCGTCCATTTAAAGGGTTTGGTCCGCACTCGGTATGGTTTGGTATGTTTGCTGTGAAGTGTGAACAACAAAGTTCATTTCGGAAACAAATGTCAATGTGAACAACTGCTGGACTTGGTCCTTTTGCACATAGAAAACGAACTATACAAGGTAACCTGACTTGGAAGTAAACACTCTGTGCGTAGTTTAGTTCATATTCTGAGGAAACAAGTAGAAAACAGTTCTTTGGGAACCACATTAGGGTTACCAGACATCCCGTGAAAAGTGGAATTAATTTGTTGTCCCAGACAGAAAAAGTAAAATTGTTAATCGTCCCGGTTTTGCTATTATATATATATTTTTCTAAAAAACTGTATCAGTGTGCTCTACAAGTTAATATCAGAGTAGTGTATTAGGTTGTGTTAGCACCATTCAAAAATGAAATAAACAGTTATATGGATTATTTGTTTAATTATTCTGATTAAGTGTATACCATGTGTTTAAATGGCAATAGCTGATCTATTTCTTAAATCTGGCGTTTTGTACATTTAATATGTGTTGACTAGATGGCAATAAAGAAAATAACTTGTTATGATCTGCGATAAGTTCACCCAATGTTTAATATTTAATCTATTATTGTGTTGCTAGATACTGTTATTTTAACGGCTTCAGGAGTTGCTTCGACATCAGTGAAAAGAAGAGAACAAAATACATCCCAATTTCTCACTGTGGAAATCTGGACAGTGTGAAAAACTGAAGGTCTGACAGAACATTACGTAAACTACACTCTTCTCCTACTGTAGGCATTCAATACATGTATTCAGTAAATTGGCGAAGTGCTCCCCCAGTGCTTTCTTCCACCAATATGAAAGAATCTAAAACATGCTATATTAAAAACCAGAGCAAAACATCAATAGCTGGCATCTTTCAATATGCCTTGTAGGATGTTGTGAACATCTGGTTCACACACCATATAAATGAGCAGAGTGCACTTGCAAACTGCATTGTGCAACAAACGAACTCTGTCCTTAAAAAAATGGAAACGGACCAAAAAAACGAACTTTAGTTAGCATCCAAACAAACTCAGCCCCTTTGTTCTCAGATAAGTGTGAACAGCAAGCACATTGATACAGACCCAACCAAACCGAGTCCGTTTGAAATGGACCCAGTGTGAATTAAGCCTAAGACTGATCAAGCGTTGTCAATTTGGACTTCAGTCTTATTCACAAACAAACCAAAACTGAATTTTGGTTTTAAGTATGGTCTTAACTTTAAGACTACCTTGGAGGTTTAAGTCCTAATTTGATATTGACCACAGCTATTTTTAACTAACATGGCTCGACAGATACTGTATAATTTATTTGAAGATCACCCAGATGTTTTTGTAGACAGGGAAAACCCTTTGGAAATTTTTACCGAGACTGAACTGAGAAGTCGATACAATTTTGGGAGACTAATGCTAATCCATCTTTTAAATACAGACCTTTCTCTTTCAACCAACAGAAGCAATGCACCACCTTTGTTGCAGGTAAAAAACAAATGGTGCCTTACTATCTTTACAATCACTCAGACTTATTTAAATAAATGAAATTGTCAGTTTAGAATAGAAAACTTTTTTTTTTTTTTAATCTGCAGGGATAAACATAAATAAGTACTGTAAAAGGTATCACTGATGTTAAAAAAAGATCAAATAATATACACTTATAATTCAAAGGCAGCTGATAGCACCTGGAAATACTAAAACATACATGTTCATGATCATTAATATCAATCCATTGATTTATCATTTTTGTTTTTGTTAAAACTGCTTCAATTCATTTTTTTAATTTATTTTTTCACTGTATACAGGTAAATTTTGAAAAAAATATATAATTTGTGAGACAGCCTAATCACTATGTAGTTGAACATTAATTTTATTTATGAACTTGAAATTTAATCATAACAATGTGTTAACAGAAAATATTAAATCTTATTTTACAATATATTATTGTATTTACAGTACATTTTCTGATGCGATTATCTTTATTATCTTATAATCCCAGTAAAGGAGCCAAACTGACAATTTTATCTCAGGCAGGGAGCAACTTTCTCATGAGCAGAGGATAGTGAAGATACATTGCTTGAGGACAAAAAGACGGTCTAACTTAAGACCCCCAGAAAATCGCATTGTGAATCGGACTTAAGACTCGGTCATAACATAATCTGCAAAATGGATGTACTGTAAGCTCTTTTTTTGGTTTGACTTAAGTCAGTTTTGTGAATAATGCCCCTGAGGACTAGTTTGAAGCCATTTTGCCGTATCAAGTAGCTTTTGATTTTTAATGACATCAACAGGAGACCTGCTAAGTTTAGCCAATAAAAAGGCTGGCATTAATCACATGACTATCGTTCTGCCCCTCGACCAAGTATGTATGGCTGCATCCCCACAGAACCAGGCTGAGAGGGATCATCCTTCTCAAGACTCTGGATGTGACGCAGAAGACACATCCTGGCTGTGACATTCCCGGATGTATGCACCTGCTGGGACGTTGAGCTTCCATGACAACAAATTGAAAGTCGTATTAGCCACATATTAGTTTTTAATGACAAATTAAGACACGTGACAGATTTAGTCATATCAGCCAGCCTAGCTAGTTTACTACTAACAGTCCTTGACTACAAATTGAGTCAATACTAACGTTAACCAGCCTCGCTAATTAACATTAACGTTAGCTTATTACAGTTAGCATTAACTAAACCATAAGTTACTCTAATGTACAGTGCTTAAAATAAGGGACAACATTATGACAACAAAATAAAAGTAAAAACATAATTTATTCTTTAGTCTCAAGCTCCACTACCTGACGTCAGATCCCAGCTCCTGCTTTAGCTTCACATTAGTTGTCATTAGCTAGCTTGTAGGGCAGCATGGTGGCGGAGTGGTTAGTGCTGCTGCCTCACAGCACCTGGGTCTTAGGTTTGAATCCGGCCTAGGGGGCCTATCTGTGTGGAGGTCTGTCTGTGTGTGTGGTGCCCTGCGATGGACTGATTGAGCAAGAGTGCTCTATATATGTGTGTGATGGGATAGACCAAGTGGTTGAGGCCCAGGGACAACAATGCAGGTAAACAAAGGGGTTTTATTAAGATAAAAAAGGTTCCGAATTGAGATAGTGTTGTTTTTATATCTGGGGTTGATTGTTTAATTAACTCCAATCAACACCCAGCCACCTGCAGGCTATTGCTAGGCAGGGAATGGATTTAACCCCTTCCCTGCCAAATATATACACCCTATTACAATGTTACAGTTTGCAGTAAACCACTAGTCCTCTAATATCTTTCACTTCCTTAAGGAATATGTCCATGTCTAAAATATGTCATATTTTTAAAATAAAACAAAACAGGGCTAGAATTTCTTCAGGGTCTCCCCCATCTATATTGTGCATTTCGTTATAATATTCTTTGTACATGTTTAAAGCTTCTTGTGCTTCCTCTTCATTCATGGTCAGCACTCTTGGAGAGTCAACGATGTCAGAGAAAGCTAGGTTGAATTCTTGCATTCATTGGACAGCTGAGTGGATGGCCTGCATCACTCTGGATTCCTAAAAAGAAAAGCATGATGCAATATTCTTAATACACACAAATAAATAAATAAGCAGGAGTCACAACAAATAATATATTAAGAGAACGATGCAACATGCTACCTCATATTTTATTGAAGCAGGGTTGCCATGCCAACTTCAAATTGCTATTGTTAACAAAGACTGACACATAAGATACCCACATTGTAATATACACACTCCCCCATGTAGACTACAGCAAGAAAGCATACCTGTGTCTGTCCACGTATTTACCATTACAAAATTCTATTCCATTTTTTTTTTTTTTTTTTTACCTCAAGCAGATCGATTTTGCCATGATAATATGTTTCTTTTCTAAGACTTTCTCAGAAACCTACCGCAAATTTTCAGGGAGGACAGCTGGTAGCTTCTTATTGGAATATATGTACTTCACCATTCTTGCTAGTTCCTTAGCTTTTGGTGGATAGAATATTCCTGGTTGAATGGCTTGTGAATGGCCTGCATTGTCCAAGGCAGCACCTTCCGAAGTGTCAGTCTCTTCTGTGCTTCTCAAGTTTCTAAAAAGGTTCAGTTGCATTTGGAACAGGTGCCATTTAGCAGTATATTTATGTGAGCAGGAATGTCGTGAATTTATGCAAGGGCAGTGCCATGTGTTGGTTTTGGAATCATAAACAACCATCACTCTCCACAAATGGCTATAGAATGATACTGTGGGTTCATACACAGATATATACTTCTTTGTTTAAGGCGTTGCAATAGCTGTCTGTACAGAAAGAGGGATGTTCTGCGTGTCTGCAGCTCTTTGCTGTTTTAAGCACTCTTGCTTTTTATTTTCACCAAACCCTTTATTTTGCACCATCTCAGACAAAATATCCTCAATGAGGAATTATTTTGCTGTTGTAGGGGTGGTATAATAATCTAATGACCTTAAATGACTGTAGTGAAAAGTTCTGATACCACTTCTGATGGTCTATTCTTGGTTCTGACGACATTCGTCATGGACCACTCAATGACTTTGATACAGCAAAAATTCCATTTGCCTCGTCGAGATGTTGACTTTGTAGATGAGACTTAGTTGTAATGTCTCTATTTGCATTATGTGTGTTTCCCTAAAATGTGATTCCTCAAATTTTTTACCTTCTTTCCAACTGCTGATGCTGCTGTTTTTTCAACAATCGGATGAGCCTGGTTGCATCCAGAGTCCAAGTGTTTAATTAAATTATCTTTAACAGAAGCAATGAAAAAGGCCCATTTCCCTAAAGTCCCAGTGACATTTATAAATTGTGAAATATAAAAAAAAAAAAAAAAAGAAAAAAGAAAAAAGTTGGAATATAAACACATTGATGGTGCACATTAGAAATCACTTAAAATGGCAATTATAAATGGTTAACAAACCTCCATGTTTCACCGCTCCATTCAAGTGAACAGTCGTATGTTTTTTAAATGTGTGGTGCGGTGTTGGTTTAAATACCGACATTGAGCAAAATGGATATTGATATGATGTACAACACTTGGTACATCTATTGATTTCTGGGGCCTCTCCCACTTGTATTACTGTACAGTGAAACTAGAACAAAGCAAAATAATTAATGTTTGATTAATTATCTAGCTAATTAGTTATCAATGTTTGCTACTATACAGAACATAATGTGAACCATTAATAAAAGACAGTACATATAGGTTCATTTTATGATTAGTTGCAAGATGCTACCTAGCTACACACATCTAAAACTAGCACTCAGCAATGACTGAAAAAACAGAAAATATATCAAATTAATTAATCATTACTTTTAGAATGGATGAAGTAAAAAGTTTGCTAACACATACAAAACATGTAACTTACAGTAAGCATTAATGTAAAGTTTGTGGCTTCAAACGGATGAATAATCGCTAAAATAATGGATTTACCAATCCTTTTTTTCACATTTTTCACATTCACAAAACGTTAGCTAACTTAGCAAGATCAGTAGTGCCAAAGCAACTTGCGAAACAAATAACGTTAGCTAATGCTAGATAGTTACCTTAACTTAATGTTAGCTAGCAACTTAAATTATATGGACAGAATATGTCATGGCATATTTGAACGAGATTGAGAAATCAAAATATGACGGAAAATAAAACAAATAAAAGTTATAAATTTTAAGGCCGGGCTGTCTATATTAGCTGATGTTAGCTAGTTAATGTTATTTTTTTATTTACTAAAAAACAATCATGTCAAGACATTGCACCCGATTTATCCCCAGAGCTAGCTAGCTGCCGTTCATTTCAATCACATGTCTTATCGCTTACCTTTTTCTATCTATTTTTATTTTTTTTTTCCGTTGTACCCTTTTCGGAATCGCATCACTTCTTCTGATGACATCTGAACTCCTCACGTGATCGGAGGAGATGCGCGCGCAGAAAGGCTGAGAAGGACAGCTGAAAGGGAGGTTCCTCTCAGCCTGGGTCTGCGGGAATGCAGCCATACCCTTCTCCTCTCGACTGAGAAAAAAATAATAAAATAATTATATGGCATCTGGAAAAATATTGTGGGATACCATCAGAGAAAATATACTTGTTGATTAGTTTCAAGGTAATTTTCTATACAGCAATGGAAAAGAACATTGGCTGTTGTTCAGTAGAGGTTTTACTAGTAAATGTTTTTAAACTGTACTTTTGAATTTATTATTTGTTTTCTACGAAAAAGCACAAGTCCATTACCTGACTGTTTCAGGGAATTCTTCTGTATCATATTAAACGATAATTCAAATCGTGCTAAATACTATCCATATATGGATTGTATCAGGGGTTTTCTCCAAATATAAACCAATCACATCTGTGTGACTGCCAAAACTGTGCTGATTGGCCTGAATCTGTCACCTTTGACAAAGATATTAATTTAAAGTAAACATCACCCGACTGCAATTATTTTGTATTATTTCGGATGTACTCAATATTATTTTGTTAGTATGTTTGTTATTGCATTATTACTGCGTACATCTGAAATGATGCAAAATAATAGTGATTTTTATTTATTTATTTATTTATTATTTTATATTATTAATTTAAAATAAATTACTCAGTAAGCATCACCCAACTGCAATTGATAAATGAAAGACTGTCAGTATTATTTTTTATCATTTCGGAAGTATGCAATAAGCATTTTGACAAGCATTTTGGCTAGTACCTTCAATGTGTGTTTCAGAAAACTGCTCATACAAATGTTTTGAAACTTGATTTGCGAATTCCATATCAAAAGTAAAAATAAATAAACAAACAAACAAACAAACATGTTCATAAAAATAATGTAGCTTTAGAAGAAAAAAAAAAGATTTTAAGCTAAAAATACTTGTATTGTTTTTTTTTTTGTTGTTTTTTTTTTTTAACCACAGAAACTGATATAAAGATAAAGTGGAAGAGCCTGCAAACAACATTCAGAATAGAGAATGGAAAGGTGAAGGAGGGGAAAAGATCTGATGCTGGAGGTGACCTGTTCAAACCTAAATGGTCATATTATGAACGCATGAAGTTCTTGGCAGTTGTCTACAAACCTAGGTTGAGCAAAAATACCTTCACCAGCTGAAACAGAGTGCATGGAACCACAATTGTCTGTGTCTCCCCTAGTTCTGCCCAGACTCCAAGAAGAACCAAACATTTTATAAAGAAAAAAAAAAAGCCTGAAAACATCATTGGTGTTCAGTATCAGTAGCTGCACTAGACTGAGTAACATCAAACCGGTTGTCATCATTGGCTACAAGTTCTCAGAGTGAGGCTTTTGGTTGATTTGTTGCATGTTCTCTGACTGAAAAGCCAACAGAAAAAAGAAAAATGAGACTGATAATAGAATTGTGCTCAACTTCATGAAGCGATGAAGAGTTGTGACAAAAAAACACTCAAAAAATATTCTTGGTGGTAAATCTCCCTCTTGACCTGTGAGGGCGCTAAGTAATGGGAACAGAATACTCTGAACCACTTGGCCTGGCACTTCGTTCCGAGGGTTAAAAGGAAGTCGGTCGTGTAGAAAAAAGACAGAGTTTCGATGCGCTAACTCATTGACCCGAAGGGCAAATGATGTGGCAGCTGCACATTATAAAAAGCAGCAGCAATTGTTTACCAAGGGGTCATGAGTGATGGTATAAAAAGGGGTTGAAGCAATGTTATCTTTTTCCTTCGTTTTGGTGGTGTCAATGACCTGGAAGGACTTGTAATGTAGGTGAAATAAATAGTAAGTGTTTGTTTGTACTGTCTATTGTTGAGTGTATTCGCTAGACAGCTAACATGTTCCGGAGCTGTCTCCAGAGGCCAGCACAAACCCAGAACAGCACTTCACTCATATCACTATAAACTGTATTTGTACCACAGTCACTTACAGGGATTATAAATGTAAGTAATACACGCTGCTGTTTTACTTACCATCATTATTATTTCCTATTTGTTTCGCCATCAGGCACTGGACAAAAACAACTAATAAAAACAAACCTTTTAACCTGGATTACAATTACCTGCACCTGTACACTATTAACCACTTTTCCATAAGAGTAGATCCATTAAATTGCAGTACCGTGTAAACATTACACCTATTGTTCTGTTAACCTCTACCATATTTTCAAACCTTTTCCTCCATTAACTAAATACTGAACTAAATGCTTTGAAAATATGACCCTTTCTCTAGTGTTTTAAAATAAACAGTGTTCGCTTCAAATCATTTTCTGTATTGTATTACTTTTTTATGATCATTCTATATGTAGTACACTGTACAAATATTTTATATACAAAGATGTTGACAAAGTGCTTGGTACTTTTGCTTTTGAACACAAGCAGCTAGACCACTGGCATGTATTTAAATTACAAAACATTAGGTACCAGGAAGTAGTGTAGTTATTGATAGAGCTGTCTGTGAGGCATCTACATATTCCAAATAGGAGTGTAGAGATTGAGGGATTTTAGTTAGATATGTATTAACAACCCCCCTTACCTTGTTCGGGACTTACTTAACACATCTGATATGTTGCGTTAATTGCCACAAGACAGTATTTAAATCAGCTGCTTTGTGCATGTGAGAGAGAGGAGTGGAGAGCTGGGTGTGTGTTGTGGATCAATAGAGAGAAGACTGTGCTTGATGGCTGAGATGGTGCTAAGCTGGTTTTACAGTGTTGGACTTCAACAGTTGCTGTACCTGGAAGCTGGTCTAGCTGTGTCTGACGGTTGGTGACTTTGTTTTTTAATTAGATTTACCAAAGCAAGAGAAACTGGCCTCTTGCACTTTGAGTACTGCTAGTATGGGACGATTTTTTTTAGACTGTCTTGCACCTTGCTATCAATTGTTTCATATATCTTAATATCAATTAAGAACTTAACTACATTTAACAGAGATTAGTGATACTGTGTTGCTATTTTGTTTTGAAGTGTCTATTTGTAATTGTTCTTAACTGACTAATTGTTATTTGTTTTAATGTGTGGGTCAGAATGAATGACTGGATAGGGAAATGGGGTTAGCTAATAGTGGGAGGGCTTATTTGGTTGGTGGGAGGTGTGTGTGTGCGGCTCTTGATTTCTGCTGGAGTGCTTAGCACAGACTGATTGTGGCCCTTGCCTGTTTTATGTTTGGGTGTTTTATATAGAGGGATTTTGTATTGATTTTGAATTTCACTGTTTGGCATTCATACGTATTTTGTTTGGATTTTCTTGTTTGTTTATGTTATGTTATTACTTCACTTTATTGTGCACATTCGGGTGGGGGATGCTGTTTGTCTGGGCAGAGTGCTTCTGGGGCATCTGGGGCTGTCCCTCCTACGCCCCCCACGGGTTGTGAGTGTGTGTTTTTCTCAAATAAAAACTTGCCTTATTTTTTAGTACTGCCTCTGAAGTCCCTTATTCCTTCTGCCTCAACCTGCTTTTAGTTCAGCTTACCAGACCTCCCTGGGTATTAAAGCTGGTGGGAGCTCGCACATTACCGGGTTCACATACCCGTACTCAATCCAGTGAGTCTGAGGTTTAGACTGAGCGCATGCGCTCTATACTGTATACAACAGTGAGCCTGGTTCGCTACAAGAGTATAAAATAGATTTTTCAGTATTATTGGTGATTGTAAATCCTTGGTTTGCACTGCAAGATACAACCTCTGCAAAATAATTTGAGACAAGAGGGCATTAGTTTATTTGTTATTCAGGGTAATTAACTATGAATAACACTTGAAGCAAAAGAGAACTTTACTGCCATACTAACAAACTGTTCTTGCAAAGAAAAAAAAAAGGAACCTACTGTAAATGTTGGAATAAATACATTTATTCTTTATCACTAAAGAATATATTACACTGTGTGCACTTTTGTAGGCATAGCAGTTTCACACAATTTATATAGCATTTAGCTGCCAGCGAACAGTGACAGCAGGAGAACTGAATAAGATCTTATATTCCACACAGACACGCTTGGCAACACCAGCAGCATGATTGTAGAGGTTTCCACCCAGAAAGGGCATAGGCTGTACCGCTGTTTCATTTCTCCAGGCACCAGCAATGACCTGTGCTGTCCCCAGGTCAGCAGCATTAATGCTGCCAGGCGCCGTGCACACATTCCTTGCAGCAGGTGTACTTCTTAGGAAGTTATGAAGTGTACATGCTGCCCACGTAATGATTTAAACTTTTTTGGGGATGAGTCCAATGGGCTTCCTAAAACCACACCAGCCTGCTGCCAAGATCCCACATGCATTTTCTACATATCTTCATGCCCTGGAGAGTCGGTAATTGAAGTTCTGGGATTCAAGGTCAAGCTGCCCACGTGGGAAAGGTTTTACCAGATAGGGCTTCAATCCAAATGTCTCATCAGCAACTAAGCTCTTCCAGAATGAAAACCATTTAGCCCACACCCCCCCATTGCTCATACGCCCATTTGTCCCCACATCCACGTATAGAAAATGAAGGTGTGCATCAACAGCCATTAAAACCCAGAATGGCTGGCCTTGTAATTAAAAAAAAAATGACCCAGAACTGCTCTGTGGAAAATGCCACAATTCAGCCAATTTTATGTCAATAGCCTTCCAGTCTTCTATATTATTAGGCACACTCAGGTATCTGACACAAAGAGAATTATATAGTGCCTGGCAAGTTTCTACCACAATTTGTGAAACTGCCAGAGAACTCAATGTAATGGCAAGTCGTTCACCAGGTGCGATGGCTTCACGCATTACTGTAGCTTGTATTTTTATAAGGCCTCCCACCATCTTTGACAAAGCTTTAAAAGTACTTTGGTCCATTCAAAGCCAGTTTGTAGATCCACGATCATCTGCATATAAAAGCTCCCTTAACAGACTCAAGTAAAAGCCCTTTTGTTTTCTAAGCAGCAACCACCCTCTTACCCATTTTTTCTATTTATGTTTTTTCTTCTTACTCTGGAGCAGTGCACCAGCCATCAAGCAATGGAAGAAATCACTATTGCTGTTTCAGGATCCATCTTGACAATTGGCAGTTTATAGCCTTCCAATTAAATAATAATAAATAATTCTCTCTTTTAAAAGTGGGCTTTGATTGGCTGATTTGGCACCACATTATTGAAAACACATTATATGTTAACCTTGAGGTGGGGTTCAAGGGATAGAAGGTAGGACTTCACCTCCTTTCTCAGTTTGCGCCAGTTCAATTGCCAATCATATATAAACCCTGAGCACTCCCCAGTCTGTGTTTGTGTTTGCATTTTTGCACCTGTACCTGTTCACTAACTCAGTAAGACTGTTATCGCTGTTTAAATTTTGGTTCTTAATTAAAATCAAGATGTTAAACTTATCGCATTATTCCTTCTCGGCAGAGTCAGAAGGTTTGGAAGAAGGGTTTATTCCACAGGCCACTATGTCTGTCATTTCTGTCTGTGTTCAATCTGGAAGATCAAGGGGTTCTTCCCAGCTTTACAACTCCAGACCTATACCTCTCTACTTGGATACCCAGCTGTACCATCCGTCGCTCCAGCCGCTGCTAACCCATCTTCTGCAGCCCAGCCATGGAGAAGCAAGTGCAGTCAACCTCGGGAATCCTCTCCAGCTCAGCTGTATTTTAAAGACTGGCCAGTCAAACTCCTGAAAACACTTTTTAAAAGAGGTATTCCGATTCCAGCAGAGAGCGACTGCAAATCCATGTTTATTCCATACTGCAACAGCATTTTAGCTGAACCTATTTTTCCTCCTCAGCCTGCAGCTCAGCATTCCAGGAATCCATGCCTCCCTGCATCCTTGCAGCAAGTCACCCCATCAACCAGCTCAGATCCTCCTCAGCCAAGATCTGCTCTACGATCTACATCAGGAAATTCTCAAGGACATTAAACAACTCATTCAACTGTAGCTGATACCATTTCGGATTTCAGCACCAGCTTGGGAAATTTGCACAGGCGAGTTTCTTGTATGGAAGCTAAATTGCCTATCCCTTTAGCCACCATTTTTGTCATACCACATCTGTCACTTCCGTCGTTCCAGCAACTCCCGCCCCCGCAGTCGACCTGCCAAAAAGGCTTCTGCTTCTCATGCTGGCTCCACCTCTGCTTCATCTGTTTTACGCATACCACAAATCATTTTCAGCTAAAGCAGCCGCAGTTCTCTTCATGGATAATATCATCATTGGTCCAAATCCGATCCAAATCCTTTCAATAGAATTTTCAGTGTGCTCAGAGCAAATGCTTGTGGTGTGTGCGCATCCACTGCACACTCAAACTCCCTCTGCCCAAAAGCAGCTTCTTCCCATGCTTCATCCTCCGCCTCAGACAAGCCATTTTCCATGCCAACTCCACCTCAATTTAAAGACCGTCTTTCATTAGTTAACGCTATTCATTCTTCAACTCCACCAGAATCTTCTTACAGTAAGCATAAATACGGATGTGTAATTACATTTTCTGGCAGCAGGCAGCTCTGCAATAACTTAAATGAGAAATACTGCTCTCTGAATCATTGTAGATATATTCATATGTGCAGTTTCTGCAGCGACGCCCACTCTTGGTCGAATCTGCCCATTAGCTTCCAAATGACTCTCTCCTCTTCTAACTGTGTTCACACCTATATCAATCCCTACACTGATTAATCTATTGCAAAATCACCCAGACCATAACTATCTCATTAATGGCCTTTCTTCAGAAATCGAACACATCGCTTCATCACTGCACTGCAAAAATCTACAATCTGCTATCAAAGAACCTCAAATAATTTAAACTCTTATCAAATCCCCCAGCTCAAGCAATCACAAATCTCAAAACCCTCTTTAAATCAATTAGTGTTCCACTCTCAGAAGAGAAAACCGTCAGACCAGTGCACACCCTGGAATTTTTCGGAATCACACTCGATACCGTCCACTTCTAAGCCCTCCTTCCTCCCAGCAAGCTCGCCCACATCTGTTCTCTCATTGAAGAATTACAGCTTTCCAACACTATCAAGAAATGTGATCTTCTTTCACTGCTTGGTCACTTCAACTTTCGTATCATTTCAATTGTATTTTACTGCGATAATCAAGCCACGGTTCACATTATCAATAAAGGATGTTCTTCTTCTCCATTAATCATGCAATTGTTACAACATCTCGTCTGCATCTCCATATGTAACAACTTCATCATTCAAGCCCGCCATCTTCTGGACTATATGGTTGCCTTCAGGCAAAATACTGCCTTTACTTATCCCCAGGAGCTAGTAAATCCTATTTATCTGGCATTCAGTGTCATTCGTCAGGGTTAGTGTCTACTCCGCCCCTTCTGTCTATCCCAGCCGTCCGTCTCTTGCGCTGGGGATAAACAAAAGCGCTTCCCCTTCTCGCCTACCCATATCTACAGATATTCTAGATCTGATTATATCAATTCTTAGCCAAGGTTGTTTCAATACCTTCGATGACCTAGTTATGGAGCCTATCTGTCTGATTGCTTTTCTTGGTTTCCTCCATAGCTCTGAGTTTGTAGTTCCTTCCCAAGCCAGTTTCCTTTCAGTAGGTATTCGTTGCAGCGATCTCTCCTTAGTTCCTACCTCTCATTATATCCTGTTCCTCTGTACTTCCAAAAGTGATAATTGCTGTCAAGGCCAGTTAATTCAGCTCTGCAAGCTTAATTCTCCTTTATGCCCCTATTCAGCAATATCTTGCTACCTGTCTAGTCGTCGCCCAGATAATCCTTCAGATCCTTTAACAGCAATCATTGTGTAGTTACAAGAAGCTGTTTTTTTTCGTCAAGTCTGGCCCCGCAGTTCTACATTCTCCATTTTTTTCCCTTGGAGCTGTAAAATGAAATTAGGTTATCTGCCTAAGAAGAAGAAAAAAGTCACTAATTTTATGACAGAATGATGTTTTAGTTTTTTTTTTTTTTTCCACAAATAGGTTTTGGCTTTCGAATTAAGACCAAAAACAAAAAAACGTTTTTTAACGGATGGTGAACAGGTAAATTTCAATTTTATTATGTAAAGTAATTTTGTTAAACGTTCTTGTGTAGTCCAAATGTTGCTCCATTTGGTTTTTTTTTTGTTTTTTTTTTTCTCCCCTTGGAGCTGTAAAATGAAAGAACAAGTCAGAACATCATAACAGTAGTTTAATACAATTTTTATATTATATTATATATATATATATATATATATATATATATATATATATATATATATATATATATATATATATAATGTGTGTGTGTGGGTGTGTACTAATGTGCATGTGTACTTTTCTTAATATGTTTGTACAACATAACACCTTTGTCAATAATTCTGTTCCTTTTTTTCCCCAAAGTTTATCTTCATTATTAATTTGGTTCTTATAGTGGCTCTAATTAGGCTGCTTTACAGTAAGTAGAGAAAAGAACATTGATACATTTTTTTTTAATGCACTCATAATGATTAACAGAATATTTCAACTATATCCTTGTTATGTAATATGACTCATTAAAAGAATGAAAAATATAACATCTTAAAAATAGTATCTCATGTAGGAAAAACTAATGAAAACAGAAGAGATTCAGACAATCTTGACCAGGTCCTTAGTACCTATTTATTGCACTGCAGCGTGTATAAGTCATGATTATTAAAAGAACCTGATCAATCACATTCCTTGACCCTTTCCCTAAGGACCACATTTTGAAAAAGGCAAAAATAGTTTCTTTTTAATCTGATTTAAAACTTTCTCTTTTTAAAAACCTTTGTGTATGCAGGGAGCATTCCAAAGTTAAAAATGTATCTGGGTATTTTATTAATAGCAATGCAGTATTCTTGAACCTTTGTGGTAATGTTTTAGGAATCATAAACAGCAGTTTAATAGATATTCAGTTAACTCATAAACTGACATTCAGTAACATTTAAATCAAAATTCTATAGATAAGCAATAGGGGTGCCCTTACAAAATGCAAATTATAAAAAATGAATACCATCAGTCATTTCACTAGACTTAAGGATTTTTACTTGGTATTACATACAGTATCTAATGACTTTAAATTTTCATATTAAGGAACTTCTATAGCAATTGACAATATTTCCTATATTAATTTCGTAACTATCTAATGGATTATATATTGTACTATGTAAAGCATTTCATGGTTTTCCACTAAGAAAGGTGCTATGTAAAATAAAGATTGATAAAGATTGATATTAATGAGATAACTAAAAATCTTTTAATCTTTATCTATAATATTAAAAATACTGCCTTGTAATTATCATAAAGTACAGTTCACTACATTTTTTATACTATAGAACTGCATTTATTCAAAGAACAGATTCATAGGAATGGATTTTTCATATAGTGCTTACCAAAGATATAGCTCTCAATATCTCATGTACGGCAGGGTAATGTCAGTACTGCTAAAAAAAGTAATGTTAGTATGACCAAGTATATTTAACTAAGTAAATTAAAAAATATTCTAAGCCCAGTTTTGATGACTAAATAATTGCATACTAACCATAACGTGTTAATTGACAAAGCCTAAGTATTTAATTTAGTTTGCTTTACTCCAGTCATATCCCACTCTATTGAAAGCAATACAGAAGTGTGGCTTCTGCTCATCAATCAGTAGCACACCCTAGCTTATCAGCAGTATTGATTTTGATTAGAAAAAAATCTTCTGAACAGAATGAGAAATATAATCATTAGCAAAAATGAGAAGACATATGTTATGCTTTTTTTTTCCAAAGTTATTTTCATAATAGTTATGCAGTATTTTTCTGTTTCACTAATGAATGTATTCACCGTTATGTTCACATGGTCTTTCATAATCAAACCAACAACACTGCTGATAAATGAGTTTTGAGGGGCAAGACTGAAATCTTGGACTGCAGAGCCCTCTCGTTTTCAAGTGGACATGTTGGAAAGAACGATATTGTGTTGAAAAAGGCAAAAAGATCTTAAATGGAGGATATTTTACAGAAGATTTATAATTTTGCACATATTATTTATCACCCTGTTAATTTGTAATTTGACTTTATTTGTTAAGGCTTTTCTGTACGTAAGACAAAGCACCATCAGGCTCATTCAAGAGACCAGGTCAAAACTGCTGTAATAAAAATATGAACTTGTGTGATTTGCTTGTACTGTTATTAATGTAATGGAATAGACCATATCAGCTGCAGTATAGCATTGTATAAATAGCAGTGTAATTCAGCATACTATGAGGTTCCACAAAGTAACTGGAGTGAACTGTGAAATGTATAGTACAATACAGAATATTCTAGAATAACTACACATTTAAAACCAAAGCCAAAGATTTATTTTATACCAAATATGTTTGATTTGAGCTGCAATGTTTTACCTGAAAGTGATGCTGGTTTGCATCATGTTCTGACTGACCAGGCTATTCCTTTTCTTTTGTCTTTTGAATGGATGTTACTAGCATCTTAAGCTCACCTACTGTTTCCCTCATCTCATCTGAAAGACTGTTCATTTCTGTCAAGATGTAAAGTCATTGAGTTAAATAACATTTCTAGCAACAAATACTATGTGCTGCAAACCAAACACTGGTTATGTGCTGTGTGTGTTACACAGAACATAACCAGTGTCTGGTCTGCAGCACTTAATGTTTGTTGGTGATGGTTTTTAAAATGGGCTGTGATTGCAATTTAAGAACAAAATATAACATATTCTAAGTAATCTATATGACCAGAAGTATTTTGAAGGCACTCCCAAAATGGAAATGAGCTATAGAGTACCTGGTTTCAAATTGATAGAAAAATACACATAATCATTACAAAGCAACTGAAAGTTACCAATAGTACTTGGATTTTGTAATTTTCTTTTTTTTTATGTCATCATTGACCAGTTCTGGTCCAATGTAATCTGTTCGGGTAACAGAGGTTTTTAATAGTAATTCTCTGCAATTTTCACATTCAAACAAAGAGTTTTTTTTTTTTTTTAAGCTTACCGTTAGAAACCAATGGACTGGTTGTGGTCTGATCGACTGCCTGCTTTCTTTTCTTGTCTTCCTTTCCCCAGTTCCTCAGGCATTGCAAGGATTGGAACATTAGCAGTGTTTATGTTACCTGTTTCAATTTTTTTTTGGAGCTGTACAAGCAAATGACGATGAGCTGATTAAGTTTTTTTCTTGGAGGTTTTCTTGAAACCATTTTCAGATGAATGTCTATCTCTAGAGAATAATGGTTCCCTCTGGTACATCAAAAAAGGTAAAGTTACAGCAATGAATGGTGTCAAAGGGTCTTGCTTGTTAATGACACTTTTGTACTTTGACATGGTAGAAAGCTTTGTTCCCAACTACTTATACTGTGTCTTCCTTGGGGTTGTAAGACAGCTTAGATGTCTGTGATTTGATAAATCTGGGCCATCAGTTTATATAACAAATTCTAATGCCACACAAGAGATTGACCATCATTTGAACTCTGTAAAACCACCATGTGAAATAACTTGGTTACCACAGTCAATCCAACAAAGGAAAACCTGGAAAGGAAGTGAATGGAAATGCTTTCTTTCCTTTCTCCTTTCTTTCTTAAAGGCTTGCTTCCAACTGTTTATTTTAACCGCTGGATGGTGCTTGTTCATGCAATATAGTCATTGACAAAGAGCAGCATTAGCAGTTTTGACATTGGGAATTCTCACTTCGCTCTTTGTGAATTTGTGCTTCTGGTAGAGTCATTGTATAGTAAAGGGGATATTGCCATTAATGTTCATCTTTTGAAACATCTGATAGACAGTGTTAAAAGACAAGGTCCTTTGTTTCTAACTAAGACATTTCTATTATGAAAGTAATGCTGGCAGGCTGCTAAAACTTTTCAATGGGATACAGCACGTTCCTGTTCAAATCACCCAGAACTTAACAAAGCTAAAAATTCTCAGAAATTTGTTCAAAAATGACATACAAGATGGAAGCATTGTGAATGAATTCTTGGGAACGGTTCTGAGAGGACATTCTTTATGTAAAAAAAGCTGAGAGAGCTCAAGAAAGCTGCTTTTTTTGGTCTTGGAGAAACATCAGAACTGCCTGTATCACACCGAATAGCAGTTCAGCAGCATACTGGTGCAGAAGTCTTGTGTCCAAAAGGTATGTATTACAAGCGATTTGTTTTTCAAGGAGCTTTGTATTCCATTATGTATGAAGAATCTAGGCCATGAGGGGAGTACGTGCACCAAGTTTCAGATCTCTTCTGTAAACCGATTCAGAGAAGAAGATTTTTTAAAATTGTCCAAAATTCTGGAAACATCCAATATGGCTGCCACACCATGTTACCTATAACCTTCACTTTCTCTCTGACACAACTTCCCTTAGCTGCCTACCACCCTACCAAGTTTTGTGAGTTTCTGTGCATTCTGGCTGGGAAGCCTAATAATCTTTAATTTATGTAACACCCACTTGCTCAGAGGGGCTACGAAACACAGAATTATATTTTTAATATATAGTCCGACCACGGAAGTTCAGTGCAATAAAGCACAGAACAATATTACATAAATGTTCAGGTTCTTTTTATTCATCAAAAAATACATATAATAGCATTGTGAATGTTTTTATTGGACAGCACTGTTCAAAAGAGCAGCAACACATTGTTAAAATATACAGGTGGGCAAATACAGACTTCCATCATAATTAAGATCACAGTGCAAACTGCAATAATGCACTTTTAAAAATGCATTTAGGAAAGGTACAGTTCATTAACCAGGCTTAAAATACAAAATAAAACAAACTATCATAAAAAAAAAAAAAAAAAAAAAAACACAACACATTGGACACGTTGTCTGTGCAGGGCAGGGAACATTAGAGTAAGGGAAAATACAAGCTAAAACTCTTAATTATACTCAGGCTTACTGTTTAAACTGGCATACTGTACGACAGCCAAATACTTATCATCAGAAAAGTCCATGTTCAGGCTCATTTCACATCCCTCCAATACTCTCCGTTCCAAACCTTACATGATGTTCGCACTCCTGCACAAACAAAACCACACAGACACAAACCCCCAGGATGACCATCCAGTTTGCAAGAGATGTGTGCTATTTACATTCAGGTGCATAATACTATCCATTTTTCAATCAAGTAATACAAAAATGACTACAAAAGATTTAGAAGTGAGATTTACGATTATACTGTATTTACAGTATAATCGTAAATCTCGAAAAACTACTCACTTCTAAATCTTTTGTAGTCATTTTTGTATTACTTTAGTATAAATACATGTTAATTTGGATTCATATGTTGTTTTTTTCTGACTTTATGTAAACGAAAAGACACACATTTGCACGTTTTCCCACTGGAAATAGTGATATTTTTAAATATCACTGTCCTGGTCACAAAAGCAAAGTTTGTGGGGAATAATACCTTTTTTCTATACTTTTGAGGCATAAGCAATTAGAAAATAACAATTACTACCCAGGAACAAAAATTTTGTTACATAGTGTTATCACTGTTACTGTATTGCTGTGTGTGTATGAGCTGCTGTCTGCTACTTTCTTTGTGTGTGTCTCTGCCTGCTTTCTGTTTTGTATGTGCACCGCCCTCTGCAGGCTTGCTGTGTTGCGTGAGTGGTGGAAGGTTATGCAGATCATCTGCTGTAACCCCAACCAATGAGCAGTACAGTGGCTTGCAAAAGTATTGACCCCCCTTGGCATTTTTCCTATTTTGTTGCCTTACAACCTGGAATTAAAATTGATTTTTTGGGGGTTTGTATCATTTGATTTACACAACATGCCTACCACTTTGAAGATGCAAAATATTTTTTTATTGTAAAACAAACAAGAAATAAGACAAAAAAACAGAAAACTTGAGCGTGCATAAGTATTCACCCCCCCAAAGTCAATACTTTGTAGAGCCACCTTTTGCAGCAATTACAGCTGCAACTCTCTTGGGGTATGTATATATAAGCTTGGCACATCTAGCCACTGGGATTTTTGCCCATTCTTCAAGGCAAAACTGCTCCTGCTCCTTCAAGTTGGATGGGTTCCTCTGGTGTACAGAAATCTTTAAGTCATACCACAGATTCTCAATTGGATTGAGGTCTGGGCTTTGACTAGGCCATTCCAAAACATTTAAATGTTTCCCCTTAAACCACTCAAGTGTTGCTTTAGCAGTATGCTTAGGGTCATTGTCCTGCTGGAAGGTGAACCTCCGTCCCAGTCTCAAATCTCTGGAAGACTGAAACAGGTTTCCCTCAAGAATTTCCCTGTATTTAGCGCCATCCATCATTCCTTCAATTCTGACCAGTTTCCCAGTCCCTGTTGGTGAAAAACATCCCCACAGCATGATGATGCCACCACCATGCTTCACTGTGGGGATGGTGTTCTCGGAGTGATGAGAGGTGTTGGGTTTGTGCCAGACATAGCGTTTTCCTTGATGGCCAAAAAGCTCAATTTTAGTGTCATCTGACCAGAGCACCTTCTTCCATATGCTTAGGGAGTCTCCCACATGACTTTTGGCGAACACCAAACGTGTTTGCTTATTTTTTCTTTAAGCAATGGCTTTTTTCTGGCCACTCTTCCGTAAAGCCCAGCTCTGTGGAGTGTACGGCTTGAAGTGGTCCTATGGACAGATACTCCAATCTCCACTGTGGAGTTTGCAGCTCCTTCAGGGTTATCTTTGGTCTCTTTGTTGCCTCTCTGATTAATGCCCTCCTTGCCTGGTCCGTGAGTTTTGGTGGGCAGCCCTCTCTTGCCAGGTTTGTTGTGGTGCCATATTCTTTCCATTTTTTAATAATGGCTTTAATGGTGCTCCGTGGGATGTTCAAAGTTTTGGATATTTTTTTATAACCCAACCCTGATCTGTACTTCTCCACCACTTTGTCCCTGACCTGTTTGGAAAGCTCCTTGGTCTTCATGGTGCAGCTTGCTTGGTGGTGCCCCTTGCTTAGTGGTGTTGCAGACTCTGGGGCCTTTCAGAACAGGTGTGTATATATACTGAGATCATGTGACAGATCATGTGACACTTAGATTGCACACAGGTGGACTTTATTTAACTAATTATGTGACTTCTGAAGGTAATTGGTTGCACCAGATCTTATTTAGAGGCTTAATAGCAAAGGAGGTGAATACATATGCACGCACCACTTTTCCGTTATTTATTTTTTATAATTTTTTGAAACCAAGTTATTTTTTTTTGTTTCACTTCACCAATTTGGACTATTTTGTGTATGTCCATTACATGAAATCCAAATAAAAATCCATTTTAATTCCAGGTTGTATGGCAACAAAATAGGAAAAATGCCAAGGGGGGGTCAGTACTTTCGTAAGCCACTGTAAGGATGAGCCTATATAAAGCGCAGCCTGCGGGCCGCAATTGTGTTGTTGCTGGGAGTGTAAAAGATCTAAATCCATCTTTCTGAAAGAGCTACAAAAATTAAACCGCTCTTTCTGGTAGCGTCTTTGTTAACCCTGCTGAGAACCCACCACACAGCGCCACTTCGATATGCTTTCCCAGAATGGGGTTTAAAGTGGGAACTACATAGAAAGCATAATCCCAAGCTTAACTACAGCATGGGAAAATGAGAAATATTAACTCACCTTGATGCAATAAACATTTCCATCTGGACTGAGACATATTTTCTTGGATGAAGTTACTGGCTGATGTATTTTTTGAAACCTGTGTGTTATCAGTATATCCTCCTGAAGCATTCCTCCTTCTCTAAATAGCGTTTCAGGAATTTCCATTTATAGTATAAATAATAAAGTTAACCATTTATATTCCATGTACCAACAAAGAAAGTTCCATACCTCATTCACCTAAATACAGAAATTACTTTTCGTTACAGCTTTAAATATATATTTTTAAACGATTTAGTCCTGGAAACAGGGTACTGCTGAACTTCATCAGTCTCCTGGCTAATACCTTGTGAACTAGGAGACAGTATGAAAACTCTTTAGATAGGAGGTATTTAACCACTTCTCTACTGAGGCCTTTGTGATGCTCTGTGCTACAAGAATTTTGTGGTTTTGGGAGTCAGCTGTTTTACAACAAAATTACCATATTGTAGTGATTTAACCTGAGGCAGAAAATGAAGAAGACACACGCTTTTCAATTCCAATAATTCTTTATTTTGGGCACTATCTCAGCACACACTGAGAGATCAGTGCTCTGTCTGCTTCACTGCATTAATTTATTGATTCAGAAACAATGCCAAGTTTTTGTAGATTTTTGGTTATGTAACCACAAAATACAGCTATTATTGTAAACAAAATTCTACTTTTTCATAAAATGTATTATACCTACAACACATTTTGTCCCTAAAATCCTAATGTTTAATGTAGATTTTAGAAACTTTTAAGCTGCTTGATTTGCCTATGTCTATGTGTGCATCTTTTCTTTGGTTTTGGGGGTTTTACAAACTTAAGATTGACACCAAGCCACTTTCACTATTTCACTTTGAATTATGCAGCCCATCGTCTACAGCACCCATCCCAATTTCATGTGCCCAGTACACCAGCAACGAATGAGATGACCTGGCATAAGTAGACATTTTTTTAATCTGCACAAAATAAAGATTTATTTTGAAGGGGTGTCACAAGGACAGTGACATCAGAACAAGGAAGTAATAGAGATGATTGATGAAATGATATGAAGGCGCTTGCTTGCACCGGTTTATTTCAAATAAAAAGGTTGTACAAAACAGAAAACACAGACTGAACAAACAAAAAGGCATGTTGGCCAAAGTAAGTAGACAGACAAACAAAGTGGACGAACAGAAAACAAGTACTGTCCTAAATATCAATTGTTTAAACTCTCCTCTCTCTCACGCATTCTCCATTCACGAACACACAACCCCAAGTGAGTAAAAACATACTGCTTTTATGCAGTTGTACCCAGATTCAATTGCTAATCAATCATGCAATTGGAGTCTCCGTACAACTGCACTTGAATTAAACTAGTGCAATTTCCCATGCTCACATATTATTACATTTTACCTGCATGTGAAGTGCTGTGCAATCCTCATGCCTAAATACAAATATACATTTTAAACACTCATGCGCATAACCCACATTATATCCCATGTACCAACTATAATACACCAACATTAACACACTACATGCAACATACAACACAGAAGTACACACAGGGGCGGGGCAACATTGCCACAAGGGGTACCATAACATCTCCCTTCAATGGTTTGTAACCCATAAAAACAAGTGATTTTAACTACCTTTGGTTATGTTGCCTCAGGTATTGGTACAGCTTGTGTCATGGTGGTTTGTTCTGGGGTTTATTTAGTCCTTCCAGTACTCATTTACAGTGTGATACCTTTCAGAACACTCCTCCAAACAGATGCCTGGCTGAGAGGGACAGTGTGGACAGTAGTACTGTATATCTCTCGCTATGTCCTTGCGGGAATGTGCACTGCACCTTTTTTGTAGCATGGCTTTTCTAGCGGACTGAGGCAGACCGGATGTTGTGTGAAATTGAATTACTTTAAATTTAAAAGGAAGTTGATGTGGAAGTAAATAAGACAATTACTTCACAGAGTAATTTTAAAAGGTCCTTTATTATTTCACACACACACACACACACACACAGTTACATAAACAGTTGCTATACTGCGAATAACGATATCCCTAACGGGACACAACCCAACAAAGTTACATACAAAGATTATATTAATCACAGATCAATACAATCCATGAGACACAACTGAACTAATTCTTACCCTTCCAAGCGGATCGGGAGAGCCCTTCGACCCTGGTAAGAGAAAGCAGCTGTCTCCAAGAAATTACCGAGCAGGACTGCGCGCTAATCCTCACGGCTGACTCTCATCAGAGCAGGGGAGAACCCCGTCCTTTATAACTTACCAAGTTAGGCTTTTGCATGCGAGAGAGTAATTGGCCAGATCACTCCCTCGAGGCTCGGCCCTCTGACTAAACCATTCCTTTCCCTAGAACATTCTAACAAAAACAAGTTATATAAACGTGACAAAACAAGATATATAAGATACGGGGTTATTATAGGGCAAGGGCAAAGATGAACTCGAACGCATTTCTAGAACTTTCTAGAACACACTTTTTTTATTACACCGGACCATTCACTAAGCCTTGCCAGTGTTTCCAATCTTTCAGACTCTGGTATTTCTTGTGTATCAAACACAAGTCTGGATATCACAGAGTTCTCACATTCCAGAAATGTCAGCTTATTCTCTGGTGCAGTACTTAAGTACACTACAAAGGCATTGTACAAAGAAATCCAGACCATGTATGCCAAGCTTCTTGTACCATGCCATGGTCTTGCTTGCAGCATTGTACATCTCCACCATCTGATCTGGCCTATCCATACCTTCCATGTATTTATTGTAGTACAAGACACACTTTGGCTTGTTTTTGTGTGTGTCCTGACCTCGCACAGGAAAGTGCTATAGTAGTCCCATTGTGGATGGTGGTGAGGAGGTACTCATCTTTTGGTCAGTGTATTTAACTGCCAGCAGTTCCTCACAGCACAAAGCACTGGTTTTGCCTGGCCTGTTTGTTGGCTACCAACTGACATGGAAATTCCTTCCTGTTAAGTCTTATTCTACAGCAAGCCATTGTATCTGATGTGTACAAGGCCCTAAACAGAGAGATCCCTGTGTGGATGTTATCTGCATACATATTGTAGCCAATATGTAAGAGGGGGGAAAACAAGATCCCACACAATGTTGTTAGTGGTCTGCAAGCATGGTGGCCAGGTGTATATATCTCTTCAAATGAATGCTTCAGATGGTCTACAAGTGGCTGCAATTTGAAGAGGGAGAGTCTTGGCATCGTCTTTGTAATTCAAAAAACCTTAACGTTACCTGGAATCTGTCCCGGCTCTTTGTGGAGTGGAAAAGTGTATTGGTTTGCTGGTCCAAAATAAATAAATTCTAGATTTACCCCCTATTCCAATTAGAAGAGATAAGCCCCAGAACTTTTCATTTCAATAACATTTGTGAGGACGAGAGTGATTCAACTCAGGTCGCCCAATCGCCAAATGTGACATTCAATTTTAATATGGCCAATAGATTTTATTGTAAAGTTACCACATTGGTGACTAAGCATTTACAATATATACAACAGAACTTTGGTTCAGTAATAAAGGCTCACTGCTTAACTGTCAAAATCTGTACCGGCCTGTTGATCTCGCAGAGCCAATCCTTTCATGGAACCAGCTCCCTTTTCTTGTTTATATAATAAACACACACCAGCCAGTCAGGATAGAACAGCAAATTCATTCTGCATTTAGTAAGAGATGGCTATTGTCAACTTAAAGAAAATTAAAAAAAAATTTAAAACTTTAAAAGCAAATAAATTCCTCTCACCCCAACAACAAGAAGTGATGAGAGTGTTGAGCTGTCTGTGCTGCCTTACGGCACAGACAGAGTGGTTTAAAATAACTACACAGCTTAAAAATAATTATTTGTGTTGCAGGAGTGCTGCAACAGTACAGGCCATTGATGTTCCCTGACTTGCTCGATTGATCAGCTCAGATGGCAAGGGAACTAAAAAATAACCTTTTTTTCTCATAATATCTCTCACTTACCCTAAATAAACTGTTAAACATACTGAAGTAATAGTCAAACTCTATTTGAATTTTGATCTGGAAAATCCACATCTGGCCAACGCCATGAAAATGAGAATGTAACTGAAGATGAGGAGTTTGTAGTTTGAATCCTGGATTTGTGAAACATGCAGCTCCACCAGTGAAAGCGAGGAAGGTGCCATTGACGTGCCATGACCACAAATAGGGCTCTTCAGGCACAGAAGAGATTGTGGCAGAAGCAGCAGTCGTGGGGAATCTTCTACGGTGCCAGCTGCTTTGGCTGTATCATCTCCTGCAGCAGTGCAGGAGTGCCAGCCATGCCAACTGCTTCACCAGGAGTAGTTCCAAGGACAACGACTCAAGCTGCATTGCCAGCATGAACAGGCATTCAGGAGACAGGGAAGGATGGCGCTACTTGGGAAATTATAAATCCCAGTGTTGATGCTGTGGGAAGATGGGCTGCACAAAATGTTTTGACTGAAACATCAGGTCCCACGCTGTGTGCAAAACGCAACATTGATATCACTTTCAGTGATTTTCATTTCTTGATCAGTATGCGAATGATACACCACATTCAACACTGTACTGTATCAAGGAAATTCATGGTTAAATTCATTTTAATATAAGCATTTCTCAGATATTTAATTTTGTTGTCTGTATTGACATGCTGTGGGGATTGGGTTGTTACTTCAAAGCTGATTAGATAAGGCACAGGCCACAAACTGTGTTAACTCTTTGAAGCTTGCCTTCCAAAAAGCTGTCTGATTGTCTGGCCTCCTAAGGTGTCATAAAACTTACCAAGCAAGTGACAATGCAGTTGTACCATTATTGTGTTAAAAGTTAATTAAAATGCTTTAAGAATCATTTAAAATTACATAACAAGTTTAATAGTTATTTTAAGTACGTCTCCTAATAAATCTGTAGTGTTTATTGTATTTTAAATGAATATTATAAACTAATAACTATTTTTAAATATTATCCTTTGATTGTATTATGACATATTTTATATGTTTGCAATCATAATTTTGTATAGAGAATGAAACTGAAATTTGTATGCTTCTCCAATGAATGTAACTAAATATATTGAATAGGAGGTTTAAATGATAAATGTAAATCCTTTGATAACGAAATAGGCAGATACATTCCATTTCTAACACACCTTTTTTGTGTGACATGCAACTGACTATCAAATACTGTGAACCAATGGAAAGACCGACAAGGACTTGTTTACAGTACAAGGGAACATCTATACATCATGTTATTTAAACTCGAAACAAGGATTTTCTTCTCTTCTCTCTGGGCTCTCTCTGGATGCTCTCTGCTCTCTGGACTATCTGGGCTCTCTCTGGATTCTCACTGGATTCACTCTTTCTTCAAAACATCTCACCGCTCTTAAGTCATCAAACTCTGAAGTTCTTCAACGAAGATGCAATGATGTAATCTTCAAAGCTGTCCCAGAGAAAATAGGCTCCCTCCGGAACGATGAAAGCTTTTGCCTGCAGTCTTCACAGAGATGCTGCGCTGTGTCTGTTGCTGCACAGCTAACTTCTACAGAGAGGACGGCCATGTTAAGAAGACTTTGTTTTAAACATCGCACAAACAGAATAAGTATCAAACTTATATTGTGTATTTACAAGTAACTGAACTGAAGCCATGTTGTTGATATCGTCACATCATCACATGTGCATCTATTTAACTAGATGCTGGAACATTATACATGCGTACTTAGCCACGTGGAAGCTGCCGCATGTGTATGTAATGTGTTACTCAACCAAACAATGCATGATGAACTATTAAGACTGCTTCACTAATGAAGAACTCTATGACCAGAGAGCACATCAAGGATTAATTATGAACATTTAACAATGTATTTCCTTTAATGTTTTATTTTGTTTCTTCTTTATACATGTTTTTAACTATGAAGCCTAACCTTTATTCTTCTTCCTTTGAGAATGTGAATAAATGTAATAATAATTTGGATTATTAGGTTTTCTGATGTTGAAAAATTACCTCAGACAGGGGAAGTGTGTCACTAGTTACTCACTCCTCAGCCCTTTAAGGAGGATTTGTTGCAGCTGGCTCATGCTATTTTCCTCTCTGGTAGTTTGGGAAGGGTCAAGACCAAAGCAAGGCTTGTGACATGGTTCAATTGGTTGGGGCTGGATGGTAATCTCTGGAGTTTTTGCAAATCCTGCGGGGAGTGCCAGAAGGCCAGCCCTAGAGCTGACCCATGGGCTCCACTGGTGCCGTTGCCACTAGAGGAAGCTCTATTTGAGAGTATTGGAGTAGATATAGCTGAACTGCTAGAGAAGATTGTGGCGGGATACATACAGCTATTGGTCATTTTGGCTTACGCTATACGTTATCCAGAGGTCATTCTCCTCCGCTGTACATCTGCTAACAGGGAACAGTTTGCAGGCAATCTAACACCAAGACAGAAATGTCAGGCTTGGGTGCTGGTGGCAGAGTTTCCTAATGTGTTTTTTCCCATCCTGGAGCAGACTTGAGTAGCCCACCATCACACTGAAGTTGAGCAAGGGGCATCAGTTCGTCAGAGACTACCATATACCTGAAAGTAAATGGCAGGTAATAAAGGCGGAGATTGATAAGATGCTTAAACTGGGTGTAATAGAGGCGTCCCAAAGTGACTGGAACAGTCCAATTGTTTTACTGGATAAGCAGGACGTGTCAACTAAATTTTGCATTGACTCCAGCCGAGTTAATGAAAAATCAAAGTTTGATGCTTATCCCATGCCCTGAGTAGATGAATTGCTGGAGCATCTAGGCATGGTTCATTTTATGACGACACTGGATTTAATGAAGGGGTACTGGCAGATACACATAACCCCCAGAATTCAGAGAGAGAACCACATTTGACTTCCCTCTGGTTATACCAATTTAGGACCATGCCCTTTGGGTTGCATGGAGCACCAGCCACATTCCAGCAGATGATGGATCACATTTTGTGGCCCCATCAGCAGTATGCCGCTGCTTACATAGATGATGTGGCTATCCACAGTGAGGATTGGCAGAGTCATCTGTGTAAAGTAGAGGCAGTGCTGCAAGTCAGAGTATTTGGGGTATCTAGTAGGGAGTGGCCAGATCAGATTGCTGATTGCAAAGGTGGAAGCTTTGGTTGACTGGCTGATCCCTATGGCCAAAACCCAGGAGTGCTCCTTCTTGGGACTAGTGGGCTGTTATAGGAAGTTCATCCTGAGTTTGGCCACACTCGCTACTCCCTAGATGGACCTCACCCGGAAGGCTGCCCCAAATATGGTCCAGTAGACATAGTTGTGTTAGAGGACCTTTCTCGCTCTGAAGCGCAGGCTGTGTAGTAAGCCAATGCTATGCAGCCAGGATTTCAGTAGGAGGTTTACCCTGCAGATCATGGCAGTGAGAAGGAGAGGTTGGTTGAGGGTGTGTTATCTATCCCTCTCTCTTGGTGGTCGGGAGGCAAGCATTGGGGGGTTGCTCGACTATATAAATAATGTTTTGCTGTTCCTCAAGTCTCGCCCATCTAGAAAGAACAACACTGAGAGCCCTGTTCGTGAGAGTCTGGATTCTATTTACAGAAGAACGCCAGTGTCTGGAGTGAAAAGGAGAGACAGGCCAGCAAGGCAAAAATAACAATCTTAGTTACGTACCTGAGTGGGGACAAGTGTACTTAGCTGGGAAACCCTGGGCAACCCCATAGAGTGTAGTAGAGGAATAGCAAAGTGCAGGCTGAAGACCCGAGCCATGCGGGTAACGACAGTGGGGACGCTGCAAAAGCAGCAACTTTTATTTGTAGTTTTGTAATTGTGTTTTATTTTCCTTTTTTGCTTTCGCCTTTTGTTTGTATTATTATTTTGACGCACCTGTGTGTGTGCATTCAGTATTCTGCTCTTCCTTTACTATTAATGGTATTGGAGTGAACCAGCAGCACAGTGACCCTTGTGGCAAAATTAATAAAGTGCACCCCTGCGGGGTGTTTAAAACTCAACTAACTTTCTGTCTTGTGTCCAGTGAATTCCTCACCCTTCCACACACATATAAAAGAAAAAATTATTTTTTCTGTAATTTTCTCATCCACATATGGTTTACAAAGTAGTGCTATACAATCTGTTATATGTGAACACTGGCATATACTTTCTACTGATTCAAGGTTGTTGCCTATCTTACAGGATCTTCCCCTTTTTACTTGTCACAGGGCATATAATTTTTAAGGACTGTTTAGTCCATGCAGACTCTTAAACTACCCTGGCCCTTCTTCCCAATTACACCAGGCTGCTATCCTTGCAATCAATGTGCCTCTTGCAACAACTTGATGAAAACTGATTCATTTGTCCATCCAAGTACAGGGAAAAGGTGTAAGATCCGCATATCCATTGATATGTGATTGTACTAATGTTATCTACCTTTTATTATGGCTGTGTGGAAAGATCACAAGACAGTTAAAAATCAAATTGGGGGAACATAAAAGTGCTATTAGAAGAAATGATTTCATGTCACAAGTAGCTATACACTTCAAAGAATTTAACCACAATGTACAAGCGTTGAAATGTATTGGTATCGAGATGGTCTATATAGGAAGAAGGGGTGGTGATATTAATCAGAAAATATTGGTATGAATGAGGAGTTGGATTTAATCCCTTTCTTGACATAGTAAGATAACTTTTTAAGATTTCTAGGACACTTGAAAGATAATTGGTTCCTGGTTACTATTGTTTTTTCTTCATATACATAAATGTAAATGTGAATGTATATGTGTGTATACATTGTATATAGATGTATGCATATATGTATGTGTAGTATATATATATATATATATATATACATATATATATATATATATATATATATATATATATATATATATATATATATATATATATATTTATATGTATATATAGGTATATATATATATATATATATATATATATATATATATATATATATATATATATATATATATATATATATATATATTATGTGTGTTCTTATTTGTGTATATGTTGTACATGTATGAAGATGTATTTGATCACCTATTGTGATTTGGTATTATGTCTTTTTGGATTAATTTTGATATATTTAAAAAAAAAAACAAGTTGAACAAATTGTGCGATTGATTTGGGTATTTTGGTAAATTAAGTATTTTTGTATCTTGAGTTGTAAATGGATTGATATCTACCTATCTGACATTGATTTATATATTTTTTTGTAACTTGTGGCGATTTAAATACTGTTAATTACTATGATGGGTATACTGCAGCTGCTTTGGTCATTTGTTAACAAATATATAATATAATTGACAGATATTATGTGTTAAATGAGAATGAATTAAGATTTGGTTAAATAAAATGCAGCTATCAGTGTGATGAGAGAAACACTGAGGACAGCCCACTTCTGTGGAAGTCTGTGCCCATCCTAAGAATGGTTTGTTTGAATATATTGGTCAGGTCTCCAAATGTCTTAGCTCCAGGTGGCTTTCCAATGGCTTGCACCAAATCCTGTGCATCCTTCACGAGACAGCTAATGCCTGCAGGGGTCACTGATGGTGGACAGTGAACATCAGCAGTCAATGCATCTGCGAGTACTGCTTTCATCTTTGTCCGTAGACTGCCATTATTCTGTGCTAACCCCAAAGGCACAGGCATTAACAGGACATTAATGTGCTGCAAATTATCAGTCCTGTCAGCTTCATATGCTGCAATAAGACGTTGGAGAATGTTTCTGTCTGCCCTGATGATTGTGGACTTTCCTTTGACTTCATTCGCAACTTCATAAAGGTTGGAGAAAGTTAGAGCTTTATTTTTTGACAGTGGATCATGAAAGTGCATGTGGCCAGGCTCCCCCTCTTTTGTCACAAGCTGTTTCTCAACAAAGCTTTCCAGCTGCTTTTGGCCTAAGGTTTTTGCATTCAGCAGAGCATCTTGTAGCCAGTAGCCAGATCTTTAGTCATAATACTTGGCAATGAAAGAGGAGACTACTGCCCAGAGTAAACCTTTGAAAGGTTCTTGAGATTGAATTCACGTCATCATTATTATGTTGTTAATGCACACAACAGCCAAGCGAGAATGCAGAATGACGGACAGTCGCCATTAGTAATGCGAAAAGCTGCTATCATTGGTGTTGCCACAATATGTACCCATATGACAACAGACGAGACCACACAATATATTGTGCACATATACTTACTAACCATTCAAATACACAAATGGCTCCATAGCTAGGCGCTGGGTTTTCAAATTAATGTACTGAAAACACCACTGTTTTATTGAACAGGGACAGTATTGTATCACAAGGAAATACTATATAGGTTTCTTTAAAGGCCAGCTGATCCGACACAGCTGTATGTTTTTGAAGTAAAATAAAAAAAAAAAAGTTAGCACACTCTCTGATTTGTCAATGTAACAAGGTCATTCACCTGCAAAGTAAACAGCATTTTTATATACACAATACACAGAAATGTGTTATGTTATTCATTCTACTCACCCACTTGAACATCATGATTAAGCCCAGTTTGTAAGGTTTTGAGTGTCGCCGGAATGGATTTTTTTCGTTATGTCATTTTTTTGTAAGAATCATAATTAATTCTAAATATGCTCCTAAAATGTTAATTGTAGCCTACTATGATTTCTCAATAAATAAACAGTCTCTGTACAATTAGCAACACCGACATTCAGCAAACTGGATAGCTGCATAAAAACAGCCAGAAATTACAATTAACAGAGCTGTTTGTCCCACCTCAGCTAACTTATGTTTGGACTGCTGCAGAGAAAATACAGGTCTTGGATTGGTTGATCATATCACCAGTCTAATTTTAGGAAAACATTAACTGTAGCTGTCCACCCCTCACCTGTAATGCACAGCAACCTATGGAATAGCCAAATAAAGCAATGGGCCACAAGATGGGTGTATGACGTATTTATACAATTAATTTACAGATGTGTGGCAACACACAGCAAAGATAACGGGCAGGGCCCCCCTCCCCTCCTCATCCTTCTCTCAATCTACATTTCCATACTTTGATGGTACACGTTGGATGCCGAAATGCCTGTGGAGCAGTGAAGAACACATATAACTGTACATGTAAATGCACTACCGCTGTCCATCATATCAATACAGTGATAAAACACATAACTGATCCGCCCATCCAGTGTGTGCGGATGGGGGGGTGGGGGGTTCTGTACTATTGTATGTTTTTACTATTGTACCCAACTCCAGAGTGGACTGTTACTCTGACACTATTTGAGCCAGTGGTGCTGAATTATTGGAACTAGCGGTGCGCAGTTATTGGAACTAGCGCATCGCAATTATTGCGCAGATATTGGTATATTCAGATGAATTAGGGCTTTCACCCAATTCAAATTTGATTGCGATATGTGCATATTGAATGTCCACCTAGAATACATTTGCATCTCATGTTTCTACTTATTGATGTATTACCATATGCTAATAGGACCGTATTAAAGGAAAAGAAGGAAGGCAGTGTGCTGGACAGAGGTGAGCGCATGTCTCCACACTCGTCTGTTGGGCATGGGAATACGCTATAAACATCACTATGATATGCACATGTTATATATGGTATTGAAACAAAAAAAGAGGCTTATTGCTTGTATGTTTTTGCAGCAAAATGACTATAGTGATTCAATATTTAGGTGTGCATCACCATCAACTTTAGATAAACTGGACTCGCTATATCATGCAGCATTGAGGTACAATATAAACACCAGATTTAATACTCATCATTGTATATTATACGATTTGGTAGGCTGGACGACTTTGGCTTTACGCAGGTTGAAGCACTGGTATATTCTGGTATATAAGGCTATTCAATGTAAATTATATGAATATACTTATTTAAATTAATACCTTATATCCTCAGATCTCATTCTTTTTTCATTTTAAAATCCCAAATGTGCGTACTCAGGCTGGTAAAGGATCTTTTGCTTATTATGCCCCATGGTCCTGGAATGAGTTCCAGTCCAAACAAAAGCTGCAGACCCATATATCTTTATTGTAATTCAAGAGTAAACTGCATGATTTAGTGACTGAGAGTTGTAACTGTTTTAAATAGTTGACTACTTTTGTGTATTTTGATTATTGTTTTAAATGTGATTTGCCTGTGTCTTAATTGTATTTTATTGTGTATTGTTCTTGTTTGATTGACTTGCTGCTATCTGCTTTGCTAGGTCTCACTCGTAAAAGAGGTTTTAATCTCAATGTGACTACAAGGATAATAAATAAATGATATTGTGGCAGAGCACAGCTCTGCTCTTTAGAAATTGGCAGGGATGGGGTTAAATTCCCCTACCTGCCTTGGTTCATTGTGTTCAGGTGGCTGGGGTTGATTAGATGATTAGTTTAATTAACGATCAATCAGCGCCCAGCCACCTGACATAAAAGGAGGCCTCTGCTTTTCATTTAGGAGGAGGGAGCTGAGGAAGCAGGTTGGTGTTTGTGATTTTTAAATGTTTTGAATCCAGTGAAGGCATTGCCCAGCCTGGAAACCTTTATTTTTGTGAGTGTGTTTTTGCTTTATTTTGTGTTTAAATTGTTTTGTTTTGGCCCTTGTGCCCTTTCATTTTTGTGTTTATAATAAAATAGTTTTTTTTTTTTTTTAACTCCAGACTGTCTGTCTAACTCCGGGAGATAAGGTGAGTGGTCGGACGGTGTCTATAGAGTCATATATATATATATATATATATATATATATATATATATATATTTGTGAGATAGCAGGGAGGGGGTTAAAATCCTTCCCTGCTAAAACCATGTGAGACTGCTCATTTGGGTGTCATGGGGTTTAATTGTGTAATTGCTTTATTGTTTAGTTATCCCCTGCACCTGGTGGTAATTGTAAATTAGAGCCAGGTGCAGGGTATTTAAGAGAGGCAGCCAGTCTGTTCCAGGCTGCTGCTGAGAGAAGAGCCTGACTGTGTGAGTGAGCAGTCGTATTGAGGTATTGTGTGAGGGTGTGTTTTTGAATGTGTGTCCTGCGTGATAGTTAGGTTCCTGTTTATGTTTAGTGAGTGCTCCAAATAGGAGCTAGGTGTTTGTTTTGCGTTTATTTCATTTTGTGTTTATTAAAAATGCGCGTGAGCGCTGTTTCAGTACAATCCTGTGTGTTGGGTCGTGATTCAGAAGGGAGAAGAACCCGTGAGAGCCTGTGTGGTGAGTAGAAAAGGTGACAATATATATATATATATATATATATATATATATATATATATATATATATATATATATATATATATATATATATATATATAATTTTTGCAAAGGCTTTGATGGGCACACAAGCCATCGTCTTATATATTATAGACTATAAAACGATGACTCGTGTGTCTGGAAAAAAAAAAAAGGTTTTCTCAATAAGGTGTCTAGAAGGGCTAGTATTACGATAGTATCCTAATAAAGTGGGTATTCGATATCACGTTTTCGGAATACTGGTATCCAGAATACGGACTGACTCATTTGAAATTCCCTGTTTACATGGCATTGAATAGGACAACTGGAACAGGTACCTGGATAGCAATATGGGTGCAGTCAATTGCACCAAGCTTGGCAGGTGCGCAACCTCATAAAAACCCTGCATTATGTCCTCAGTGTTTGCTCTGGTACTGGCAAATTTAATATGTTCCTCAGCACGTCGCAGCAACGCGGTCGAGGTGGCAGGACAAGGCTGACTGGGTGATCCCCACTGTATCACCTGCTACCTTCTGGAAGGTCCCAGTAGCCAGGATACACATACAGACAGACACTACCAATTGCTCAGACAAGGCTTGACTGCTCAGATTTGTTCTAGCCAGGTCATCATGCAGCATGTGGCATAGATGAATAGAGACGATATCTGGACACGATTTGCTCATTGCTGAGCTCCTCATATGTGTGCCGAGGTCGGTACACCCTTTCAGCATATCTTCACCTATGTTGGGGTTGCTGTTGCTGGGTGTGCCTTGCATCATTCACATCCACATGTCGACAGACATGCTACATGCTACCCATGTTTCCCATTGTTGCCTGTTTGTAGTCAGTGCTGGAATGGTGGTGTGCACAGAGTTAACGCAGTCCTTTTACAATCCTTATTCTGGTGTCACAAACCTGGTTTTGTGCTTGGCTCATACCTTCGAATATACAAGGATCAAGCATATTTTCGGCCACCCCCCCCCCCCATATTGCATGATGCATACATTTTATTTCTGCACAGTGCAGAATGGATTGTGACTCGCAAAAGGACATTTCAAATATGGCAACTTGGCACAAATTCAGCACAACGGCCATTTGAGACGCGCATACCCCTCTGCGCGGTGTGCAAACCTTTCAAATATAGGACTCCATCTGTTAAGAGCTGAGAGAGTCCTTGTGATGCCTACAATTCCACCTCATTTCTTTCCAATGCCATTAAACCACTTTTGACACTTTTGATCTGGGTCAAATTGGTTAAACGTTTGATTAGATATCTTTACAACAAAGTTTCCTTGCTGAAACTCTTCAAGCACTGCAGCTCGTAGTATTTCAGCTATGTATATTGCACCCAACCTTGGGTAGTTAGTGTGATTATATCTCATGAAGATTGGCATCACACATTTGAAGATGACAAGATGCAGCTTCCAAGTTCATTCTCGCTGGGATTTTGTGAACATGAGCAGTAAGGCCACCATTTCCATATAAAAAAATCAAGCAATTCCAAACATCATAAGAACATAAGAACATAAGAAAGTTTACAAACGAGAGGAGGCCATTCGGCCCATCTTGCTCGTTTGGTTGTTAGTAGCTTATTGATCCCAAAATCTCATCAAGCAGCTTCTTGAAGGATCCCAGGGTGTCAGCTTCAACAACATTACTGGGGAGTTGATTCCAGACCCTCACAATTCTCTGTGTAAAAAAGTGTCTCCTATTTTCTGTTCTGAATGCCCCTTTTTCTAAACTCCATTTGTGACCCCTGGTCCTTGTTTCTTTTTTCAGGCTGAAAAAGTCCCTTGGGTCGACACTGTCAATACCTTTTAGAATTTTGAATGCTTGAATTAGGTCGCCACGTAGTCTTCTTTGTTCAAGACTGAACAGATTCAATTCTTTTAGCCTGTCTGCATATGACATGCCTTTTAAGCCCGGAATAATTCTGGTCGCTCTTCTTTGCACTCTTTCTAGAGCAGCAATATCTTTTTTATAGCGAGGTGACCAGAACTGAACACAATATTCAAGATGAGGTCTTACTAGTGCATTGTACAGTTTTAACATTACTTCCCTTGATTTAAATTCAACACTTTTCACAATGTATCCGAGCATCTTGTTAGCCTTTTTTATAGCTTCCCCACATTGTCTAGATGAAGACATTTCTGAGTCAACAAAAAAACTCCTAGGTCTTTTTCATAGATTCCTTCTCCAATTTCAATATCTCCCATATGATATTTATAATGTACATTTTTATTTCCTGCGTGCAGTACCTTACACTTTTCTCTATTAAATGTCATTTGCCATGTGTCTGCCCAGTTCTGAATCTTGTCTAGATCATTTTGAATGACCTTTGCTGCTGCAACAGTGTTTGCCACTCCTCCTATTTTTGTGTCGTCTGCAAATTTAACAAGTTTGCTTACTATACCAGAATCTAAATCATGAATGTAGATTAGGAATAGCAGAGGACCTAATACTGATCCCTGTGGTACACCGCTGGTTACCACACTCCATTCTGAGGTTTTTCCTCTAATCAGTACTTTCTGTTTTCTACATGTTAACCACTCCCTAATCCATGTACATGTGTTTCCTTGAATCCCAACTGCGTTCAGTTTGAGAATTAATCTTTTGTGCGGGACTTTGTCAAAAGCTTTCTGGAAATCTAAATAAACCATGTCATATGCTTTGCAATTATCCATTATCGATGTTGCATCCTCAAAAAAATCAAGCAAGTTAGTTAGGCACGATCTCCCTTTCCTAAAACCATGTTGACTGTCTCCCAGTACCCTGTTACCATATAGGTAATTTTCCATTTTGGATCTTATTATAGTTTCCATAAGTTTGCATATAATAGAAGTCAGGCTTACTGGTCTGTAGTTACCTGGTTCAGTTTTGTTTCCCTTTTTGTGGATCGGTATTACGTTTGCAATTTTCCAGTCTGTCGGTACCACCCCTGTGTCAAGAGACTGCTGCATGATCTTGGTTAGCGGTTTGTAAATTACTTCTTTCATTTCTTTGAGTACTATTGGGAGGATCTCATCCGGCCCAGGGGATTTGTTTATTTTAAGAGCTCCTAGTCCCTTTAACACTTCTGCCTCAGTTATGCTAAAGTTATTTAAAACTGGATAGGAACTGGATGACATGTGGGGCATGTTGTCAGTATCTTCCTTTGTAAAAACTTGTGAAAAGTAATCATTTAACATATTTGCTATTTTTTTTTCTTCCTCTACGATTTTGCCATTTGTATCTCTTAAACATTTAATCTCCTCTTTGAATGTTCTCTTGCTGTTGTAATATTGTAAAAACATTTTGGAATTGGTTTTAGCTCCCTTAGCAATGTTTATTTCTATTTCTCTCTTGGCCTTTCTAACTTCCTTTTTGACTTGCGTTTGCAGTTCTGTGTACTCTTTCTGCGTATTTTCTTTTTGGTCCTTTTTTAATGCTCTGTAAAGTGCCTTTTTTCGCTGAATATTTTTTTTTAATTGATCTATTAAACCATTTTGGCAATTTAGTTTTACATTTAGATTTGTCTACTTTAGGGATATAATTGTTTTGCGCCTCTAGTACTACATTTTTGAAGAACAACCATCCTTCTTCTGTGGGTGTTTTCTCTATTTTACTCCAATCTACTTCTGTTAGTCTCTGTTTCATACCTTCATAGTTTGCTTTTCTAAAATTGTAAACCTTAGCTTTAGTCTTTACTTTTGGGGATTTAAAAAACACTTCAAATGAGGCCATGTTGGCTGTATGTTCAAACTCATTTTGTAGCCACAGCATTGCTGTGTCGGAAACTTTATGGCCTTGTCTCTTTTTCACCACAGACCTCATGTATTTGATGTAACAAGTGAGATGATATCTGCCTTCAGAAGCTATAAGGTCATTAACTCCAGCTAGCTGAATAGCACCGTGTAACAAATTATTATTTTTTGTTCCTGGGTAGTAAGTGTTATTTTCTAATTGCTTATGCCTCAAAAGTATAGAAAATGGCTATTATTCCCCACAAACTTTGCTTTTGTGAACAGGACAGTGATATTTAAAAATATCACCATTTCCAATGGGAAAACAGGCAAATGTGTGTCTTTTTATTCACATAAAGTCAGAAAAAAACAACATATGAATCCAAATTAACATGTATTTATACTAAAATAATACAAAAATGACTACAAAAGATTTAGAAGTGAGTAGTTTTTCGAGATTTACGATTATACTGTATTTACAGTATAATCGTAAATCTCAAAAAACTACTCACTTCTAAATCTTTTGTAGTCCTGGTCACAAAAGCAAAGTTTGTGGGGAATAATAGCCATTTTCTATACTTTTGAGGCATAAGCAATTAGGAAATAACACTTACTACCCAGGAACAAAAATTGTGTTACATAGTGTAGTCATTGTTTTATCAAGTTCAGCAGCCTTCATTATTTGTTCACTCATTTTGAATGTACTCTCTGTCTGGGATGAACTTCTTGACAAAACATACAGTAGTTCCAGTCTATAGATTTAATAGAACTGGAATATCTTGTTTTGCAAGCGCTGGTATCCTTTCTGGGATCACTGCCCATGGCCAGATCTGACAAATCAGTTGCAGATGCTCTTGCTTTCTGAAGCCTCTGCATTTTGCCTCTGTCAGTGTATTGTGCATAGCACTTTCTGTGCCACACAACTGAAACAGTATGCTCTGAACCAAAGATGAACTCCAGTCTGCCAGTTGCCTCACTGTATTTGATATCTTGCAATTTTTTTCTCATAGCTGTTGCCTCCTTCATTGTCTTTAGTCCTTGTTCACCTGCTTCACATATATCTTGTTTACTTGATGTTGGCAAATAATGCAGAGACTGTGAGAAACTGGCATAGGCCCTTTGACACTAATTACAGGTTTCATGGTTTACTTACAACTGCAAGCAATGTAAATGTTCGATACCACCACCTTGTCTAACTACTGTGAAAAACACATTATACTCCTATGTCAATTCTTTACAAACTATAATTGCAAAATGCATTCAGGATACTTACTACTGTTACCTCTTAACAAAAAGATTTTGCTTAACTTTCCAATGCCATGGGTTAATCAGGATAAACAATGAATAAATGAATATATTAATAGAAGTTATTTACAAAATTAATAATTATTGAAATAAATAAAAACAATACATATTGAAATTAATACTTACACAAATAAATATTGAACATTTTAAAAAATACATATAATTTTATTTTTATTTCCATATTTATTAATTTATTATTTTTAGATTACGATTGTTTATTTTTATTTAAATATTCATTATCTTATTATTTTTTATTTATTTATTCATGTATTTCTATATATACCTATTGTTTTGACAGAAGATTTCCTTTGTATATGATTACTACCAATTGCAATTTCATAGTATACTAAGGCATGAAATGTAAGCTGTAGATTCACATTACAAGACAAATGCTCATACTAGACCAGTGGATAACACAAAAAGTTCAATATATGATAAAAGCACCAAATATTGTACAGGTGTAGTATTAGTTCATACGAGGATGGGTGCCATAAATCTCATATAAAACCCTTACATCTTATCCCATGGCATAGCCATAATGTCGCAAAAGTGTGAATAGAAACTTTCTCCCTCAGGATTTAAAATTTTAAGCTGCCAAAATTGGGATCTTATCCGCTAGATAAACTATTTTTCTGTTATAATTTTGTATATTTAAGTGTGTTATGCATATAAGTACCATGCCCATGTCTCAGCAGGTCCAAATTTAATTTTTATTAGATTTTTATATTATTTTATATCAAGACAATGCTCCATGCACGATTTTTTGTTGTATATTTAGATATTCACTTATAATTTTTATAATTATAGGCATTTATAGGATTATTTTTTTTATTAAATTTATTTAATATTTTATTTATATTCAAAGCACTAATATATATGGACAGGTATTTATTGCGGCAACCATCGTCAGACGGTGATTGGGCCAGTGAAATCTTTTTTGCGCCACCGATGTCAACCAATAATACATTATGACACAAGGAGGAAGCGGGCCGCCTAATATTTATATTTTTCGCATCTAATATATTTTAATACAGAGAGTGGTATTATGAGAAAAGACAATTATATTATTTATATAAGCTTATCTCCCTAATAGGATTATTATAATTTTAAGCGCCAAAATTGATTTATTCTTATAAAATATAATTAATGATATTAACTATATATTTTTCTGTGAATATAATTTTGAATTATATTTAAGTGTAAAAAAAATCTGTTAAAAACAGTTTATTCCAAATTGCTATTGTAATACACAATAATGTGTCATGTAAATGACATTGGTCATTTTGATTTGCAATTTTGAGGATCAAAGAGTTACAATGCAGCTTGGTAACAAGCAAATTTGGATTCAGCAGGGCCAAATGCCACTTGAACTCTTATGGAGAACTGATTCTTAGTTTTCCATCAAGTCTAAAGCATTTATTGCAATCCTGTATGTTCGTGGAGCATATATAGTGGCAAAAGTTTTTAGTTGGAGAGCTTTTGCACAATGGGGAATTGTTTTTTTTACACGACAATGTCACAGAATTGTTTGAAAAATCTTGAGATTTCTGTGTTTTGATTTGAGAGCAACGAGAAGTGCCCAGACAGATAAATTTGACCTGGCATCAGAAATTTGGAACAGCTTCAACAGCATTGCCTGCTACAAGTCAGGAGAGAACCTTATAGTGCGTGAGCAGCTGTGGACATTTTAGGCATGTCAGTACTCAGTGAAAGCCGGTTCTTGTTCGTGGTCAGTTGCTGTATTTTACAATGTCCTGGACCTGGCAGCCATCAATGCCTTCATTTTGTACAAGGAATGCACCAAGAAAATATCAGTAGGAGAGATTTAGAAAACAGCAAAGCAGCAGGCAAATGCAGATCAACCTGGATTCAATACTGCACATAGTGACACATGCAAAAGAAAACTATGCCAGGTAGCTAAATGCAATAAAAATAAAACTTCTGATATCTGTGTTCAATGAAAGCACATTCACATTACATAATTGAATTTGAATTATTATTTTTTTTTTTTTGTTACTTTTAAATATAATAATTTTTGATGTTTACATCTGTTTACACACTAGTTTCTTTTGAAATGTTTATTTTATTACAGTTTTTCATTTTTTTAAGTTTATATGTGGTAAGTTAGAAAATAAAACCTTTTATGTTTAATTGTTCATTTAAATATGGTGTTTCGACTGTGCAGATGTTTGATGTGATGTGCTTGCATAAAACTTTTGAGTTGTATCCTATAGTTTGCCTTTAATTTTAATATTGGTATTTTAATAGTTCCCTGGCATTTAATGCATATAGTTCCCTGGAATTGTATGGAATAGTTCCATGGCAATTCAATTGTATATAGTTCCCCTCTCACAATTTAAAGATAATAAAAAACACCTATTACATGAAAAAGCATGCAAAAGCAATGAGTGGGCAAAATATTCATGTCTCCTCATATTGTCCCCATTTGAAAATGTTGGCCACCCCGTTTTGAAAGCCAGTGACCCAATGGCCACCAGCATACAAAGTGATTTGTCCCACCCTAGTCAAACATAGAAAGTGGTTTAGCTTACCAAATATTCAAAAATGTCATCAGTGATGAAAAACTGGCAATGTTTTTCCCAATTAATTGGGGTAATTCCAGTTGTGTTCACATAAAAAGGACAGGTGTGCCAGAAAAAGGGGGTATTTGAGGCTGGATGTTTGAAGGGGTCCAGTGGTAGAATGGCTGAAATCTAACACCCCTTGCTACAGGGCCACCTACTGTACTGGGTTCAGGCATTGGCTCAGGTTCAGTTTCCATAGACTCACTTGGCTCATATTCACTGCTAGTCATCTGGCACAAAATCACTCTCTAAGCCAGACTCCATTAGGAGGTTAGCAACAGCCTTTGCACTGAGCCACTTTATTGCTATTTTCCAATCTGTAAAAAAAGCTCAAAAACCAGCTAAAGTGCTGTTTGTCTTCAACACAAACTCAGCCAGACACAATAAAGTCTGCGATTCCAGATTTCAAGTCCAGTACTAATAAAAAAATAAATAAACTAGAGATGAGCGTCCAGACGCCAGACAACCAAAGCTACCCTGCAGTCCTCCATTATTATTTGGGAAGAGGTGGGCAAGGGGACCGGCGTCAGGTTGAAAAGCCTTCCCCGACTGCAGCAGAGAATTGACCTGGAGCTCCCCCATCTGTGGCCTGCAGAAAGGAGGCCCCTATTGCCAGCTACAGCCAAAGAAGCTCAGCCACTGACTGAGAGAGTGGACTCTGTGACACAAAGCAGAAGACTCCCTAACAGCCTGCCTCCTTCCCCAGGCCAGCTCCGAATCTGCTGCGGTTCAACGGCACCTCTTCGCTTAAAGCCTTCCTTGACCAATTCAAGCTATTCGCCATTGAATATGAGAGGGCATCTGTGCCGCTCTGATTACAGCCCTACAGTGATGCTTCGGTGACAGTGAGCCACATCTCAGTCTGCAAGCTCAGCTCCAGAGTCAGAAGCTAGGAGCTTTGGCAGCTGACATCGATAGCATGTCGCAGTGAGCCTACAGTGATCTCCCTAGATCTCCACAGTGGGTACTGACAGCTCAAGCTAGCCTCTGAAGCCCGCCCAAAGATTGCCTTTTCCACCAGGAAGAGACTATGCCACTTCAAGCTCCTCACCTTTGGGCTGTGCAAAGTGCTTACAACATTTGAGAGGTTAATGGAGAAGGTGCTGACCAACATCCCCCTCCCCCACCCCCCCCAAAGCAGTCTTGTTTACCTGGATGATCTGCTGTTCATGCCGCCACCTTTAAGGGATCTGAACTTGAGGAACACTGTCTCAGGGCAGCAGGACAGGTTGCACATGGAAAAGTACAAATTTATTCAGAGAGAGGTCACTTTTCTGGGACAGAGTGGGAAGAGACAGGATCAAGATGAACTTGAACAAAATTGAGGTATTCAACCCCTACCTATCAATGCCAGCTGCAGGGCTTTCTCGGACATGCCTCAGTTTTTGTCCCTCAGTTTGCCAGTGTTGCTACTCCCCTACTCTGCGTCCTATATAAGAACCATCCCTTCATCTCGACTGAGCAGTGTGAGGAGGTGCTAACCCGGGCCTCTGTACTGATGCTGCCTACACCAGAGCTGTCCTTTCTACCTGACATGAATGGCAGCGATCAGGGCAATCTCAACAGTGGCCTGAAGGACAGTGAGTCATCGCCTACTTCAAATACTTTCTCAGTAAGCAAGAGCAGATGTACTGTGTCACTTGCAGAAAGCTGCTGGCTGTTGTAGCTGTACTCAGGCATTTGCCCCATTACCTGTGTGGGCAACACTTCACGCTATGGATGAATCATGCCTCCCTATAGTGGCTGATTAGTTTCAATGAGCCTAAATGCTTATTCACTCTCTGGCTGGAACAGATGCAGGAGTTAGATTTCTTTATCCAGCACAGAGCAGGGGAAAGCAACTCCAATGCTGATGCATTGTCTAGATGCCCCTGCCCGCCTGAAGATTGCTGTCACTGTGAGAGAACAGTAGAAGCGTGATGCCATGAGTAGACTGAGTAGAGGGGAGACCTTCGAGTAGGGAGAAGACTGCAAGCTAACTGTGGGATGCAGGAAGATTACCACTGTACCTGCAAGCACAGCAAGAACAGGACCCAAACCTCCAGCTAGTGTTTCAGCGGTTGGCTGAAGGCAAGCGGATCCCATGGGAAACAATTACAGCTTGTTCGGACTCCATCAATGGGCTATGAGCACAGTGGGACATCCTGGCGCTCCAAAAGGTGTGCTGCAACGGCGCTGGATGTTGCCTGCAGCTGGCAAGGAATGATGGCAGCTGGTGGTCCCTGGAACCCAATACAGTTTCAGAAGCCTTGATCAAAGACTTCTTCTCTCACTTTGGAGCCCTCCAGGAGATGCATTCCGATCAAGGGGGAAATTTGAGTCAAGGGTGTTTGCGGAGATGTATCATTGCCTGGGAATATGGAAGTCAAGCACCCCCTCTCTCCACCCCCAGATTGATGATTTAGTTAATCAGTTCAACCAAGCACTCATGGCCGGCTTGACGCTGCCCACTGGTTTACCCGAGATCAGCTACAGATGGGGCGGATCAGACAAAAGAGAAATTGCTGGGTCAACAGGCCCAGGCTGAGGAAGTGCAGGGTTCTGGGTGCAGGGTTTCACCACTGGATAGCATCTGGTTCTGCACCAGGGAATCCATGTTTCTGGGGAAACTCAAGACACTGCCCAACAAAGACCAGCGGATCAAGAGGCACACTGGCTGCACTGAGGAAGACAGCGGATAATGAATTGTGGGGGGTGGACAGGAGCCAATGGGTAGAAGGTGGTTAGGGACTAAAGAGATACATTGTATGGTGGGGGTTGGGGCTACTTAAAGGCACTGTGCTGCCTACTCGAGGAGATGCTTGTTCCAGTTCTAAGAACAGCTTTTCTTTCTAAAAAAGCCATGCTAAAAGAGTGTAATAAACAGCAGTGCTAACTGCTTTAAACTCACACACTGTATACTGTCTGGATTCTTGCCACCACCACACCTGCCATCTTCACCTGCTTGGAGCCCATACATAGCTGGCTGCTTCAGTACCCTTTTGCGGTAGGGCGGAAGCCCTGCCTATGTAAATTGTTTGTGTTTTGTTACTTTTGTATTTAAGTTTGGCAGGGATGGGGTTAATTCCATCCCTGTCAAAACCTTCTGCAGAATGTGGCTGGAGCTTAATTGATTAATTGAGGATCACCTGCTATATAAAGGGAGCTAGCTCCTTTGTTTGGGGAGGAATTTTGGTAGGTATGTACTGTGTTTGTGAGACCATGAGTGAAGCTAATGCCCAGCCTGACTGCAAAAAGTATTTGTATTTTTGTTTTGTCTAAACCTTTTCTTTTGTCCCTTGTGCCTTTTTCTTTGTTTGTTGTTAAATAAAAGTCTGCAACAGCACCTTGTAAACAGGCTGGCTCGTGGTTACGTCAGGCCAAGAAATGTAGGACACAGACAGGACTGGTGAGGGACTGCGCTGTTGCACCGGTTTATTATACAAATATTTTTTAAACAAAATGAAACACTTTCACAAAACAGCTCACTGAGCAAAATAAAGGTTTACACAAAAATAACTCACAAACATAAAACACTGATACTCAGCATGTATTGTGCTGGTGCTTCCAACACGAATAGCAATTGTTTTTTGTTTTATTTCTCCTCTCTTTACTCCTGTTCTCCAATATTAATTTAAGGCTAAAGCCCAAATAAAAACTGTGGCTGCAAAGCATTCATTAAAATGATGCTAGCCACGTTGTGTTTGTTTAATACATTTCACGCTACACTTCCTTCTGGTTTTCATGTGATTTGCAACGACTGCGACAGACGCAACACTTTAGTACATATACCCCTACATACAGACGTGCTCAAATTTGTTGGCACTCTTACAGCTCATTGAAATAATGCCTCATTCCTCCTGAAAAGTGATGAAATTAAAAGCTATTTTATCATGTATACTTGCATACCTTTGATATGTCACAGAATAAAGCAAAGAAGCTGTGAAAAGAGATGAATTATTGCTTATTCAACAAAGATATTCTAAAATGGCCTGGACACATTTGTTGGTACCCCTTAGAAAAGATAATAAATAATTGGATTATAGTGATATTTCAAACTAATTAGTTTCTTTAATTAGTATCACACATGTCTCCAATCTTGTAATCAGTCATTCAGCCTATTTAAATTGAGATAAGTAGTCACTGTGCTGTTTGGTATCATTGTGTGCACCACACTGAACATGGACCAGAGAAAGCAAAGGAGAGAGTTGTCTGAGGAGATCAGAAAGAAAATAATAGACAAGCATGGTAAAGGTAAAGGCTACAAGACCATCTCCAAGCAGCTTGATGTTCCTGTGACAACAGTTGCAAATATTATTAAGAAGTTTAAGGTCCATGGAACTGTAGGCAACCTCCCTGGGCGCGGCCGCAAGAGGAAAATCGACCCCAGATTGAACAGAAGGATAGTGCGAATGGTAAAAAAAGTACCAAGGATAACCAAAGAGATACAAGCTGAACTCCAAGGTGAAGGTAGGTTCTGATCGCACCATCCGTATGTTTTTGAGCGAAAATGGGCTCCATGGAAGAAGACCCAGGAGGACTCCGCTTTTGAAAGAAAAATATAAAAAAGGCAGACTAGAATTTGCTATAATGCATATTGACAAGCCACAATCCTTCTGGGAGAATGTCCTTTGGACAGATGAGTCAAAACTGGAACTTTTTGGCAAGTCACATCAGCTCTATGTTCACAGACGAAAAAATTAAGCTTTCAAAGAAAAGAACACAATACCTACAGTGAAACATGAAGGAGGCTCGGTTATGTTTTGGGGCTGCTTTGCCGCACCTGGCACAGGGTGCCTTGAATCTGTGAAGGACACAATGAAATCTCAAGACTATCAAAGCATTCTGGAGTGAAACGTACTGCCCAGTGTCAGAAAGCTCTATCTCAGTCGCAGGTCATGGATCCTCCAACAGGATAATGACCCAAAACACACAGATAAAGCACCCAAGAATGGATAAGAACAAAACATTGGACTATTCTGAAGTGGCTTTTGATGAGTCCTGATCTGAATCCTATCGAACATTTATGGAAAGAGCTGAAATGTGCAGTCTGGAGAAGGCTCCCATCAAACCTAAGACAGCTGGAGCAGTTTGCTCAGGAAGAGTGGGCCAAATTACCTGTTCAACAGGTGCAGAAGTCTCATTGAGAGCAATAGAAAACATTTGATTGCAGTGATTGCCTCTAAAGGTTGTGCAACAAAATATTAGGTTAGCGGTCCCAGCCTTTTTGTCCATGCCATTTTCATTTGTTTTATTATTTATAATATTATGTTGAATAAAAAATCAAAAGCAAAGTCTGATTTATATTAAATATGGAATAAACAATGGTGGATGCCGATTACTTTTGTCAGTTTCAAGTTATTTCATAGAAAATTGTGCATTCTTCGTTTTTTGTGGAGGGGTACCAACAAATTTGAGCACGTCTGTATATATATATATATATATATATATATATATATATATATATATATATATATATATAGTGCCGTGAAAAAGTATGTGCCCTTGTCTGATTTTCTGCATTTTTGCACATTTTTCACATTGAATTTGGTCAGATCTTTTTGTGGGTTGTAGTAGAATATAGAGAGAGTCTGAAACAAAGAATGACACCAAAGTTTGGTGTTTCTTTCATTTGTTTGGTGTGCAAGGTAATTAAACAATCAATCTTCAGGTGTGAAAAAGTTATTGTCCCCCTAGTTAACTCAACCCAATTGAAGGAATAATTAGGGTCAGATTTTTGAATACTTTCGTTAACAATCAGGCCTGATTTGGGCCAGCCCTGCCCAATATAAATCTGACTAACTTTGGCCCTTAGTGAAGTTATGAGCACTCATCATGCCATGAAAAGAAATTCTTGAAGACCTCTGGAAAAAAGTTACTGATGCCTATCAGTCTGGAAAGGGTTACATAGCCATTTCTAAGGATTTGGCGCTCCACAAATCCACAGTCAGAGCCATATTGTCCAAATGGAGAAAGTTTGGGACAGTAGTGACTCTTCCCAGGTGTGGCCATCCTGTCAAAATCTCTCCAAGAACAAGGTGTAAAATCATCCAGGAAGTCACAAAGAACCCTAGAACATCCAAGGATCTGCAGGCCTTTCTCGCCTTGGCTAAGGTCAGCGTTCATAACTCCACCATCAGAAAGACACTGGGCAAAAATGGGATTCATGGCAGAGTAGCAAGGCGGAAACCACTGCTCACTAAGAAGAACATGAATGCTCGTCTCAAGGTTGTTAAAAAGCACCTGGATGATGCTCAACAGGTCTGGAACAGTTCTATGGACATATGAGTCAAAAGTGGAACTTTTTGTCCAGCAATGGCCCCGTTATGTCTAGCGAAAACCAAACACTACATTCCACAGTAAGAACCTCATATCAATGGTCAAGCATGATTTGGGGATGCTTTGCTGCATCAGGACCTGGACGACTTGCCATCATTGAAGGAACCATGAATTCTGTTCTGTATCAGAGAATTCTACAGGAGAGTGTCAGGCCATCAGTCCGTGAGCTGAAGCTGAAGCTCAGCTGGGTCATGCAGCAAGACAATGATCTGAAACACACAAGCAAGTCTACATCAGAATGGTTGAGGAGCAAGAAATTTAAAGTTTTGGAATGGCTTAGTCAAAGTTCAGACCTAAATCCCATTGAGATGTTGTGGCAGGACCTGAAACGAGCAGTTTATGCTCAAAAACCCACAAATGTCATTGAGTTGAAGCAATACTGCATGAAGGAGTGGGCCAAAATTCCTCCACGGCGTTGTGAGAGACTGACCAATAACTACAGGAAGCGTTTGGTTGCAGTTACTGCTGCTAAAAGTGGCTTAACCAGTTATTGAGTCTAAGGGGGCGATTACTTTTTCACACGGGGGCATTGGGTGTTGCATAACTTTCTTTAATAAATAAATCAAGAACGTATCAAAATGTTATGTTATTTGTTCACTCAGGGTCCCTTTTATCTAATATTAGATTTTGGTTGAAGATCTGATAACATTCAATGTCAAAAATATGCAAAAATGCCGAAAATCAGACAGAGGGCAAATACTTGTACTGTGTAATATATATATGCAGCACAGTGATTTCTAATACAGTTCATAATTTAGTAAAATACTCTACTTCTGAATGTAATAATAATAATAATAATAATAATAATAATAATAATAATAATAATGACAATTAAACTACCCTATTTTTTAACAACTGTTTTTTGCACAAATTAACAAAAAATCACAAAAACAGATAAAGAAAACATAACATAAAATAAAATAAAAATAAATAAATAAATAAATAATATGAGTCTAATGCTATTATTTCTGATGATGGGGCACAATTATATATGTAATCTGTCAATAATTTGTGAAACTACACCCACCCACATACTTATTGTGGCAGAGCTGGCTAAATGTAATCTAACTGTGGATCTCTCAATCATCGTTAAATCATGGAAAAAATGTCTCCACTCAGCCCCTCAAGATAACTATTTTTGCCGCAGTCAACCGTGCAAGAAAAATCCATTTAAAGTGAATCGTAACACTGAGTGATGAGTTGTCTGCCAAGATAAACACCCCAGGGTACAGGGGTAATTGATTGCCAATCCTGATATTATTGGAACAACATATTTCCATCAATTTCGAATTTTGGGACATTCCCATAACACATGCATATAGGTGCCCACTGCTACGTGCTTCATGTATGACAAAGAGGGTCATCTACAATTCTCATTTGGAACCTACTGTATGAAGTTGGCTCTGTGTACAACTTTAAAATGTATAAATTGGTGAGCCAGGTTCATAGAGGACATAAAAATATTCTCCCATGTATGTTCCCAAGAAGGAGCAAAATTATAAGTCTGCAATTCTTTTGTCCATATACTATTACTCAGTAAGGGATCTATGTTATGAGAAACAAAATGATTATATTGTAAGGATATTAACCCTTTGTTAAGCTTAATCTGGGAAAAGATCTTAGTGAAAGGGCAAAGCAGTGTCCCACAGAACACCATACGCCTTAAAGATTGAGCAAAACCTGAGGTTCAGCAAAAAAGAAAAGCCGGGTTGCTGGTTGGTTTCCTGAAGGTCTTGGAATGTATACAGGCCATGACAGCCAAACACAGAATGTGGATATTTTTGTTAGACCAGTGAGGGTATACAAAGGGTTGAGAGACAGTTAACAGAAACAATTTATTCCAGACAGGGGGGAATTTATGTAACTTTATATTTATACTAATAACATTATTAGCCTTTCTCCAGACATCTAATGTATTAGCAATGATATGACCAATATGCATAGAAACAAAGTTGTGCTTAAGGCCAGAGAAGAGGAGATCTTGTAATATGTGAGGCTTTGCTATGTTGATCTCAATAGGCCGCTATGAGTCCAGCGAATTTGGATCGAACCATAACTCATATTCTCAACTGGAATGCCCAATAATAAAACTTATCATTTGGTGAAGCTAGACTGCAATCTCTCTTTAAACGCTGTACAGTGGTAAATTTTATTCTTGGGCGTTAGATATTCCAAATGAATTTAGAGCACACTGAATTAATCTCGTCTATATGTAGTCCCTTCCAAATTGGGGGACTTGTAAATTGTTCTGTTTTCTTGAAAATGTTTAATAACTGCATTTGGTTTTTATATTGTTGCCGAACTATAAAACGGTCCTAGATTGTAATGCAGCCTGTTACAAAAATAATTACAATTGCTTTTGTGTTGCTGTGTGAAAGGCATGCTGGGAGAAAAAATAGGAGAAGGAAAGTTCGAGAAGGAGAGGAAAGTTCAAGAGAGTGAGATGGAATCGACTGGATGGGGTTGGTGAAGCTACGTAGAGGACGTCCTTAGAGAGCTAGAAACTGTGTTTTGGTTCGGTAAAAAAAAAAAAAAAAAAAAAAAACAGCCTGCAATAGAAACAACGTTTAATCTGTGTATATCTACAGCCGTTTTACTACCAACATCAGACTCACGCTGGTGGAGATAGGCTCTACTGAGAGTTTTCATCTACAGAGCCTGTGTTTGCTGTTCAAAAGCTGCGAGTAAAAAGGATTTGTTTTACTTCACTGCACCCATTTAAAGCAATTCCTGTATAAACATTAAACTAAAATAAACTGCCCATGTGGTGTAGATTCGGGACTTTGTATATTTTAGTTAAGGGACTGTTTAATTTGAATTATTCAATTTGCCCATCAACCAGCTGTTTTTGGATATTGTTTTTTTGCCTCTCTACTCAAATACGGCTGGGTCGCTCCCACAACGCAGCAAGCGCGCCACCTTAGAATAACAGAACTGAAACAATAAAGAGATCTCCATTTTGAACATTGTATATTAGCGAGTGCACTCAAATAAAAATAATAGCTGTAAAGTCGTTAAGTTTCTTTTTCATTTTTATAATTTTGTCCTAAAATATTAATGATTTGATTTAGTCACTGTTATATTATATACTGTGTGAATGTGTGAGTGATTGTATTTTTATTTAGCAGACTATTTTCGGATAAATTGCTATATGTATACATTCCTGTGTTATGCTTTGAAATATGTTTTTTTTTATTATTTCCAATTCTAATGTGTAATCACAATCTAATTGAACATAAGATTTTATTTTTTTGTTTTAAATGAGTGAGATCATTGCCCTGTGTGTGCATGTTATGGAGCTACCTAGTGGAAGGCATCTGAGTATTCTTAGTTTATATTTGTGACTCCATTTTGAATTATCATTACTATTGCACTGCTGAGTTTTAGAAAATTAATTTCTTGGAGAGCATCCCTGGGCATCCTGATAGGTACGCACAATCTTTCCAGATGGAGGCATTGCGCTATTATGAACCAATTATTATGAAGAGCAAACCAAATAGGAGAAATAACCTGGTGGACCACAACACCTGCTACCACTAACTCAGGATACATCTTCTGGTACCCCCGGTATATTCAGCGTTTATGCTGAAGATAGGTACATATTCAATTGGATAGCTCGGGTGAGGGTTACATATATATTTTGGGGGAAGAGTCAATGGAATCATAGAAAACAGAAAATGTATACGAGGGAAAACATTTATCTTTATGGCTGATATTCTACTCTGCAAAGTTAGCTGTAGTGGGGCCCATCTAGTTAAGTCAGCTTTTGTTTTAATGAAACCATTAGTAAAATTGTTTCTACGAATCCCTTAAAAACTAGTATAAATTCTGACACCCAAATAAGTGAAACCTGAAGTCTAAAGCTGTAGGGGTATTGGAAGCCGTTCCAGAGGCTTCATAGCAGCAAAACTTAATGCCATAAGTACGTATGTAGACCAGTTGATTTTATAACCAGAGATAGCTTCAAGTTGTTCAAATTGTTCTAGAGCATGGGTGATCAAGTTTGATATATCATAGAGAAATAGCAATATGTCATCAGCATATAAAGAGTTGTGATATTCTGAGTTTTGTACCTCTATGGGGGTATGTGACAGAACAGAATGATTCCTGATGATAAATCTCCCTCCCGACCTGTGAGGGGACTGTGTAAAGGGAACAGAGTGACCTGGACTGGATGGCCAGACAATTCATTCCCAGGGTTAGACGGAAGTCGGACATCTAGAAAGGGGGCGGAGCTATGGTACACTAAATCATCGACCTGGAAGGGAAACAATATGGCAGCCGTGGATTGGAGGAGCGGTTACAATTTTTAACCAAGGGGTCATGATTGACCGTATATAAGGGAACATAGCAAAGTGATCTGTTCCTTTGTTATGGCTAATACTAACCGGAAGGAGAACCGTATTGTGAATTGTTAGTGTTTTGTTTGTTTTTGTCGTGTCTAATTATACTTGTTTGTTGTTATTAGACTGCTAACATGATCCGGAGCTGTCTCTACAGGCCAGCACAAAACCCAGACAACACTGCACTTGTTTCACAATAAATTGTATTTTCACCACGACCACAACAGCACTCACTTTGGACTGGTGACCGTGTTTGTATATTGTGGGTACAATCATTACAATATTTGAACACTGTTGCAGTTTCACAAATGTCCAATTTGTATCCCAAAGATCAGCTTGCTTCCAGTAGCGGTGACAGTCTTGGGTTAGTTTCTGCTTTCAGTGAGTCTGTCAAAGCAACCACAGGTGTGGGTGATAGTCTTTAACACTAGAAGGACCGGAGATATAACAGCTGAACACACTCGTGGCATTCTTTCTACAATGGAAATCAAATATTGTTCGGAAAGTTCTCCCCAACACTGTTGCAGAAGTTTCCACAAATGTGCTGCACTTGTAGGTTACTTTGCTTTCACCCTTTTGTCCAGTTCATCCCAACCACCTCGATGGGGTTTAAGTCTGGAGACTGTGCTGGCCATTCCATGATTTGAAGCCTACCGTCTTGTTCTTTTCTTCTAAGGTAGTTCTGACATAGCCTGGAGGTATGTTTTGGGTCATTATCTTGCTGTAGGATGAACCCCTGACCAACTAGTCGTATACCAGAGGGTATTGCATGGCACTGCAAAATGCTGTGGTAGCCATTTTGGCTTAGGGTGCCACTCACTCTGTTCAAGTCGCTGACTCTGGATCCAGCAAAAGAGCCCCAGACCATCACGCTTCCCCCTCCATGTTTGACAGTTGGTGTCACACAACAAGGAACCATCCTTTCACCTATTTGACGGTGTACAAAAATCCTGCGTGATGAACAAAAGATTTCAAATTTTGATTCATCGGTCCATAAGACCTTCTTCCAGTCTTCAGTAGTCCACTGGTGGTGCTTCATGGCCCAGGCAAGCCTCTTTTTCTTATTTTGCCATCTTAGCAATGGCTTTCTTATGCCACTTGACCTGTCAAACCTGCAGCTCGAAGTCTTCTCTTCACAGTTGAAACTGAGACTTGCTTCCTTCGACCAGTGTTAAGTTGTGATTGAAGCTGTTGTCCTGTGAGCCGCCTATCAGGCAAGCTGTTGACTCTCAAAAACTTGTCTTCTGATTCTGTTGTGCCTTTGGGTCTGCCAGACCTCTTCCTGTCAGAGTTTCCTCCAGTTTCCAAGTGCCTTTTGATGGTGTAGGAAACTGTACTCACTGACACCTTGGCTTTCTTTACAATTTCTCTAAAGGAAAGACCTACACTTTTAAGGGTTGTAATGGTCTGTCTGTCTTCCTTTGTTAATTGCCTTTTTCTTGCCATTATTATAGCAATATACTACTTTCTGCAGTTCAATACTGTCCAAATAATGCTTAAGAGGGTGTAGTAACATAGTTTGTTCCAACACTGCTTTTATACAGACAGAGGGTTTGTAAGTAATCAACAAAAGTTGGGACACCTGTAGGAATTGTTAGCATCAACTTTCAAGGCTTAATGTACTTCCATTGCTTGTTCCCTGAAAAAGGCCTTTCTGTATAACTCTGAAATGTACATTGTTTTTCAGTTTTTGGTAGCCTCAACTTTTTTGTAAAACCTCTGGCAGTTTACTGCTTACCTTTGTACCATTACAGGTTATTCACTGGACTTGAACTGCTTAAATTTCAATAAAAACTGGAAAAATGGGGGGTGTTCTAAAACTTTTGACCAGTATTGTGTGTGTGTGTGTGTGTGTGTGTGTGTGTGTGTGTGTATATATATATATATATATATATATATATATATATATATATATATATATATATATATAATCATCTGAAGTAGAGATTCGGTACAACAATCCATACGGTACATATTTATAAAACTGAACTGATGGCAATACCTTTTATACTTTTCAACAGCAATCGGTTTATTATCAGATGAGCAAAAGCAAATAAACAACGTAGATAAATAAACTTAGAAAAAAAAAATACAGAAGTGCACAGCACAAGAAGTTATAAAAAAAGGTATTTTTTTTTTTTTTTTGACAAAAGGGTATTCCTTTACCTTAGTCTAAGGCTGTTCACAATCAACACAGATAATGCGCTTCTCCACGCCGCCTTTCTGCACAGGGCACAGCCCCGATGCTAATCGACTGACCAAAGCAGCGCAGCCGGCAAGCAGGTGCCAGCCTTCAAAAGGCTGATTGAAAGCAACAGACTGTCAGTCATTCACTCAGGCTCAGAGCAGAGACTAATATGATTACAGCTAAACACACTGCGGACTGGTAAATAAAAATAATAAAGTAGAATACCGTTCTGTATAATCAAAATACAACTGTTTTCTGTGTGGATGTCAATGTGTCTGCTCCTGGGGCTATTAGGTATAATTTTATACATCTCCTTTATTTATGCACCCCCGGGTTTCATGCGAAGAAGGGGTGGAGCTTGGCTGGAGATGCAGTAGTGAGTGTACTTTTGTGATTCAGTGAAAATTAAACAGCGCGTGTAAAATAAATAGCGCCTGTGAAAATAAATTGGACCTGACGTGCCTAACAAGTGCTGAATTAATATACCGCACAGAGTTAAAAGAAATACTGTGAACGTTGTGTTTGTCGTTGTCTGGAGTACCTGCATCACCCCTACACCTACGCACTGCAACCCACATGTTCACAGTTTAAGTACAAAGTAACTTGAAAAAGATTTAAAAGTATCCCAGAACTTGTTAGCAAAAAAAATAAATAAAAAAATCTTTACCTCCTTCCCCTCACTTTTAAACAAAGTTAGGCACCAATGAAATAGTATTATCTATGCATAAAGAAATCTAAGCTAGCTACTGTAGTTGTTTTGAAAAAAAAACATCAAGCTGGATCTGTACCACTTTGCACGGTAAATTAGACTCAGGTTTTTCGATCCAGTGAAACTTGATTAAACTCAATTATCGAACATAGAATAAGCATATTTATTACATGGATCTTTTTGTATGTTAATATTTTTTTTTTTTTTTATGAAATTTAATGCATTGTTATAAATAACAAAATATTATTGCTGCTAAATTTCCTTCAGTAAATCCTCCAACCATTGTTTTGTACTATATATATATATCATTAATAATGTGTTGGGACTCAGGTGATGATGATGTCATGTCAAGGAATGAAAACATAGCCATGTATTTTGGTCTGCAATACTGAAATCTGACACCCTACAAAAGCTAATGCGCTAACCTTAAAGATCTACAAAAAATATCAGTCAAGACAGCCAAGTATAGTTTATTGTATTCTTTTTTTATTAGAAATAGGACACATTCATTTTGTGCTCTGAAAACTGTACAGAAACAAACAGGAAAATATAACATAGAACAAAAACAGGTAAGAGGGTTCAGACGAACACAACGGACCAATCAGGAGGGAGGGGGGACTAACTGGGAGGGAGGGGGGAGTAGTACTTTGACAATGATATTAAAACACACAGCATTACATTAGTTACAGAACACAGTTATAGTCCAGTAACTGAACAGGAAAATTCAGAAAAACCTGAAGCACATTAGAAAGATATTTATAGGCTAAAATTCATTCTGTGTAACTCTATAATTACAATACTTTACAACAGGGCCACCACGAGCCTTGTGCTTTCAGTTCATGTGCAATCAAAACTATGACAATTGTGTCACAGTTTTATTTTAAGTATTTTTTCTGTCAACTACTTAGAACTTTTTAAAACATTTTTTTTAATATAATACACAACTTGACAAAAAATATGCCATTATTATTAAAATTATGAATATAATATGCTTGTATATCAAGCAACCAACAGATCAAACCCTTTTCACTTGATTCAGGTAAAAGTCTTCCAAGAATTTTAAATGTCTAAAATACTATTCTGGTTATTATTTATGCAAAGGTCCGTTTAGTTATAGGTAATTTCCTCTCTGGAGGTTATCAAGACCTTCAAGACTTTGCCTAACCACAGGACACGTAGGGAACTATAGTATCAGCTGAGTCGTGAATGTGGACTGCGTAAGTAGTGCTTTCACATTCGCACTAACCACCCTTGTCATGAACACCCTCATGCTAATACTGCAAGGCAAAGACTAGCCTGGACAACTGGGGAATTGTGGCATTATAACAGACAGCTTATCCTTTTCATTCTTCATCACACTCTAACACCCATTCAAATGGTGCATAAGTAAGTGTAGCCAAGGTAATTTTAAACCCCCTCACTGGTAATGGCATTGGGCGGGCAGCAATCCATGACCCCTGGCAATTAACACTTTTAATCTACATACAAGTATGCCTAATAATGCATGTACATGCACAAGCAGATGTAAAGGAAATGTTTACTTTGGCTCTTCTTGTCTTAATGAAGCTGTTACCATCAGCATCATTCTGGGTGAAATTCTGGACTGTCCCATGTTCGTGAAGAGTTTGCAAACAGGCCTGTTCATTTTCTGAAAAGTCTACACATCTCTCCTTTTCGTGATCTAATTCTTAAGCCACTCTGCCATAATACCAGCCCGGTCTGTCCGTCGATCTGTCTATTCTTCTTGCAGGGTGTTTGTCCCATTAATTTTTCTGAGGCAGCAATAAACATTATTTATTCCAATAAGCGAGAGGGCGAGGTGGGCACAGGGCTCTACTATATGCTACAGTTGATAACTGGTGATAAGGGGCTTAGGTTGCATTACAGATATTTATAATTCTTTCTGTGACAGTCCCACTTAGGCTCTTGAAACAGTACATATCTCAGGCTTTGCTTCCAGTATAAAGTTTAAAGGCATGTTAGAAATTAGACATTGGTGGCTGAGAAAGACAGCAGCTTCAGCTTGCCACAAGAAGTACGTCCGGCTACTTAAAACGCAGTTAGAGAAACTCCATGGGGTGCACTGGGTCATCAATGTTCTTGATATGGAGGTTTCACTATACTTATTGTAGATGTTTTGTAGATGGTGGACAGGCTTAAACATATTTTAAAAGCTTTGTTCTTTTACATCATCAACTCAATCCGAAGTAAAACAGAGCTTAGATATATTTATAATACCATCAGCAGGTCAACCATCTTTGACTTTTGACCACTAGTTTTTCCTGTTTTCTAGTCCATGAAAACCATCCAGGTTGTATTTTTTCATACTGTATACTGAACTAGAGATGTATTTTTCTCTTTTTGTATGAAACACCTCTTCATATATAGAAAACACTTACTTGCACCATGGTTTCAAATAAAACCCTTTTTTTGTTAAATAAAAGGAAAATCAAAAGAACAGAAAATCCCTGCGTGTTGCTGTTGGTCAGACTTCTGTCTGCAGGTCTATGATTTCCTGGCCCACAAGGGGTATGGTGGCCCCAGCTTTCTCCCACTCTACAGACTTCAGCTCCAGGGGGGATGCCTGTAAGGTCTCCAGGTCCTTGCGCACCCATGAGGGAGGGGAGTGCGTCTTGCGGATCCCCTCCCAGACTCGCTTGTTTGGCGTCTGCTGTTTATCCTGCTGTAACAAAACCAAGACATTTATTTGGTTAATCCTTTACTTCTACTGCCAGCCACAAACACACACACACAAAAAAAAAAAAAAATCTGTACAGGAGGTTTATTTAAAGTTTTAGTAATGTCACTAGAATATCATTAACTAAACTGAAACAGTTTGGCAGTTTACAAATTTGTGTGTACAATTAGCCCTAGAATAAAAAGCCTCAATTTGATGTTTTATTTTTTTCTCAAATTGAGGGTGGGAAATTTGGGCTTCATCATAAATTCGAGGGTGTCTTAAATTTGAAGGTACGTGTGTCATTTAAAATGTTTACAACATCAACATCTCAAGATAAAACTATAATAACTAACAATGATAAACCTTTATTTAAGCCAATATAAAATGTATCCAAAGGGACTCTATACACAGGATAATCTGGATTTACTCTATCAAACACTGAAACAATTCAACCAGCCGTTACTAAAATGCAGCCACGTCTAATAATAATAAGAGTGGAAACATGTTCAATCAAAATCACGCATTCATACAGGTGGATAATAATTTTGAAACTACAGTCAGACTAAACTTTGAGCTGCAAAAAAAAAAATTGAAATATTTATGCAATGTGGTTAGAGATAATATAAAATACAGTTAAAAATCAATTCAAGATCATTTTCTTTTACTTTCAATTTTTGCATTTCTGAGTCGTTCTGCATACCCCCTGACCCTTAGAAGTACCCCAGGTTTGAAAAACCCTGATTTGCTTCTGGGAAAAAAATAAATAAATAAAAATTCCGGTTTGGTAACTTTATTGAGTATGTTTATCTATTCTCTAAAATAAAATTTTAATAAAAAGCAAAAAAGCTTTGACTGTAGCCCTCTGTGAATTTTGCTTTTACAATTCTGATATTTACATTTCAATTTTACTGGCATGGGTAAATTTAACCAGATGGAGCAATTGTACATAAACAAAAAAATAAATAAAAAATATGAAGGCAAAATTATTATATACATTTTTTTTAAGCCAGAGTAAACAGTCAGAATGAAACAGAGTCCCTTATCAGAGTTATGTTTGCTGAACATGTACGAGGTACTCACAGTGAGGTTTGTTTTATCACTCCCCCCAGATGAGACACTCCAGCGCTTCACAGACTTGGGGGAAACAAGAGGAATAAGTCAGTTAAAAAACAGCACATATGATTTAACAGAAAATAAAATTAATCTACAATAGAATACCAATGTACACATAAATTTGCGTCCAGAAGGGCTACCGGTGTTTGTTTGTCAACAGTAAAATACAATACTATTCTGTTTAATGGCCTCTTTATAAATTGTGTAGATGTATTAGCATAAGTCTGTATCAGATGAGGTTTTGACATCTCACCTCAGATCCTGAAGTACCCACATGGGCTTGGAAACTTTGTGAAAAATGTTCTTGTTTAACAAGTCAGCTAAAGAGGTACTCAAATGAGATAAAACAGATGGTAGGAGCCGATGGGAACCCACTGTGATTATCACCTTGCTTGACGAGTCAAAACAAGCATTTAAAAAGTTAGGGTGTCTTGGAGCAAAATTGCATCTGCCATAACTTTCAGGTCAGTAGCTTTGGAACACTGTCCTCTTCTCGTCACATGGGAAGGTCATGAACTTGATCAAGGCAACTCATCCTCAACCTCAACCAACATGTGGTAGATGAATGGCCCCTGATACCTTACAAGTCATTCAAGAAGTTGCCCCACCCTGCTACCAGTGACTACCTTGTTATCTGACTTGAGAATACTCTTGAGTCAAGGATAGGTGTGATAGTGTTGCACTGACAATTATGCTCCAGGAGTACACAGACTTTCTATTTGGAATTGGCAAGACATGATCTGGCTAGTTTCCAATTGGGCACATTATAGCTGGCATGTTGAGTCTATACCACATAACTGGGGATCTTACCGCCAGCAGATTCAATATAAAAGTTGTCTTACATATAACTTAGCAAGGCAACATTAAACTTGGCAAACAGTCCTCAGCATTCTAGAATATAGATATCACAGCCAGGAAATTTAACAATACAAAACACCAGGTACTGGAAAATATGACTGAATAATATTATTCAAAGTGCCAAGAATTTACACTGTGACATCAGTGACAAAGAAGTGTATGAAAGAAAATATACAAAATATAATATGTTATAATATCAATTAGGTCGCTGTTCTATGGCACCAGTCACAAGTCTCTGCATTAGTCTGTAACTATAAAACACTCAATGTTTGTATGTGTATTTATATTGGAAGAAATTTCAACTATAAGTCTTTCTTAATGTCAACAAAATGTTTGTCAACAATTTCACTGTTTCTTTTAATATATCTGCATTTGCAAAAAATGAAATGCAACCTGAATGGATTCCCCTCTGGAAAATCTGAAGAGTAAATAGCATGTGGTATAGAAAAGCTTCGTATTGTTGGATTTAATTTACCACCCATGCTTCCTGTACCATGATTATGCGTAAGCTGCATTGCCCCTGTGCTGCAGCTTTCACTCCCTGCCTCACCTTGCTATCCCCTGGCGGTGACTCCCTCTCTGCATGCTGCAGCTTCCTGTTCAAGTCCTGAAACATGTCTTGATGCCGTTTCCGTGTGTGCATGATCTTCTAAGGAAATAGAAAACAATATTTTAAAAAAATCACCATTATTCAGCCACCTACAAGATACCAAACTACAATACTATTACACTGTTCTATACATTCAATTCATCACCTGGAAACTGAAAAGTATATGGAACACCACCACCTGCTGAACATTAAACACAAAGTAACACTGAGGTCCAAATTATTAAATTGCTAATCAAATCAAATATGACTAGTTCAGCACATCTCTAATGCATGGTATGTTGCATACATTTGTCAAAATAAACACAAGGCGCAGCAAAACTGCAAAAACTTTTATTGCAATGGAAGCATTACTCCGATCATTCACAAAAAATATTTTACATATTCAGGTATTCTAGTAGTGTACTTTAAATCCCTCCCTCATATTGATAGAGCAGAAACACAATTATGACTTATAACATGCAGCTATACATGCTGTTGACAATGTGTTTTACAGATGTTTATCAAAATTCCAGTAATAATGGAAAAATTATATCAAAATATATATTTACCTCAAAATCTAATTCTGCGTACCGAGATTTCCGCCTCTGGAAAAGAGAAAGAAAATAATATTTGGTTAGAGTCATGCTCAACTGTGCTGTTTGAGTGCCAGTGTTATTTATATTTTAATATGATTTATTCAAATTGACTCACAAGAACATGGGCATGGGAGAGGCAGCATCCCAAGGGAATCCACACTACATGGGCATCCCACAGAGAGAGCACTTCAAATACCTTAACAACTCCCAATGCTGACCCAATGTTTAGTGTTCAGATAAGAGATATGAAGGTGGGTATCAGCTATCAGCAATGTGCACATCCCTCACTGCAAGCAATGTTAGACTTTAACCATTGCCCGGCGGCCCGGGGCCGGTAGGTATCACAGTTTGGCTGGTAATTATGAAGCACCACAGGGCTGACTGGGCCGGTAACATTTTTTTAAGTGTATACTGTATATAGTATAGTGCACATGGCTTCCATTTGCACTAAAAACGCTGAAAACCGAATTTACAAACCCATTTTTAAAAGCATACCCACCCCACCGATAACGGCGTAACTGAACTCGTCCGAACTTTCCCGCTGCACATGGTATTTGTTGTACAGTCTGCATCTCAGACTGCGTACTGAAGTGCTGTTGGTAATACTCGTTACCTCGACATGGCAATTTTTAACAATTGTTGTTTTTTTTTACAACTAAGCAACCAACTGCACCAATAAGCCAAAAGTAAAGTGTTTAAATTAATCATGATAAAGAAAGAAATTATGAAAAAAAAAATTAGGACGAAAATATAGGGGGGAGTAGAAGCAAGACTTTATCTGGCTTCATGATGACAGTGAAACAAATGTCAGTTTCCCAGACTTGCTGATAAAACAGCAGCTTTTGGTTGGGAATTCAACATTTAGTTGCCCTCATATCCAGTTCCACAGTAATGTTTCGCAAGATAGCAGGTGTTTGTCTACTGCTATGACTGCAGCGAAAAAAAAATGCACTGATGAATACCCACAAACGCTGCATGGAAGCTGGAAAACGGGATTGAATTGTCTAAAGCTTTGATTTGGGATCCAGTGTGTTCAGGTCAGAAATGCCATTCACAATCTTTACAGGACTCATTCGTATCAGGAGTAAGATTAGGAGAGGCTACATGCGACAACAATCTGAGAACAATTATTTGTATTATGATTATTGTTTAAATAGTGTCTATTATTAGGATTAGTATAAATCTGTTAACCTTTTAGCTTTGCTGTTACCGTGGTAACAGCTCGGTTGCGGGTTTGCTTGAAACATCTCACGGATAACAATCAGCTTGAATCTCTACAGTTTGGTTTCCGGCCGCATCACAGTACTGAAACTGCTCTGCTCAGGATTGTGAATGACCTGCTCAGTGCTGATGCTGGCGCTCCCTCTGTGCTTGTCTTCCTTGACCTAACACTTGCTTTTGACACCATAGATAATGGCATTCTTCTTGATAATTTAAATAATAATTAAAATTAATATGGATTTTCTTCTTGTTACTGCATCTTTTATATAAAATATATGCTATATAAAATAGAGATTGACTGATTAATTGATTGATACAAGCTAAAGTATCAATCAATACATAACACACAACCAATGCATTAGTCTGCTATTAAATTCCGTTTTTCAAAATGACCAATACAGTTTTTTCCGTTTTTACCAAATTATTTAGAACTACGTAATTTCAACATAAATAACATTTTTATATAAAAAATCTACTGAAAGCATTTTTTTAAGTCCCTGAGATACTGTAGTTTTCAGGAAAAATCTTTCTTAAAGCAGTCCACTAGTAACAGTGTATTGTAGGTCAGTCAACAAATAAAGGTGTTTTCAAAAAACAGTTTATTGCTGGCATTACAATACAGAGACTAGTTGAAAAAGAGGGATTTATTACAAAAATAAACAATTTTCATAAAATGACAAATTAAATACAATGTTCAGAACACTTATCTCTCCCATCTGTAGTTTTATCTGCAACAACGCAGACTGGTTTATGCTGTACTTGCAGTAAAACTGCTTGCATGTGTTTCTCGTATACACTGGACAGATAGAGTTGCCTTAGTTACAGCAGGGCTCTTCAAAGAGTTTTTTTTTTTTTTAAGGGGTCCAAATTTTTTAAAAAGTTATGATTGTGCGGGCCAGAGTATTTTACTCTGCACATTTTTAAGCAATGATAAATACTACATAACTTAATATTCATATATTGAACAAGACTTGCACATTTTATCATATGAATAGTAGAACAGTATCATTACAAACATTTTAAAAGGTATGTGATATAATAGTGTAACTGTTAAGAGGAGACCAGGGCTTCTACTTTTGAGCCTCTAACTACTGTGCCCTCTGGATACGTATTTCCAAAAGCTCCTTGTTTGGTTTCAAAATGCCTTTTCATATTGTATTCCTTAACTACTGACACACATTCACTGCACAATAAACACATTAGCTTTGCGTTCGGTACAGTTGGTAAAATAAATAAGTATTTTTTGGTACACATTGTTGAATCTACATTGTTCACCACTACAGTAGCTACAGTAGAGAGAGCCATGTTATAGCAACATGAGTGAAAAAAACCCTAAAAATTACTTAGTACATAGTGTTATTAAGGAGTTAATGATAAATTAGAAATAATAATTTATAAAACTAAAGGTTTCACCTCAGCCACGTATCGTTTCCATGTGTTGAGTGGGTGACGGAGTAACGCATTTGAATACATAAATTAAATTCAGTTTTTTTTTTTTAACCGGGGGGTTGACAATTGTTTTCTTCCACGTACTTTTAATCTTTTCTTTATATACAACTCCAAAATTATTCCACAGAACAGAACTCACAAAACAGCTGTAGTTGCTTTTTTAAACAACTTGATTCGCACAGCACACAGGCAGCGCAGCAGCAGAGACAGTCCATCAGCTTAATGCCCATAAAACCACCTGTTTTCTCATTATCCAATGATCCAAATAACATTCAAAAAGGTTTAATGCAAGTGACATCGCTGGGCTTCTGGGTACTGGAGTTTTCAAAGCAATCCATTATTATAGGAGAATAACAGCGGTGCAAAACAGAATTCTATTCCCAAAATTTCAATTCTGTTCCCAATGCCTAATTCTGCGATTCTGTCTATGATTCCGCGATCGTGGAAAATCAGTATCTCTAGTGATACAGTTTTGTATTTATTAATGGCCCAGTTAAAATACTACCTTAGTGGCCCAACGGGCCAGTAGTAAAAAAATCTAAATGTAGAGCCCTGGCAAGTATTTGCCAAAGGAGTTCATATAAGGTTAGTTCTGGGCATAGCCAAGAAGGAGGAGGCAGTTTGATCAAGTGGTTAGAACTGCGAGTGTGAATCTGTGTTTACAACCCAATGAACCAAATGAACATTTAACACATACAGTACTCTAAGTACCTGACCCACATGTTTATAAGCACACATGATCCATCCGTGTTCTGTGTTATAGACTCTGGTAAGGCAGGGCATGTAGATTTAATTTAATTGTATTAACAGCTGAGGAGCAAAGTCTAAGGCAGCAATATTATTTCTGTGCTTGGGAAAGAGCCAGCTCAGTGCCTTCAAGCTCTAATAAACTGGTATAAAGTCAGTGAGAACCTTTACCATCTCCTATCAAGCACAGGCTTTTAAAACTAGCTTACTTTTCTCAGTGGTGCAGCTTTTTAGTCTTCACTCCCCTGCTTAAATGTTCACTGTGTTTTAATAGTCAAATTGGGTTATCTATGAATGCTCATCCTTGTTCTGCCTGCAATCTTTGTGTCCATGTTTTGGCAATGATTCATAATCATACATAGTCATTGGGAGTAATTTACATCCATTGCTGTTTATGGACTAACAATGTATAACCATGGCTTGCCTATGGTCATAAGAGCAGGGTTTAATTAACTTCAGCTACAGCTTGGTTATTATCTGTTTCCACATGAAACCAAATTGTGATAATTATTTACGTAAAAGGGGAAACTAGCAGAACAGATCCATGTGTGTATATTATGCTAGGCCAAATTCCTGTAGGTAAATGACAGTTATGTATGGCTTTTATATTAAAATTAATTCACACAACAGATAAGCAAGCTATTCTAACTTCAGTAACACCAATGACCCGTTCGACTGATGTTCCATGTCATGGCTACACTGTATTCGTTTGGCTGCTGCAGTAAGACTTATTGGAGAGTGGAAAGCTGTGAAATGTTTCTATTATGTATCTTTCTCAGCGTTTTTTTTTTTTTTTTTTTTTTTCAAAGGATTCAAACAAGATTCCATTTCCAGTACATTCAGTGCTTGGCTGCTGCAGGTTAATCAGACATTTTGTATGAGGACATGAAAATAAATAAGTGTTTTCTTCATGTACTGGACCCTGCCTTTCCTTTTGACATAATGCAAGTTAAACCATTTGATTGTTCATTTAAAACTTTGGGGAAAGTACATCTAACCTTAGCATAAACCATAATACAAATAAAAGTATGGTTCCTCAATTCAGACTGAAAATGTTTTCTTAGAATAACATTATTTGAAGTAGTTAAAGCAACTCAATAGTCTCTCTTGAATCAATCTCTGCCTGTGAATGCCAGCCTAGACATTCAAACTGAGTTTTCATTTGCACTTAGATAATTCATCAGCCGGCATATCCCTGTGCAGTAAACAGCTTAAACTTGTTCAGATGATGAAAAGCTCTGCCCCAGAAGCTCATTATTTCATTGATGTTGCATATTTGTAACTGACAAGGAGCAGAAGTTGTCAGCTGCTTTGACTGAGTGCCCTTGCTTCTGCCAGCAAATCAGTTCATTTCTGAAACTGAAGTGCAGATTTCCACTAGAGAGAGACTCCTTGTGTAAACTAAACTCCGCAGGCAGTCCTACACATATTAATTACTCCTACTTATAATCCTGTAAGAAAGTTCCACCACCTCCCCTGGCTATTACCATCTTTATCATTGAACTCATAGGTCAATAATGGGTTCCTGATTGTTTTTGTTAATTGAGATGTTTAATCTAACTCAAAAGACACTTGGGGCAGGATTTTCAAAAGTTTGTAAATGAAGACTCTTAATCTTAGTCTTAATCAACAAATCATTACGTAGCATTGATTCTGGCATTTTCAAGAGGTTGTTATGCATATCTTGTTATTAAATAATCATGCTAACTTGTGGTTATGAATGAGACTTGTTCACTTGTTTTATTAATTTGTAACCTTAAGCCCGGAATACACTGCCCAATGTCATTGTAGGAAGGGATGCATAAGTACAGTGGCAATGGGGTGAATCAATGGTGAAAAGATAAAGCTATAGCAGTAGTAAATATCTACAATTTTAAGGTGACGTGATTGTGAAAACCACATACGACTGGATACATCATGTATTTCTCTATTAAAACACACACACAGACACAGACACACACACACACACACAGACACAGACACACACACACACACACACACACACACACACAGACACAGACACAGACACACACACACACACACACACACACACACACACACACACACACACACACACACACACACACACACACACACACACACACACACACACACACACACACACACACACACACACACACACACAACTGTGCCAGTATGTTTTGAAAACAAGACCTGACAGCCCCACATTGAACTTTTTATCTATTAGACAAAATATTTACAGAATGCTTAAAAAATGCTGCTATATTCATGATTAATTTATTAATTGCGTCATCATTAAATTATACCAAATCATATTTTTCATTTACAATGAAGGTAATCTATACTGTGTCACCCAAATACTTATAGTCAGCAAAAGCATGTTTTCTCTTCTTTGTAAATAAAAACATGGTATGGTCTAGTTTAATTATAATGCTATAAACATATCATAGCAGTTGTTAAGTACTAAACATTTTGTCTAATAGTTAGAAAGTGCAATATGGGGCTTGCTTACAAAAGAAAGGTATTCCGGACATGAATGGAATACCTAATGTGATTGAGATCAATGACGTGGATTTTGCCTAACATATTTGTAATGTTGTTAGACTGCCCCCACACTGTATGTGCAGTGTACACTCTCACCTTCACACTTCTCTATGCACATATTATAACATCTTATAATACTGTAAGGGTTCGATAGCTACTTCTATTCATGTTAAGTTTATTTATCACAGAGGCATGCAAACAGTACCAGAGAAAATGCATGATTAGAAGAATTCACCGAACAATTAACTATAAACAAACTCTGTATTGGGTTGGGCAGTTCTATTGTAATTTTGAAAGCTTAATTAATGTATAATATAGTGTTACATACATGGTATACATGTATAATAACTAATAACTACAAACAAAAATGACACTTCAAACATATTTATTTATAGCCTACAATCATATATCCTAAAATACATACAAATGTATCAAAATAACATAAGAAAATAAATTCCAAACAATATAGCTAGATAGCTTACCTCCGTCCCATCCAAAAAATAAATAAAAAACATTTTTTGTCCGATTTTTTACCAACACGTCAGACAATAGTAAATCAGTATTGTATATGTGAAGTTATCTAAATAAATGTACATTCTGCATGACAAAATTCACAATTTTAAATGAAGTTTGCATTCCATTCACATTATTATCATTTATTTAATTTCCATTTGGCTGCTGCTTGCAGGTGAGAGAGCTGTCTCCGTGTACGCTAGTAGTTTCCATAAGAGCGAATTATGATTCCATTAATTTTTCTTGATCTCGTTAACATGCATTTTGATTAAGGAGTTCCCTTTATTTAGTCGTCGAGACAGCAAGTGATTTACGTGACATGCAACAATTAAGCTTTTTAGAAATGCGTTCATTAACGACCTCATCGACTCAAACATATTTAGTTTGAAAATCACTTGCTACTAAAGCTCTCGTTACTATACCATGAGTTTGATACAATAACACTGGTCTCTAGTTGTTTTTTCTCCAGAAAATGCAGAGAAAACCTTTCATTGTTTGAGTGAGACCGACAGGAGCCGAATGAAGCCGAAGAAAGGGGCACTACAGAGATAACACGGACATAAACAAAGGAGATAGCTTCTTCTACAACCAGCGCTCAAAGAATATCACGGACATCTGCATGACTTTTTGAGATGTTATAGTAATAAAATAATGACTTGGATCGCATGGTTGAGGAGTTTGGTGATAAAACGAGTGATTAGGAGAGGATTTATCATTATTCACGTCTATAAATAGGTATGTGATAAAGCGAACAAGGGGTGGGGCTTGGCTGGAGATGCAGTACTGAGTGTACTTTTGCGATTCAGTGCCTTTTAAACCTGCATTACTCTGAAAAAATATATATAATTAAACAGTTTGTGTAAAATAAACATGGACACAAATGGACCTGACGTGCCTGATGAGCACTGAATAAATGGACTGCTAAGAGTTAAATCCTGCCCCTTGGTGAATGGAGCCACAGCCATTTCACTATATTAAAATGAATATACTTAAGAATCTGTCGCCGCATACTTTAATGAACTCTGATTAAATGCTTCCTATTAAATGGGTGCAGCACTTTGAAATAGAATAAATAATGCATTGGGTGCATGTTCCTCACACTTTGCGGGTCTAGTCTCAGCTGCCATTGATTTCCCAGCCTCCAGACAGCTGATATTTTATTCACAACAATCCAAAATGACATTCCACTTCATTTAAAAAGTGCAATTGAATTAAATTTACATCAACAGACTACAATGCTGTGCCTTATGTTTAATGTTTCAGTGTGCCATCTGGTTACTTTTCTTTAGCACATCTTCACTATGGCAGCAACTAGGAGTCAGGGTGGCTCTACTGTATCTTACTGTATCCACAAGTCTTGGAGTTGTGTGGTTTCCTTAATTCACTAACTACAGTAGGGCACCACAGCTGCCAAGTAATCAAATCCCATAGGAGTTAAATATCTGTTTGTACACACTGAACTCTTGCAAAAGCTTATTAAAACTAATGTTTTTATTTTTGAGTGTTCTGTGAACACTCTTGGACTTTTATTAGTAAAATTGTTAAACAAATAAATAAGTACTATACTGAAAACAGTCTTACCTCTAGGGAGCTCATGGAGAGGGTGGAGACAGTCTCGCTCTTGGACATCATTCCTGAGTTTCCAGAATCCCCGGCATCACACATGCTGTTGGTCACCTGGGAATCACTGGAGATGTTCTGCACCTTCTGGACAGGTGAGTCACGTTCTGAGCAGGAGACACTGACACGGTCCGCAGGCAGAGTCTTCAGCCCGAAGCCTGTGCCAGGCTCCCCCTCAGCCATGTTCAGATGGATCAGCCTGGTCTGCGTAAGCTGGTCGATGCTGATGTTGTACTCAGCTGGATCCTTCTTGGGCTTGGCCCGCAACGTTGAGGTGTTGCTAGGCAAAAGCACGTAGCTGCTGCCGTCAGGGACTGAGTTCTCTGTCTGAGTCCGGGTTAGGTCTGCGTCCAGCTGCTTGAAGAGCTCTCCATCGCAGATGTAGATTGACTTGGTGGAGGGCAGCTCGCCACCGCTCTTATCCTTCTTCAGCGTCAGTGTGTGAGTGGAGTAGTCAGCTATGTTTTGCAGGTGCAGCTTGGTCATGTTGGTGGGGAGGCTGTTAAAGTTGACCCCCTTCTGGTAGCTGAGCTGCTGAGTTGCCAACTTTTCGTCTTCCTGAAGCGAGGACCGCTTGAGAGTGCCTAGGATGGAGTTCGACCGGCATGAGAGGATGTCCTTGTTCAGAACTAGCAAGAGCGAAACATCAAGGGGCGAGGGGTCAGGAATGCTCCCCCTACTCAACTCTACCCTGATACGCTAGAGCTGTGCAAAAGATCCCCTTCCTAGGCCCGATTTTCAAAACCTTTCCAAAGGAAATTTGTGGCAAAGCTGAAATCTACTTTCAACATAAATCTTAAAATGTATATTCTAGGTTAGGTTATATTGTTTTAATAAACTATTACAATATATTGTAATGACTGTAGCTAAAACTTTATTATTATTGTGCCGAATAGAATAATGCTTACAGTTTTATGTTAAGAGATTTAATGTTTCTCTTAAAGGGAAATCAATATTTTCTGCACGACTCTAGTGCTCAGTTCTTCCTACTCTGGCCCTTCTGACGTTACCCTTATCCAGCTCAGTATGATACAGAATTCAAACTTAACATTAGAGGAAAACTGTTTTTCTAATTTTGACATTTGAGACAGCATGTTGTAACTGGAATGCAAATGGGTTGTACTGTAAATGTATGTCAATAAATGTGCCCCATTAGAAATAATGAATGCAGATATTTAATGCACAGGCTTGTAGGGAATCTTAAGTTATCGAATAAAAATCAAATAAAAATACTCATTGTGATTGATTTGGAGTAAGTAGCTTTGAGAATCTGGCCCAGTGTCTTTTTTTGGTTTAGTTTTGGGTTTTCAGTAATACATCTGTTTAGTTTAAGTATATCCAGTGAAATCTTGTCACAAAGAATGTGAGACTAATGCAGTGAACTGCTGGTTCCAAATACATGCATTAGTTCATATAATACAGAGGATTCAGTTACAAGTTATTTTTATTTATGTTTTATTTATGTTGCTGATACTATGTTTTTAAAGTCAGTTTCTTAGTAAATAAAGATTACTGTAATGTGTGAAGTTATTATATTAGCTCTATTGGGCACTATTCACAAAGCTTCAACTCGTGCAGTATTTAGTTTTTATGAATAAAATGAAATGTGATATTGAGGAAACTGTTTTATACCTTCATATCAGTATCTTCAATATCAAACTATTTTATTCATATAAACAGACTTTGAAAATTAAGTAACTTAATAAATGAATATATGTGTTTTTATTTAAATATACAATAATATATGAATAATATACTTTTTGTTTTATTTATTTGCCTGTGAAAAGAAGACGTCCAAGAGTAGATTTTTTTTTTTGTCCAGCAATATTGTACCCTCTATACTTAAACACCAGCTAACACAAAAGTTAACAAAAAAACATGCACTGTTTGGCTAAAGCTACCAAAATAAAAGTAATTAAATTAAGCAAAATAGCTCAAATGTTCCAAAGCATATTTCAAAGACTGCATTTAACCAGACCAAATTTGTTTCTAAATAGTTTTAGATTTTATAGAAGATCTGAAAATATCTTGCCACCTGGTAAGCTGTCTTAGTGTACATGCATCCAGTGATACTGTCAATAATGAAATGCTGTACAGCGAGCTCTGCCTTAAGCTCTACTGCTTATACATGTACGATATGAAGTCATGCTACAGATTAACAATATAAATATAAATGTATGAGAATGGAGCCCAACATGGCCTCATTAAAATATAATGATAATAATGATGTGTTCTTTTGTTTTCTTTTTAACACAAGAGATAAAGAGTAAAATAAAAAGAAGCTTACCTGATCTGCACGCGATGTCTACATCTTTTTCGAAATCCGTCTGGGAAGACAAATTGAAGAGCTCCGCTGTCATCATATAACTCATTTAAAAACTACGCCGCCTCCCACTTAGCTCTAACCACTGGACCAAGCTGCCTCCGTCCCAGTCCCTCCTAGCTTTTACCACTACAACACATTGCTTCCCAGACCCTTCGCTCTTATCAGTAGATCACACTCACTCACAGCCCCTCATCTGTAATTAAAAGTACAAAAAGGTAGTCATGCTGATGCTGCTCACTGATGCAGCAGATGGTCCTACCATTAGCTGGGCATGTCCATTTTGGAAGGATCCCCCGGAGTCTCCATTGACTTCCTCCTGACGGTCCACTACACGGCACTTCACAGCGTCCTGCACCTGCGGACAGAGCACTTCTGAATTAGCGGTTATTTATTAAATCAGTGGCAACACAAAGTGCCTGTCTCTGTGTGCAAGTAAAGCACAGTATCAGCTACTTACATGTTTTCAGTTTTGTCAGTTAGATGATAATTTTGGATGACCCTTTAAAGTTTCGGAGGAGAGCTGCTGTCAGTGAATTCTTAGTTATCCACTTTGAAAAAGGGATTTCATAAGGATAGACTTACTTTCCAAAAACATATATTTTATATATATAGACACACACACACAGTATATATACACAGTATATAGGCATATCTATTTATATAGCCAGTATAGCCATGCAGATTAGCATTAGTATGAACATCTCTGCTAGTGTAGTTCCTGATATAGCTTACAATCTGTCATTTACAGTGAATGACAGCTTTCCTCCCTGTTTGTGCCATATGGGTGGTTGAATAAATGACAGTTAATAAGAAGCAGTGCGCCCCAGTGTGATAACATTGCAGAATGAAGACTCAAAGTGGTGTGCTACATCTGTGCTACAGATGAACCATCAAAGCGACCGGCCCAGTTAGATCAAATAAAGATCTGCCCTGCATTTTAAACATGTGCTGTGCACCAAAAACAAGCAAACTAACCAGCTTGGCAAAACCCGGGTTAAGTGTTATACTATTGTGGCTGTAGGAATCATGGATATCACTTACTGAAGTGGAGGATTAGTTTGTGTAGTCATAAAAAGGATAACCGCACTGTAATTGCTTATAGCACCAACTGGAATCAAAATTAATTTCTGTTCAGCCCCAATTTACTGCATTTTCCCTACAAATTGTTGTCTAAAATATAGCTATACATGGCAAAAGTTTTTGCCTCAGTCCCACATTTCTAACCAGCAGCAACTGCTCAAAATGTTTTGCTAAATCTAATTATAACCGCCTTCCATTATGTTGCCCCCCTCACCTCTCTGCGCAGGATACAGTGGACCATGACAATGACAAAGCCCTCGAGTGAGTCGAACACAGCAAAAAGGATCTGAAAGAGGGCAGAGCGTCGGTCTGTGATAGCCAACACCGCAGACATCCATGTGAGAGCCAGCAGGGGCAGGACCACGCAGGAGCTCCACAGCGACGCCCTGCAGGACAGAAGGGGTACAGCAGCCTTGTTAACCATGGCAGGATAGAGCCAGGAGTGCCTCCATAGAAAGGGCAAACCTACACACTCCGGATTGTAAAATACCCCAAGCTAGTAATCCAGCATCAAGGGTCTTGATTACCTACTGGGTTTGTGTAATGGACTACTGTACATGGACCAGCATATGCACTTTAAGTCATGCAGGTTATGTGACTTGGGAAAAGTTCACAAGCTGTGCTGGAGTTCTCCAAGACTGGTGGGTTATTACAAGACTGGTGGTTCTGTGGGTTCAAATTGTACAATTTGCAAAGAAAGTATGCATTAAAAGAAAATATTACATTGTATATGCATACAGTATATTTTAAAATTAAATATAATTTAGTGCATTTCCTAATGTATACTTTCAAAAGATCAGGCTGCCTTTTAAGTTGATGGCTTTCATTCATCATCAAATTCAAGTGACATGAACAAAAACTTTATATATATATATATATATATATATATATATATATATATAAAGTTATATATAAAGTTTTTATCTTCTGAAAATATCCCTTGTGTAGGATCCTCCTTTCTGTTTAACACCTCAGAAATATCACACTAATGAAGTACAAGTGTTGGAAAACAAAAATGCAAACAAAAAGGTGAAGACAGCAATGATTCCAGAAGATGTATGGATGTATTGTTTTAGACATTTATACTGGTAAGAACTCTTGAGATGCAGCTTCTTGTTTTCAGGTAATCCACAGCTTAATTTGTTTTGTAGTAATTCAGCGACACTGTATTTAAACCGTAAGGTCCTGGTGGCAGCAAACAGTAATTACTAAGAACCAAAATACTGTCTCTTACTGATAATCAGTGGGTGATGTTCCACTCATTGAAATCGTACACTTCCATGCTTTACTCCAATGAACTGTGACCATAATCACCTGGACAACTTTGCATTCACCAAGATTGAACAGTCACAGTAATACGGCTTCATTATAGCACTTATCTGCAATTTATAATAAGCATTACTATGCAGTCGAAGTAGACTAAGAAATGAAAACCAATAATTCATTATTATTTAACAGTGTTCATTTTCTAATTTACTTTTATTTGACAGTCTTGCCATAATGAGATGTACTGCAAAAGAGATTAGAATATTTTTTTTCAAAACCAACTGATTCCTGGGGACCCCTAGTGCATACACAGTTCCAATTACATGATGAGCTGCAGCACTTTATACTGTTTGGCATGGTATACCAGTCAACTTGCTGTTGTTTTGCAGAATATGACTAGAACAAGCCAGCTTTTATGTTTTGTTTTATAGGTTTTAGTTGAAGCAAAGTTAATTGATTAATGGTTTTAGCTAAACAATAAGCTGATGCCATCTGAATGAACATGCTTGGAAGCAGCAGGGGCTGGTCCTGGAGGGAGTGTAGTGATGTGAATGATAGGAAGGTAAGAGAAGCTGCAGTCCTGAGTGGCTATTCTAACAAATCAACCAAGCGAAAGTTTAAAAGGAAACAGTTGGTGCGCTTCTTAGAAAAACAGGCGACCTTCATGCAAATACTAAACCATTTAGGGGTAGATGTACTAAGATGGCCAATCACAGTGCAAACATACCGTAGTTTGCATTTTCGTTATGACAATTTGCAAATTGTAAACTCGGTTGCTTTTCTGCAGGACAATCCACCCCTAACCAACACATCATCAGAAAGCGCATAAAGGCTCAGTGTGTTATTATCTCATGTCACTTCTTTTGTTTTGGCTTCTCAGGGAAGCCGACTGCTTATACCCTGGAGGAAGGGCTACCATCACAGCAATCGGGCCATTAGCGCTCATCACAGTTCACTAAACCATCTGCAATTGCAATCAATAAATCTCATCCATGGCGGATTCTCCGTGCTGAAGTGCACATTTTGTCATATGTACTAAGAAAAAATATGTTAATGAAGAGAGCTGCAATATAATAATTTAAATATTATTTGCGTCATTTTAGCAAGGGTTGTGCAACATTTTTTTAAAATTAAATAGCGGCAGTTGAGTTGTGGTTTGCTGCATCAGAGGGTGCCCAAAGGATAACGTCTATACATGCAAGGGTGCAAGAGACAAAATAACATTGTTTTTGTTAAATGTAAACGTCACCTGTACAATTCATTCTGTTCTTTATTTTACCTTTAAATAGTTTTTGGAAGAATAGAATCTTTGGCATCAATTACAGCTGTGAATCTCTTGGGATAGGTCTCTACCAACTTTGCACACCTAGATTTGGCAATATTTTACCATTCTTCTTTACAGTCCTGTCAAGTTCCTTGGGGAGCGTTGATGGACAGCAATCTTCATGTCATGCCACAAATTTTCGATTGGATTTAGGTCGGGGCTTTGACTGGGCCACTCAAGGACATTTACCTTTTTTGTTCCAGGGTAGATTTGGCTGTGTGCTTTGGTCGTTGTCATGCTGCCACCACCATGCTTCACCATAGAGATGGTATTCTTTGGGTGATGTGCTGTGTTGGGTTTGTGCCAAACACATTGCTTTGAATTTAGGCCAAAAAGTTCCATTTTAGTTTCATCAGACCACAAAACTTTTTGCAACATGGCTACAGAATCTCCTCAGTGGTTTTTTGCATACTTCAAATGGGATTCAAAATGGCCTTTCTTGAGTAAAATACAGGCCAGATTTTTGAAGTGCTTGGAATAGTGTTGTCACATGCACACTTTGACCAGGTTTGAGGTTTGAGAGTCTGCAGCTCTTGCAAAGTTGCCACTGACCTCTTGGTAGCCTCTGTGATCAGTCTCCTTATTGCTCGGTCATCCAGTTTGGAGGGACAGCCTGATCTAGGCAGGGTCTTGGTGGTGCCATACACCTTCTACTTCTTAATAATCGTCTTGACCGTGCTCCAAGGGATATTCAAGGCCTTTGATATTTTTTTATACCCATCCTCTGATCTGTGCCTTTTAACAACTTTGTCCGAGTTCTTCTGAAAGCTCCATGGTGCTCATGGTTGAGTCTTTGCTTTGAAATGCACTACCCAGCAGAGGGAACCTACAGGAACTGCTGAATTTATCCTGAAATCATGTAAATCACTAAAATTTATCACCGGTGGAGGCCACTTAACTTGGTGTGTGATTTTGAAGGCAATTGGTTACACCTGAGCTAACTTAGGATTGCTATTACAAGGGGGGTGGACACTTATCCAGCCAAGCTATTTCAGTTTTTATTTTTATTTAATTTATATATATATATATATATATATATATATATATATATATATATATATATATATATATATATATATATATATATATATATAGGCAGTCCTCGCACTTACGTCACAATTGGTTCCTGAAAGTCGGATATTAACTCAGACACCTACCTGGCTTGTTTAAAACTACAGACTCTGGGATTTCCAATGACGTATTGAGTGTGTGTATGCAGTACTCCTAGCAGGAAATATGATCACCTTAAGTTAAGCCCCTCATCATGTGACAGAGTTTTGAGTTTCGTTTTGAGTCAATTGCTCTTATCATACATTGTTAACAGCAAATAAAAAAATAAAAACAACGCTAGATTAAGTCAGGGCGACCACATGTACTGCAGTTCGGATAGCGAGCTGCGCACATGATGCATGGCTCGGGTCTTGCCGTGTCATCAATGCTGTATCGATGTTGTAAAGTCGAAGCAGGGCAATAATGCAAAAGAGTTGTAAGTGCCATGTGTTGTAAGTCGTGGATCGCCTGTATATACAGTATATAATAAAAGGTAGTTTAATCCCATCAGATTCTATAGTGGGGCCCCCACCTTCACCCCAAAAAAGCTTTTATAATCATACAGTAGCCCCTCGATAAACCGGGCACGTTTGTCTAACATAAGGTGTCAGGTTTAGAAACCATACAATGAAATCGCACACACATACATTTATAGTGAATGCCAGCAACAATTGCAACTGTTTAAAACGTTTTCAAAAGTTCTCAACAGATTAATGCAATTGTAAGTGTCACAATTATCGGCAGCTTTAGTACATCTCATTATAATTTTGAGAACCCTCATTCGTACTTTCTCCACCCCCTTTTTGCGAATTTATGCAGGAAAGCCCATAATTACATATTCATCTAAGGTTGAACCGCAAAGAAAAACTGCTGCCGCAAAGCATTCCCTAAAAAGTCACTAACAGCATTGCGCATGTTTAGTACATTTTACCCTAGAGTTCTGACTCGTTTGCAACTGGTTTGCGACTATTGTGACAGGGCAACGCTTAAGTACATCTACCCCTTAGTCTTAAGTGAACTCTATTTTGATGACTTAAACGATCAAAAGGTGCATGCTCTCTAATTTAAGTCCAATGATCCAATTATATTACATTTATTTTTTTGTCCTGGGTTTGGGGAAATTATAAATTCCTGCCATGACCTTATTGAACATGGATTGGCATTTATTTGTATTTGATTAAAACCTTATACAGTATTAATTTGGAGGAAACTTTAAAATCCTACAATGATCTTAATAAACACTGACTGCGATTTGCTTTTACTTGAGTAAAGCACGATCACTAATGTTTGGATTCATTAAAAATAATTACTGCTCCACAATCATAACCTACAGTAATATTCTAAAGCGTTCTAAGATACTGACCAGCATGTCGCCCACTTGAAACAGTCTCAGCTAGAATGTCAGTGTTCTCTGGGTTTTCTTTAAAGAAAACAGTAGGGTTGATAAGCATTCACAAAATCAGCATGGCCAAATGGTGGGCTGGCATGCCTAATGCCTCGCTGAAGGTTTGTTTAGTGTGAACCTTGGGATTTCGGCTATGGGTACCTAATAATTGATTATGGGTTAAGCTCAAAACCCAAACCTGCAGTTTGGTTCCAATCATCAAAGTGCTATTTAAAATTTTGCTGACTTGTTTTCAAAAGACTGCAGGAATCAAGATGTACTTGCTCACCACAGCAGAAATAATGTCATTCAAATACTGCAACCTTATCATAGGAGAATAACATGTGGGTTAGCTTTTTTTCTAAAATGACTAGTAGCAATATAAGTTCTAAAATCATGCCTGTTATAAGCATTTGCAAATTATATATTAAGAGATGTGTTTTTTTTTTCTATGACCCGTGGTCCAGACTACAGTATTGAATAAAGGATAAATATCTGCAAAATAATTTTTTAATAAAAAATTAAAACAATTATAAATATCTGAAGGGACAGTCCTTAAGTGCCAGTAATGGCAGCGAGAAGTGCATTTTTGAAACTGTTGACCAAGACATGCTGTAATCTTCAGAGCCCTTTAGTCACAGCCATGCATTGAGACAAACAATTGTAAATGATTTTTCTAAATTGCTTTGTGTACTTCTATTTCACTGTTTAGAGTTGCGGATACGTTAGAAAGCTTCAGTAGAGTCAGTCCCTTTTATTAGAATATCGGCGTACGAAAGTTGGCTGCCACCACCAAAACTTTTAATTAGCTACAAGTAGAGTCACAGCGGGTTTATGCATTACCAATGAATTAATCCACACTTCATCAATTTAATCTATTTCTTGCCTTATATTAGAGATGCTGACTAGGCTACTGTGTAAGGCTTCCCCACCCCAGCACGGAGAAAGGGCCCGTTTGTAAAGAAGCATGCAAGATCAAGTGGCTTTCCAGTAGAAACATCTTCAATCAAGAAATCAGTTAAATATCATTGAGAAGTGTCCCAGAGAAAGAACAACTGCAGTTTAACTGCAAAGAGAGTGCAGAGTAGTACAACACAGCATAGCAGTACAACATACTGCAGTTAGCTTGCCTTAGAATGTAGAGGTACAAAAGGCACAATTCAATTATAATTAGGGCTTCTGATTTTCGGTTTGTTAAAACCCAATAAAACGCCTCGATATAAAAAAAAAATAAATAATTAATCGGTGGATAGCCGATAAACACCGGAAAAACTGTGGAAATGGTTAATCAATTCATGTTGACTTTACCCTTTTCCCATTAAAACATAAAACCTACTACAATAATAATAATAAATACATTTCCCAGTGCTGCTGGGTAATGTCCTGCCTTCCTGACTTGCATCTATCATCGATTTGTTCTGAATACTTTAAAACCGCCCCAACTACTGAATGACAACTTATTCCTACTTCTACTGATTTAAAATGAGATTACAATCAGGATGGAGGATTTTAGCGGGATTTAAAACTGTATTACAGTTAAGATACAGAGGATTTAAAACAGAATTGTGGCGAAATGTAAAAAAATGTCTACACACAAAAACACTAGAAGAATGTGCCTGTGACCATAGGGATTTCGTTGTGGAATACAGCAAAGGAAAGACGGTACAACTTAAGTGTACAAGTACTGTCGAGTTACTATTATACATATTTTGACAGAAAAAAAAAAAAAAAAAAAAAAAAAAAAAACGCTCAAGCATTTTGGAAAGTAACCAGAAACACTAATTTCATACAGTATATAAAAAATGAAAGCCCCGAAAAGAAAAAGAAAAAAAGATTTACATGAAGCTTGAAAATAGCTAAAAATAAGCATCGAAAAATATAATAAAACCCGAAAAACTGAAGCCCTAATTATAATGCACAGTAGACCCTAAAATGGATGTGATACTTTGAAATTCATTTGTAACAGATTACTTAAATCAGATGAAAATTACGTCACGTTAAATTTAGCTGACCTCTCGTCGAGTGGATATCAACTTGTATCATATAGCACCACATCTTTTCCCATTTAAATTGGCCTAAAGTCTTTACATTGAACACAAAACTCTGCACTGCCATATTCAGTGCAGGGATAATCTGTAGTCTAACCCTGCTACCGTGCTGTTTGTACTCATTGCACATCTTTGCTCACTGCAGTACAACCGAGTTTGCATGTAGGGACAGTGTGGAGACTATTGATAAGCAGATTAAGTTGTAGTTCAAAATAATTTACATACATAGCTCTGCCTTGCAGAAAAGCACGTTTGTGAAACAAACTAAAAGGGAAACCAAAAAAATGTGGAAAAAAGTAGGAAAGACAGGAATTTAAAAAAATGAAATAATAATAATAATAATAATAATAATAATAATAATAATAATAATAATAATAATAATAATAATAATATTTTGAAATAATTAGCAGAACTAACATGGCATTACTGGTGGCTGTGGAGGAAACGTCAGCTGATGAGACTACTCCGCACTTGGCACATTTGAGCGTCATACTGTACAGGGGAACTGTCATCTGACTGAAATTCAAATCAACACACTTAAACACAAAGAGTCGGCCTGCCCAAACACAGCTGTTGCAGTATCCCCTTCCACCACAAGAGCCCCTACTCAGGGTCGCATCTCGCATCTCAAGGGAGGGGGCAGGGCTTGTTTGGAAGGGAGGTTAGCTGGTAGCTAGCTGGATTGGGGAGACAGGCATTGCATTCGGGCACAGTGGCGAGTCTACCGTGGGGTTCCAGTAATGAACTGACATGCTGCTTAGTTCATGTCCCTAGATGTTTGTAGATGTGCCACCGTTTGGGATTGGAGGGAGAGAGGATTTGATCTGACAAGGATAGGTTGTGGGAATACAAAATGCTATGTGATTTTTCAAAGTTGGTAACGAGGGCAGTTTAGAGCAACTTTTAACTTTATTATTTCCTTATCAAATATCATGGTTGTGCTAAACCTTGTCCATCTGGGATTTTAGGTAAAAATTCAAAATGGATGGGTTTGGCATTACCATAATGACTACTGTATAAAACAAAGCCATGCAAAATTGAGAACAATCCTAATGGCATTTTCATTTTACTACCAATATCACATCTACTGTTCATTTGCAAATGTACAAGATTGAACTGAGATGATGAATGCAAGTTACCAAGCTTTGAAAAGCAGTCATCCTAAAGAGTCCCTGGACCAAACAAGTATTTCCTTAAAAAATTAAACAAGGTGACTAATGGTTGTGTACCCATTTGGCAGCAACACCGTTTTTCATTTGTGTCAAACTCATGTGGTACATTACGGTTCTGCAATGTGCTATAGCAAATGGGTACACAATAATGATGCCCCACGCTATCTAGATATTTTATAATAGACTATAATTTATGGATGATGTAGACTGTATATTGCAGTACTTGTCTTTTTAGATCAAAGCATTATTGCTTTGGGTGTTGCACCATTACTCATCCCTACACTGTCCCAAAAGCACTGGAGATCTAGGCCAATGCTGAGCTGAGTATTACTGCAAAACTAAAGCAATAAACAAACGGTTGGACACAGAGTGTTTTAAAAAGAGCATGCTTTCTTAAAGTCAGCTGAGAATTGAATCACTATGAATCACAATCCTTTGCTTGATAAAATCAACAAACAATTGCTAATAAGACTCCAAATGCATAGCAGTTTTTCTCAAATGGCTTTAAGGACCCAGAGTGAGGACCAGTAGTTTAAGTGATTGCAGCATGCAATTTGAATTTGTTGCACATCTCCACAAGATGTTTACTGCAGTCAATGATGGTCTCAAACCCCACCACTCTATCATCACCCCACCCTGCCCCTCACCAACATTAAAATACTTTATCAACCTTTTATACCTGCTTTATACATTATGTAAAATGTACACATAAGGGCATTGCAGAGCCAGTTGTGTAAACTGTAACAGCATTTACATATGCTTTATAACTACACTAAATATAATACTGTTTGTGGGGACACGTTTGCCTAGCATTTCACAACCCCACATTAAAACACTCCTGGTCTTACTAATAATACCTAATCACTCTGTTGGTTATTTAATTTAACTTACTGAGATAACGGATTGTTTAGTATGTATCTTTATCTATCTAAATTTATCTATATATATATATAGGTTATATATATATGATATGATATATATATATATAATATATTATATATATCAAAGTTTGTATCGTCGAACCCTATATATATATATATCGGATATGCATGCTGCTCCATGTTTTTTTTTTTTTTAAATGTTTATTTATTTTTTTTTTTTTTTCTTTTTTTTTTTTTGGGGGGGGGGGGGGTTGGGGCAGTAGCAGTTTACATTTTTTACAAAAAAGAAAAAAAGAAATTAATGATCAAAAACATTTGTGTATATCAAGACGCTGAGGATGGGGGCCCTTATTTTGGTAAGAGGATGCTGCAGAATTTCAACAAAAAGTTTTACACAACAAATGATATTTATCAGAATGACAGTTAAACTGCATCATACTGCAAAGTAAGTTAAACAGCAACTGGATGCAACAGATGTAGAAACCAGTCAGGTTGCTAAGGGATACAGGTGCTATGGTGGGAAACATTACCAGTATACTTCTCGGTCAAGGGTCAACAAGTGGAAACATTTTGCCCTCCATCGTCACACTGAACAATCCACATGGTACCTGTACACTGTTTCAACTGACAACACAATGATTTTTATCATAGCAAGAGATGTTTCCCATCATGGCAGTCTTGGTTATCCTCAATAAAAAAGTAAGTAAATAAATTAAAATGCAAAAAAAAATACATGTATTTATATAACAAGCTACATCTCTCAAAGCACATATGAAAGCAATACAAAATAATACAGATAAATACAATGGATGAGCACAGACTTGGATTATTTGGATCAATAACCAGCAGTCACTTACACATTCCCAGGCTTTAACACTTCTTCCAATTTCACTGGAAATTTTAGTTTGGGTTGCAGTGAAGGGGCTAACTTTGGGTTTTTATTTTTCAAGATGCTTTTATTAGACAATGACTTGGATACATTTAAAAAGGATGCTTATAGAAACAAACCAGATTATTACCACTGGACTCATGTTGCATTGTTTCAATGGGATGACACCTGACAAAGCTTCTATACTCCAGGGGACTCCTAATGATTGGTATCCTGGTCCCATGGTCACTTTAAGAGCTTGTTTCTGTAGCTTGTTCCTTTGTAAATCTGCATCTTTAACTACTGCCTCCCTTACACTCTAACCAGTGATACACACCACTTCCCTACCTCCCAATCCTCAACTGTAACCACTACTGTCTAGAGCCTGTCTCCCAGTCCCTCAGCTCTGACCACCGGGACACTGTTTCCCTCCCTCCCTCCCTCCCAGTCCTCAGGTCAATATATCAGTGTCAAGAGCAATGCTGCCTTCAGTCTAAGATTTAGTTTTAGTCGTGACTAATGACCCTCCCTGACAGTGATACTGAAGCCGCGAGACTGCCATTTGCACACTGCTGACTGGCTGGTTATGGGTCCACTAATGGATGGTATGTATTGATAAGGCATACCCTGCCCGCTCCTTCAGTTTCTTATCTGTTATCCCATCTTTGGAAACAAGTTTGTTAAAAACCAGAATCCCAATAACCATGTTCACCTGTTAAAAGACAGAAATAAGACACTGTGAAACATCACAATCCAGTTTAAGCAGTGCACAATCACCTTTCCACATTTGTAGTACAGTATTTTGCCAATTATACTCCATTTACTGTGAGGTCTGTGGAGTCATGAGCATCTACACATGATGTCAGGCTACTATTTGTATTTTTGCAATTAAAAAATCTTTGGCTTGTGTTGCTAGTGATTGTATGACTTCTGATATTATAATGCGCCTGTTTTGTTCATGCTACCTGTGTTTTGATTTGCTTAGCCATGATTGCCCTAACTGGGAGTGTTGTGCCTTGGAATATTAATGATTTTGAATTGAAATAAAATACCAGAACAACCGCTGCTGCCGGTCCTACAAAAGCATAGAGGAGACCTCCTTCCAGAGAGAGCCAGCAACTACACGGCAAGGGAGGAGAGAAAGCATGAATTAGTGTAGTCTGTGAGAGAGGAGAGGGGGGAGAGAAAAGGAGAAATAAAGAAAGATACAGCAGAGATAGAGAGCAGCTGCAAGGCTAGGAGAGAAACAGTGTGTTACTGTAACTAGAGAGATGAGAGAGGGAGAGGGAGGAGAGACAGCAGCTATACAGCAAGGTATTGGAGGGAGAGAGAGGGAATGAGAGAGATACAGTAAGGGAAAAGAGCTGTGAAGTCCACCAACTTTTCAATTATTTAAAAGAGAAAAATAATTAAACCAGGTTAAGAAGTAATAAGCACACTTAATCCCTTCATCAATATTTTAATGTGGACATCACCCTTAGTAAAAATGGACTTCAATCAACTGGGGAAAATGTGCTATTTATTGGTGACACAACACCACTGACAGAGAAAAATGAGCCTCATATTTTAACCACACATTTTGAATGTTTAAAAGATTCCCTAAGATTCGAATACTCACTAGTTTATGGTGCCATAGCCTTTGGCTTTGGTGAACCCCACAGACACAGCTACTACTAGAGCAGGCAGACCTGAAAAAAGCATGGTGTACTTCTGTTAAAAATGGAACCTGTAACTTTAAGAACCACAAAAGGCTAAACCCCTCCAATGAGATTGTGGCTCAATGCCTCTACGTTCTTCCACAGCTGTTTTATTAGTGTTGCATTGTGTCCAGAACACAAGCCATATAATTTAGAGACCCGGAGAACATCTTTGTGATAAGAATATTGGGAGGAAGGTAGGCTAGGGGTGAGGTGCTGCTGGGAGTTGTGAATTAAATGACACCCTGTTCTCCTGTGTTCTTTCTCTCTTACCGTTGCCAGGAATGTGCTGCTGGACTGTGAGTTGGTGAATCTTTCCTTATTACCCCCTGTCTAGGCTGGCATTTGAAAGATTTACCTATCAGAATAATCTTCCCCACCCACATAGACTACAGTGTTGGTATGCTGACTGAAAATGCTGTTGTTTCCATTTCTCTACAAAGTGAGTAACTGGCAATTACTAACCTCGGCCCCACTGTGTTTTTCCAAAAGTCAGAACACAGTTTGGTACACAAGGTGCAGTTCAGTAGCCAACTCCTGTTATATGTTTATCACAGTGACTTAACTGGTTGTTGATATGACAGTACAGTCTAACCAGCTTAGGTGCATAACCTATTTCACAGTCTTTCCATACATCTACACGTAATTTCTGCCAACTTGAAAATTGAACAAAAACCATTAGCAAAAAAAAAAAAGCCTTTGTTTCCATTTTTACATCCATTTTAGTGCGGGAATATATTGAAAGCATTCACGTTCCAGTGCCTTTCTACGTCAGTTCACAATGCACATGTGATGTTAACTGTGTAGAAAGTACCATCACTATAAAGTAAAAAGGGAATATACACTTACAATATTACAGTTAAACAGGGTAAATGTAATGATACAGCACTGGTATTGGGTTTTGGAATTGAATACACTTAGGCAGGATATAAACTTATACAATATACACATGTGCAGTAGACTGTATCTTCACATTAGCTGAATGGGACTGCTGACAAAATAAACTATACATTACCCTGAAGAAAGTAACTCCTTACCACCCTGAATAAAATTATTTTTACGTAATTGTGACCTACAGCTATTGTGGGGTAGCTTCTGTTTGGATCTGTAACTTTGTAATTCCAGAAGATGCTGAAGCTCTTTTGCAGAAACAAATGGTGCAGTTGAGCTGCAGTTTTGAGTTTAGAATTGAATACCAAAAGTTCAAGGCTAAATCATTTTGTTGTAGTTCCTAAACTAGATTAATACATTCTGCCTGCAATGCATATTTAATTGAGGACACTCACCCCAGCCCAGACACAGAAAACGCTTGCGGATGATGCGATTGCGCAGCCTGCCTGTGACAGCCATGTAGGACTGCCAGGCCTCCGTCAACACCCAGCAGAACGAAGACAAGAAGAAGAAGTGCAGGAATGCTGCCACCAGGGTGCAGACCACCTGAGGGATCATATATAGGACATCAGCATGTGTAAGCCAGCTGTACATGCATGAAAACTGAAAATCTAGTTCTTATTTTAAAGAACATCGGGGGTTTTAATATGTGTTATGGATGAAACCCAAAGCTGACCACATATCCTACACTCTGGGAAATTTCATTCAGAATCTTTAAATTATTTTACCACTATAGGAGGCCAGCTCTAGTGGAAATGAGATGTGGCATCTCAGAAGATCTATCATTTACAAATATTACAAAAATATTTCTGAACATGAAAGCACTCCATCACTTTCTGTACCTTGTTCCTGGTCTGTGTTTGTCCAATCAGAATGAGGACATTAGAGGAGATGATTGACAGGCAGAAGTTGATTAAGATGACGGATCGCTCTGAACGAATGTACCTGAATAAAAACAAGAAAGAAAAAAATAATAATTACGAGATGGTTGAAGAAAACTTGATGAAAGTGCCAGCCAACAAAGCTGTTCCAGGGAGCAAGGCGCTGACAAGTATGGGATCACTTAAGCTGACAGAGGAAGTGAAATACTCTTGACAGCACTGTAACAGTACAATGTTTACATGGCTTAAGAAAGAGGGATATAAGAGAACATGGACCTGATCTGCACTTCCTAGACTGTGGGTCACAAGACTGGCCAACTGAGATGTACACATGAAACATCATTACAGCAGAACAAAAGGAATAGTAGAACTAGAAATTTGGAGAAAAGGGAGGCACAATTATTTATACTTAAATATTGGATTTTTTAAATGCAAATCCTAGTTAGAATTTAAAAAGCGTTTGCAACAGTTGAAGAATGATGTAAGGCGATGTGTAACATTAAAGTTCACCAGCTTGTTCTCACTGCAAGGAATAATATCAAAATGCTGTGTTTCCAGCTTGTTAACTGCCCTCAAGATACTAAAAATGATCTTTTGATAGTTGAATATTCACCTTCAGGGCAGATCTCTGTTTGTATGGTGTATGACATATTAATATTAATATAAATATTAATTTAGTCCTGAGTATACATATGTGAAGTGTCTCGAAAGACATCTATAAAATAATTATTTATACTACATCTCAAAGACTTGTTTCTAGTTATTCTAAAAAAAAAAAAAAAAAAGCAAACGTGGTTATTGCATTTCTTTCTTTAAAATTCTCTTGACGCCAGGCACATAAGCATTCGAGATTTGTATTATTTTTTTCAATGCAGTTCACCGCATTTGCAAGTGCATCTGAGGGAATAAAACAGGTGATACACACTTTTGATTTACAATGCAGTCGCACAATAATTTGAACTCAATAACAATACAATGCAGGATAAAATCCAGAACAAACACATGCAAAAGAACTGGTTAACACATAATGCTAACTGATATATCTATTTACATTGAGAAACTCAGGTGATCTAAATGCTGGATCTAAAAATTGGGCCATTACTGTTTTACAGTAGTTACAAAAATCAACGCTAGGGAGTTTTGGCTGTATTTAGACTGTACCCTGTTTCCAAATATTGAATTATCTGTACCACTTTGGTTTCTTAATGAAATAAATAAACACCTGTTTTAAAACCAAGTCATTAAGCAGTAGCAGATGGATTTAATCTGAGAAACAACTTCATTCCTAGTCCTGACCCGCTCGTTATACCTGGGGACATACAATAACAAGGCTGAGTTAAAGCAACTGCAGCTGCAGGGGTAAGGTATCCAGGATGAAAGGGGTTTAGCCCCTTACTGTAAGAGTGATACCACACAATGTTCTCTAGTGTATTTTAGGGAACAAAAATAGAGAAAATCTTTGGAGTCACAAAACAATATGTACAATAAGCAGGTTCCGATACATGTATCACAGCACATGTTATGGTTCTGATGGGCTACTTGCATGAAGTATAAAAAGATCAAATGATGGTCTTTTTTTTAAAATTCATACCAACTATATCATAAACGTATTATTTATTCAAGAGCCATTTGGTGAACTACAATAAGCTATGTTGGGCTTTTGGTCTTGTATTACAATACAAACGTACATACCTCTATTAAGATACGAGAAAGAAAGTACACTGATACAAAATGAATCGTTACTCCCCTATTGCTTTTTTAAATGATGACCCTAATTTGGGCCTTTCTGAATGACAGTGCCAGTTGCACAGATGTGCAAGAGATTCATAGTGCTACACTAACATCACCTAAACAAAATAACAGGCTTCCATTATCTCTCAATTATAGAAAGCGAACACTGTTGTGCATGTCACTTCCCAGCCTAAATGACAAGAGGTCCTTTCTGAATACAAAACACTTATTTTTCAGGAGACACAGATAAACACATAATTAAAAGAAAAGTCCCAGAACTTGTAAGACCAAGATAAAGTCATGGTGCCAGAAAAATATACTGACACACACATATACTGTGCAAACACAGAAACACAAGGAGAATCAGAAATCATTTCACAAACAGCATATTTGACACTATTCTACATCGTGTCAAGAGTTCTAGAGTTCTCCTACCTTCAGTTCCTAGAGGGGTACTAGAGTTCACTTGCAAACGAACTAAAATGTTGCAATTTTGCATCGATTGGTTTCACATCAGAAGATCTCAAACTAACTGCATTACTGCAAGAGAGTTCAAGTTCGCCTTCTCGACTAGAATTGCACCAGAATGTGTTTAATTTGACATTGCACTTTTTTAAGTGAATCTGACCGCTTGGATTTGTGCACATGACCAAAACGATATCTTCCTGTTAATGTCCAGATGTGTTCATTACTAAACTTGCAGTGTTCCGCCTGTGCAAGGCTTGCGATATTAGTGCCAAGTATGGTAGTACATTTTGATTATTCAACATCTGCTGGTAGAATCTCGACTTTTTTTCTTTTTTTTTTTTTGGTCGGCTGTTACATTGCAAGTGGAATTATCCTGAAATCGGTGAGTTGTAAGCAGTCCCTATCAATCCTTGTTTATCAGCCTTTCTTGCCTCAATATGCCATGGCAGAAAAAAATGAGCAAAATGAGCACTGGAAACAATGTTATTCTCTGATGTATTTAGTTTAACAAATTTTGTGTATTAAACTATACTTATTTAGCAATGATATGTTTTTTTAGTTTCTTAAGTTTCATGCTAGAGTACTGTAAAGATTACAGGTAAATTATTTAAGTTAAGACAGGGGGTGCCAATACTTCAAACTTCAAACACATTCGGTTCGGTTTCTGTTGCACTGTGAATTCCAACGCGATTGCTTTCACACTGGCTGACTTGGAAGGTGAATCCTAGTCCTCTTCTTTGGTGCAAAACTAGTATTTTTGATGTTTCACAACTACACACCTGCACAAACTAACCAAACTGAGGTGTTAACTGAACTCTAGGGTGAACTAGGTGTGAAAGGCCCCCAAATCTACCCGCAACCAAACCACGCCTCAGTCTTGAGAGCTCATGAATATGCATGACAGTGGCAATTTCTTTGTATTTTATCTTTATTTTTAATTATATCTTTGTTGTATTGTTTTACTGTATTTTGCTTTATATTGTACTGTTTGCAGGTTTTTTTTGTGTGGGGGGGGTGGGGGGGGGGTGTGGGTGGTGGGGGGGGTGGGGGTGGGGGGGTGCATTTTTATTTTTTTGCGGTAAATAGTGAGACCCTGGGCAGTTACAAAGCGCTTCCTCCATTTTCTCCTGATGAAAATGCAGCCAAAACAGTTAATCATTAGACAGTTTTAGACTGATGTATTTTTTTCTTTGTTATTTTTTGTGCATTTTCATTTGCAAGTGAACTGTGGCATTAGGGCCTTATCAAGCACTATATTCTGCAACTTCTGGATACTGTTTTAATTCTGGAAACTACGTCGTTGTAGTGTTGTGTGTTTTTTTTTTTTAACTTTTCCTATATTGCATTACATTTTACATTGTATTCAATTCAGTGCGTGGGTAACATTTTGATTTAAATGTTACTTTTGGGTCTTTAACAGGGAATATTACACACTGCTACAATACGTATCAGATTTAAAAGTATGTTCTGTATTACAATTCACGAGTCGTCACTTTTGCCAAGTGATATTTTCATTATCGCATCGTTCTGAATTAAAATAGTTCTGTTGAAAATATAGTACTGTACCAACACCACCAATACAGTACATCTAAATAGAAGCCTACTTATTTTAAAAGTCTTTTCAGATGTCTTTTTGATACTGTATCATTTTTGTGTTCCCTGAAAAACGGACAAGGGCTGGAATGGGCCAAAATGAAATCAGATATGCGTCACTGAAGAATGAAAATTTTATAGGGTTGGATATGTGAGTGCCTACTGTACAAGTCACTTACTAGATTAAATGACAACCATTTGGACCATTATTTTTATTTGAAGACATTGAAAAAGACTTCTAGTTGAAATGTGTGTTACTGAATCTATCAAGCTTCTTCAGCATGTGATTTGTTGGGAGCAGGTTGTACAGTGGTGTTCTGTTCTTGATAGAACAGGTCAGCAAGAAGCAGAAGGGCTGGAGACTTACCTCCAGACAGACACATAGATGATGATGAGCAGGAGCAGAGTGAGTGAGGAGACCCCACAACCAACGATCAGGGTAACAGAGGGCATGAGGACCTTGTCCATGTTCTGGTAGAGAGAAGGAATACAGAAAGTGAGGAATGACAGCAGGCTGCCTTATTATTAAATGTCAAAGATTGTGGAAACGTTTTGTTACTCTGGGATGAATATGTTTTTTTTTTTCAATTCTTTCAACATTTAAACAAATATTTGTTGATGTTGAAATTAACTGAAAAGGAAAGGTATAATACAGACTTTTGCAGAATATGAATATGTCATTTTTTCAAACAAAATAGTTTTGTAATTCTGGTGCACATTTAATTTAAACTTTATCTCATATATAAGACTAATACAGTAATAAATCATTCAAAGATTAAAAAAAAAAATCTTTAGGTACCTGTTTACAGTACATAACAATTACCGCATCCCTTTTGAAACCATGCACTAACTAACTGCCTGTGTTAAGATACCAATTAATTAATTTGCTCATGGCATTGATAATGTTCAGCATTCAACACATTCTGTCCAGCAAGACTGTTTTCTTCATATAATTTGTGTTATCACGCTTGAACTGAACAAGTATGGAGAAAATGTCAATAGGCCAATCTAAAGACCTGGAAGAACACAAACACCATGTTGAAGATGTTAGTGCCCCAACCGTCTCAGAAATGTTTATCATGTTTTCTGTTTTGATTTGATTAACCAGTTTCCCAACTCTTCGTTTCTCCTTTCTGGTCTCCATGGTGACCCTTAAGTATATCAAACTCAATTGCTACCAGATAATTGCATAGCCTTGCATTTTAACTGAAAAATGAAGTACACATCTTAAGAAAATGCATTACGAATAACTTCCTGGAGACTACTTGTTTTGGTTAATTGCATAAATCTGTTGGGAAATGTGCTAAGCAATTCATGATAAAAATAGTGCAAGTACTACACACATAATAACTCTAAGAAAACTAGTCCCGTAACCATAAACAAAGAACTCAGGCTGTGTTTTCTCACAAATTTACATTTAATATAGGAGGCTAGAAATCCCAAGTAGAAGGCAGAGGGGTATGGGGGTCCTCCCCCAGCACGGGTGCAAATGGCAACACCCCCCACCGAAAACAAATTACAGGGTTTTGCAGGGGTCTAAATCCTGCATATCCTGGGCCTAGTAACAGGGACCCAAAATTTGAAATAAGTGTATAGATTTGTTCATTTGTTTATTATTTTAGGCGTTGAGATTTAGAGAGCATGTAAAAGTTACTTGTGTCTATGAAAAGTAATTAACAAATAATGTATTTATATTAGACTATAGAAATATTGTCTTAGCACACTGTAAATTTTTGCAAGTGTTTGGTTTTGCAATAATTACACACAGAAAAAAGTGGTGAAAGAAAGACAGAACCAGACACCAATGAAACAGATACATTGTATTTCAGGCACAAAAACAAACAATTTCACATTATATAGATACCATAATACCAAGTGAGACAAAAGAAAAAAATGTGAAGCAATTTCTAAATTAAAGATAAGAAGCAGTGTTAATTGGTAGTACATTTTAATACAGAAAAGGTAAGCCATAATGTGTATTTAGTTTTTCATTTTTTCATGTATTCTATTTTTTCCTTTGTATTTTATACAAAAAAAACTAAAAAAAAAACAAGATACAAAAATGCTCTTACGAGAACTGCGATTTCAAACACTGTTAGATTTTATGTTTTTCAGAAGTTAGCTTCTGTCGCATTTTCTGTAAACATTAAATCAACTTCTACAGTAAGTTGCAGTATTTTTTTTTTCATTTCAGATTTTTTTTTAAATTCTGCTAACTGTTGCTTGATTAAAATAAATACAAATAACAATATATAATGTATTGGGGTTTACTTAAACAACATAGCTTGAAAGTAAAAGTCCAGTGCTTAAATATCAAGTTATAGGTATATGAAGTGGCAAAACATGGAAACTAAAACTGAAAATCACTTTGATGTACAAATTCCACTTAAAAATTACTTATTAACATAGATTGTATACACTCTATTTAAGACTTTTAATGTAATACTTTTGTAGCTCAATTTTGCTAGAACGCATCACCACTCGCCACAAGAGGCACTCAGATTGATGAGACAACTACACAACTGTTGAGTGCGTAGGAATAAAAAAGTTTCAAAGTGAAAGCAAACGCAGAGTTAACTCATTCATTAATGTCTACATTTTTATACTGTGTATCTATATTTGCATCATGCCTTTCAGTACCAGCCCTTCCCATCGCTTTTTATTATTATTTTATTTTTCTGACGCACAGTAGACAGTGTCACAACAGTGCGTTTATACCCAAGCATCAGTTACCTTTCCTGGGTAAAAAAAAAAAAAAAAAAAGGACTTTATACTAAGCATTACATTTAGCGTGAAAATACCCTCCCTCCCCCCACTGTTGCTATAACATATACTCACTGTATTTTGTACACTTCGAGTAAAAAATACAATCTTACATAGAAAACGTAGGTTGTTTGTTTTTTAAAAACATGTTATACAATGTCATAACTCTGCTCTACGGTTACTGTCTCAGGTATGTGATTGTACAGTTCGGCCTTCATCACCAACATCGCTTGTGCTCAAAACTGATTGGTCCATTCATGGTGTCCATGGAAACATAAGCTCAGAAAAGAAAAATGTTATACCTTGTTTCCATAGTCAAGACAACTTGAGTGCACTCAAGTGCTCCAGGTTTAGCCTGAATTTTCCAATACTCGAGTTGAGGCGCAACGGGAGTTGGCTAAAAAAAATAGTGTTTCTAAGGTTTCTTGAGTTACTCGAGTTATTACGTGAGCTGGACAAGGTTCACTCATGTTATCGCAAGAGGCGGCCAGATAGTAACCAGATTACTATATCATCGTTATTGACATTGCAACATTGTTATTAACAAACACGGCAATAGATACTTTTCCAGAAAATGTCTTGTGATATTGGATTGTGTCCTAAAATCGCATCTAATCTGTCATAATAGCAGAATGTTTTGAGATTGTTTCCGCCTTTGTTACTGTGGTCCTTGATTTTTCTGTATTCAATTAAAAAATTTTAATTTTTTCCCTACATTGCAGTGCATTCCTACTCTCACCCATAGAAAGTAGAACCTGACTTATATTTTGAAACACTTTTTGATTTCAAAAAGATCCTTGATGCTGACTTTGAATGACCCGATCTCCCCAAAAAGTAAACAGTGATAACGTTTCATCATGAGTCCACGTTGCATAATGTGCTGTCATGTTAAATCGTTTTTGTTTGTTTTTTTTGTTTGTTTTTTTACGGAGTTAAATTACAGGTAAGCTGTTATTTAGTTTTTTCTAACCGTAATTTGCAACTGACACTGGCTTTCATAGAGATTGTTGCTAAGACACGGGGTTCCATGATTAGGGATGTATTTTCTGCTCTACCAGAATTAATTTGGGCCAGCCTGCAAAGTGAAATGGTACCAAAGAATTCGGGTACACGCCCGAATTGGAGGCCAACTTGAGTTTTACAAAAACATGGAAACATAGCATTGGGGAGCAATTAGGGAGTGTACTCAAGTTGGCTTGACTATGGAAACAAGGTATTTTACTCGACTTACATATATAATGAATTGTGGAAATTTGCCGCTATTTAACTAACAAAATAAACATTTTGAATACATTTCACTGGAACATACGAGCAATATAAAAAATAGTTTTTTTTTTCTTTCTTTTTAAAATAACTATTTTAGGCGGCTCAACTGGCAAAGTAGACAGCAAATGAGATAGAAATGCTTTCTATTCCATATAAAAAGTTTACCACAGTAAATGTGAACAGCAATTTTGCAGTTTTCTTCATCGTTTTCACAAGGTTCTTGCATTTACCACTGATTACATATTTTGTCATGTATTTTAATATTGTGGCATGCACGGGTGAGGGCAGCAGTAGGGCTGGTAGGTGACATAATTACACACAAAGACATAAGCCAGATATAAGAGCCTTGCAAAGTAGCCAGCTCTTTTGTACAGCGCTATCAGCGCTACGCTTTAGTGCGAGAGGTCCTGGGTTCGCACCCGGCCTCCGCCTGTGTGTGGATTGCCTCGTCCTGTGTGATGCACCTGCCTGCGTTAACCAAGATTGCTACAAAATGTTTTACCTTACTTCTCTGGGCTTTGCAGTGCTTACATGTGCTTTATCATGCTTTCACTATGTTTTATTACCCTTTGTTATATTTTTACAACAGGAAACTTTTATAAGGGTATTGCTCACTGGGTAATTCAATATGGTGACAAGATTAACCATTGAACATCACAGACATCCTTGTCACTATGCTAAAACATTTCTCATTCTCATTTCTCTTTATCTTCCATGACGAAATGCAAACTAAAAGAACACCAAATAAAGTATCTACACGTTTTAGAACAGTAAACAGGGACCAGGGAGTATATGGTTTCGATTTGTTAATCTGGCCATTATTTTGAACTTTTCCAAAGCACTGAAGAATCAACAGCATGAATAATAAAATAAAATGTTGTCACAGTGGTAAACTCTCCTGTTTGTTTAAAATGGTAGATTTTTCTGCAATGACTCAGTGGAGTTAGTTCACTAGTGGTGTATAAAAAATGATGGTACTCTTCAGTTAAAAACAGTATGAGGAAATCAATCAATGAAACAAGTAAGAAAATTAATATTTCTAGTTTGTTAGACCGCACAGGCTAAGCAATCGTGAACATGTACATAACGGGTTTGCTCTGGTAATCAAACAGGAACGGGTTCTGAAAGACGCCTGTCTGCCAGCTGTACTGTAGCTAAGCAACATGAACATCTCGAGTTTTCTGAAGGAAGGTGCATGCAGCAAAAAATCTGTGTATGACATCAAAGAAGAATTAGCGGGTACTTGATTGAAGTCTTTACAATCTTAAGAGTTGACAAAATGAACCCTGACCAATGCACCACAGAAATCAGAGGACCAGGGGTCACAGTTGGATTCATTTAATTACACAGAAAAGTGGTGAGGGTATGCAATGTGCTACCTAGTCATGTCGTTGAGGAAGAATTACAAGGATCCTTTAAAACCCAACTCGACAAAGTTCTGAGATCAATCAGCAACTAAGACCAATTAGAGTTGGATTCATCAGAACTCAATTTTCAGTGCCGCCCACATTTGGCAACTCTTTCCCAATGAAGCCACTTTGTGACAGGTGTGGCACGGGCTCGAACCTCAAAGATGCAGCATCACAGAGCAGGAAGCCGAGCAAACCAAGCAGACAAGAAAGATAGCTTACCCTAGGGTTTAAACAGGGAGGCTCTTTAGTGGATGATATAGAATTATTGCTACACTTCCTTAACTTCATTCTGGTCCACTGATTCAGAAAAGAGTAGCAGTAGCACGCGCTGACGAAAAGAGCTCCACTTTACAAGCCATCCCCCCACCACTGACCCTTGTTTTACTGCGAGTGCTCCGAGGGGCTCGCTAATCTAGCACTCAGAGGTCTAGCGTCAAGCAGCAATGTCAGGCCCTGCTCGGCAGATAATTGGTTTAGTTTATAGTCTGCCTGCCTCCAGTTTTGATTCGTATGCAACACCAACTTAATTACATTCATTTGATTAACCTGTGCTACTTTAATCACATAGAAAGAAGTGAGGCTATTGAAAAGTGCGCGGAACTGGGACACAGGAGATGTAGACCATCTTTAACAATCTTTTTTGGAGTACTGTGTAAAAAAGAATGAAACATGGGTAATACAGCATGATTTGTGTATATTAGATAAGCTTAAAATGTATGAAAATGAAACGCTTTGGACATGGTAGCAAAAACAACAATTAGAAAAAAGCTTGGTTGTAGATTTGGAGTTTAAGAGGGATTGCTAACATTTTAATGTCAGTGAAATGTGGTATTCTTTTCTAGCTATATGAAATGTAATACACAAAGGTTTTGAAATTGTTGTTTTAATCACCTTTACGGTGCAGTGTAAAGGTTCTTTTTCAGAACATTGCATGTCTTCATAAAACAGGCACACAAGTGCACCAATTTGTGGCTATGGGATACTAGCTGGTATGCAGGGTTAGAAAGTCCCGCTCGCCTGCGGCAAATAAAATCTGATGAGGACTAGTTGATGTCTGCGTCTCAGTAGTCCTCTGGGCGAGTACTTAAAACAAATCTACACAGACTCTCACGTTCATGGTCTTGCATTAAAAAATGCAGGAAAGTCATTTTTTTTTAACAGGGTGTAGCAGTGGTGAATAAGCACTCATAATACTTACAAAACAGTCAATCGGAACTAAAACCTCCCTTATTCTACCCTGCAATATAAACCTCACTTAATGACGTCTTACATCCCCTCTGCTCGGGATGCAAAGTTTATTGCGCGTTTGAATTTACTGAAACATGTTGCATCTTTGTAGTAAGTGTAAAGTCATTTTACAAAAATGTAAAGATTTATACTGGGTTGCGACCCCCTACAACAAAAGAAAAACAAATGTCCGGTTTTGAAAAAATTTAAAGTTGGTAACCGTAGGTTTGAGTGTTGTTTGACTGGTTAGTCAAGTGGATTCATTGGCCATTTAAAAAAATATATACATTATGAAAGACCATGGAACTTGTGAGATGCTTGATAAATAGAATATCTGAATGTATTTGATGAGCATAAGAATTCAAGGATTCTGTAATGTGGACTGTTAGGGTTAGCTCAGAAACTAAAAACTGATGGCGCCCCCTAAAAGCAGCCACACACAACACAACAATAAAAACACAGCCAAGACAAAGCATTACTGCAGCACCTGAAGTGTGTGTGGAGACAGTGATTGGCAACAGGATAGTAGGTATTTGCTCTGATTAAGGCCCTTCACTGACTGAACATAAATATTTAGAATAAGTGTTCCTTATTCTGTTTTTGGTAAACAGTCGTTAGATTGAATATTAATTGTTAACAAAAAAAAGCCAAACTAAAGGAAGTTCTGACTTTACAAATCAACATAATTGGTCAGCAGAGTGAGGGTCCAAAGGGAAAGGGGTTTCATAACTAAACTGTGACCCTGCAAAATATGGAAATGTCAGACACCTGTCCTGTTTGAATACAACTCTAAAAATAATTATTATGCCTTCAAAGGGATTTTGTGTTCAAATCAGGGAAAGCTTCACTATTATAAAAGGCTGTTTTTTGTGTGCCTTTATTATTACAGGATTGATACAGCAAGTAAAATAATGTTATAGGACTTAACACTATACTGGAGTCCAAATTATGTAATGATCCTTGTTGCCTCACTTGCTGGTCAGGTGGTGGTGTTGGGGGGAGAGGTGAAGTTGTTTTTTGTTTCTTTTCTTTCAACTAACTCGACCAGCCAGCACAAAAGGCCTCTTAGTAAATAGGGTATTCTGTAGCTTTAAGAGCTTCCAGTGCAGATGTTGTTTCCAAGGCAACCCATGAACAAAATGTATTAGGGGCAGTTTCCATTCTAATAATAACCACTCTTCCTCAATGAAAATTCTGCACAAAGGCGCTACCATGAATACAGAAATAAAGACCAGTAGACTTTTTTTTCTTCCAAATGCTTGAAAATGTGTGCAATCCCTTGACAGTGATTCATTGCATTTAATTTCAATTCTATATGATTAATACATCAGAGAAATTAATTGTAACCAGTGTACTTATGTTATACAAATATAACTACCGGTATACACAAAAACAAGAATGATCCCAACAGACAAACGTCTACTAACGCGTTGAAAGTGCATTTTCTGCACAAATAAATACACGGTACATGAAAGAACCTAAAATAATTTAATTAATACACATGGGATGACAAAAATAACGTTGCCAGTATGAATGCAATAAAACGTAGCAAAGCTGTACGTTATTTGACAAGTATGTGTACTACGATTATATCAATAGTTCTAATATATGCACATTAACCATATTTTCATCATCAACACCACCAGTATAACCATGCTTTTTATTTAATTTTTTTAAAGATATAATTGTAGATATTGCAGGAGCAAAAAGAAAAATCATACATACATACTGCAAATTAAACCGTTTACTGTGTTACATTTTTTTTTTTTTCAAATCAAAAAACGGTATATTCCCAGACAGTAAATACATGAAGGGTAATAAATAAATAAATAAACAATAAAATAAAATAAAAAAATAAATAAAAAAACACGCCTTAAAAGAATGGATGAGAGATCTCAGAGATTGAGTACAAAATGATCTGTTGATATAGATTCTTCGTGATGGTTATGTTCTCCTTTTTTAATACACTAAATATACCTTTGTGTTTATGAAAATGTAGGTGTTAAACTTACCATATCAGGATTTAGCCGTGCTAAAATGGCGAAGGTGGAGAGTCTGTCACAGACACATTTGGTTCTGAACGAATTAACAGGGATCGCTCTGCAGCCTCTGGTAGACCAGGCTCCAAGCGGTGAGGTGCTAGACAGGGAGAGAGAAGAGAAAACAGCTCAGCATTACTTGACAAGGGCATTGGGCAGAAACCCCCTAAATTAGATCACGCCAAAATGTTTGCAACGTGCACGATTAACCAAACCACTACGTTTATTAAAATACTGTATTGATTATTTTATTTTATTTATTTATTTTGAGACAAACTTCCAAAAAAAAAATACAGTAAGCTCACACTAAAGGTACCAGCGCAGACTGTAATAAAAACAAACAAACAAAAAATCATTGGTAAAACGTAGATATACACAGAACGCATGCATGATGTACATACTAATATGTACTTTAACTGAAGTTTCACTGAATATGAAATGCAGTAACAAAGCAAGTTTTAAAAAAATTAAATAAATAAAAAATCTCGCTTTGTTCTGCACTTAAAAAGTAAAATGGAGGGGCATCAGAAATTACAGAAATGTGATATTTAAATTAGCAACCTTAAGTAGGGACATAACTTCGAAAAGTTTAAAATTAAACTGTTTAGGAATGTTTCCCGGTCTCCAAAGCCAGGGACGTTTTTAACATAAAATAATTGTATTGAAACACATAGGAAAAAACGACTGCATTTCAGAGAGAAATCCCACCTTTTTAATTAGGTTTAGTATGCAGAACAGAACATGAAGACAACATGGAAACGCCTCTGTCATACTCTCAGCGCTGTCACACAGCCCCAAGCAACCAGTTCTGCTCAATACCCTGAGGTTGAGGACGTTTTGCTTTTAGGTTTAAAAACGTAAGAAAATGTCTGTACATAGGACTACTATGAGCCACAAAGCTGAGAAATTAGCAGAGCAGCTGAGACATGCAGATTTCAGTGCAGTTCATTTGCAATGTATACTTTTTAAAGGTTCACTTAAAACTGTATTTTCAATAAAATACACAGTACTTTTTAAATGTGTAATACTTTTCATTGTACTGTAATTGAAATGGGATTTTAGTGTTACTGTAACTTAAAATAAAAGCTCAACAGAATGCATTTGGCTTAGATTCCTGATAATAATAATTACTGATAAGACAGGGGTGTAAATTTGACAAATGGCACCAGATTCTAGCACCAGGGTCCCTCATATAGTGCCAGCAACATTCAAATTTGGCACCAGTAGACATGTTTGAATTATTTAGCAACCATAGATGATGATAGCTTATCATTGGTCTGGACTACTCACATGACCCACCCACACTCATCCACATAAACACTAGAGAAGGTTCCTGTTGTGTGGGATGTTGTGAGGCAGATTTGATAATTTAGCACCAGTAAGCTCTCTGGAGTCATCTTAAATCAGTCATGAAATATTAAATGTCACATATAATGGCACTCTCCTATCTAAATGCAGTATTTCATTTTACTAATAAATTCAATTTCATCTGAGGTTTAAAGGCAACTGACTTTTTTTTTTATTTTTCAAGATAAAGCTTTTAAAAATGGTGAGCGGATGCATACTTCAGGACCTTATCATTAAGACAATATTTTTTCATTTTTATCACAGATTTCACAATTTCTGTGTACTGTACCCATTACTGAATAATATGTAGTTCCGGGTGAAAATTCCTATTTCTGAAAGAATAATGGAAACATGCATATTTTCTTTCACATAAAAATAAATACAGCAAGCATTTGCCTTATTAATACACAACCTGTTACACTGCATTTAGGAACCTGGCAGATTGAGAACAGCAGAACTCAATTCACATATGGCATCTGCACCAGGAAAGCAGTCTGTAAAATATTACTCTAATATCAAACTGGGGCAACTGAAACTGGACATTACACAAAGGTCACAGTACATGTGCCACCCTTTTGTATAATTACCTATATAAATACATTCACCACTGCATATGATGTAGATCTTTGTAGGGTAACTGGTTCCTCAGTCTATATTAACCCTATGTTCAATTCTTCCAGCACTTTGTGCATACAGGCATTTGAATATATCTGTGTTACAGGATAACTTGTGTGGTGATGCTTGTTTAATGGACACAAGGCAGTACGTGCGGGCAAATGAAACGGTGGCTGTGCTCAGGTATTTATTTTAAAATCGTAAACACTTTTAAATAACAAAACAAAATAAAACAGCACGATGGCCAAAATAACAACCAACCAACCAACCAAGCAATGAGTAGCTTTCAGGGAAGTAGGTAGCAGTCGTTTAGTGTGTCTAGTCGTGTTTTGTTTAGCTCTCTGTCTAGTCGTGTATCACTCAGCTCCACTCTAACAGCGAAAGCTGACGTGCCCTTTATATATGCAGCCATCTCCAAATAAACAAACCATTCAATTAATCTGGAGATGGCTACATGTGCAGAAGTTTAATAAATCCGCGTGGCTGTCAGCTAATTCAACACGTAATGTCGGATGACATTTCCGCCCATCCAATTTATACAATAATAAGTGCTTTTCATATATAATACATAATAAATCATAATAATAACAACACAGGGTCTAGAATATTAGAATATATATATATATATATATATATATATATATATATAATATATATAGTATATCGATATATATATATATATATATATATGCGCACCCCCCCACAATCTGTTATTGAAGTAAAAATATTATCATGGTGTCCCATACATATTACACTGGAATTATTATGACAAGCCACAGTAAAACTTTTATAAATAAACAGAATATCTCCCTACCTCTCCAGCACAGTGATAGACACAGTAGAGGTAACAAAACACTTTTTTTTTTTAAAAAAGCTTTATCTTGTAAAATAAAAAGTCAGTTGCCTTTAAACCTCAGATGAATTAGAATTTATTAGTAAAATGAAATACTGCATTTAGATAGGAGAGTGCAAGTCATATGAGACATTTAATATTTCATGACTGATTTAAGATGATAGCGGTTTGAAACGGGATTGTTCGTACACAGAGGTGTCCTAAAGTTAAGTGGGAGTTCGATTCGGAGGATTGCTTTATTGTGCAGCCCTCTGATTAAATGCAACTCCTCTGTTGCTGTGGCTGGACACTCCAGGAAACAAGACAGGCTTATTGAAAGAGAATTTCCCAATAAAACCTTATTTATTTATTTTTTTTCCCATGTTCTATTATTTAGAATACACAGGAGCATATGTCACTTGATCCTAAAGCATGACATTTCAAACTGCAATTGCAGCCTGGCTGGAGCACATGCAGTAAAGGCATGTGACAGCGGGAGTACCCCATGGGTAATAAACCCAAGCATCATTCACTGATCTTGGGCTCTCTGTTAGCCAGGATTTAAACGCGCCATTTAGCAGAGCACGTCCCCCATTCCCACCTCTCCACATGCCTCTTGTTTGTTGCACTCTTCATCTCTGACTGAGAAAAGGCTCTCAAAAGAGCTCAGATGAGAAAATGATCTCTGCCATTCTCATCCTTTGCCACTCATTGAACTTGTACACCCAGCCAGGACAGACATTAGGGTGTTCTAACGGCGTGCTTGAAAGAATCCTTACATCAGCTAGGAGATGATTTCACTTCTCCCGAGATCATTGTGGAGTTTAAGATCTGTTTTGCATATGCATTTTGTTAATCTTGAGAGGGCATTAGACATGCACACATTTTTAAACACATTAATACCTGGCAAGTAACAAAAGGAAAGAAAAAACACCAATTACAATTCTTAAGCAGAAACGACTTCAAACTGCAAGCTCCTAAATTAAACGTGTTGAGTTGTTTATTTCTGGTACGGCAACTTTATTGGGATAGTTTTTTTTTTTCTTGCTATAATTGTGCTTATACAAATTGTGTTAAAGAGCTTGAACTTGAGCTTGAGTGCGGTTATTAAGAAGATTTGTTGCTTTTTATATATTGTACAGTATAAGTGTTGCAGTACATTTAGTTGGAGAGTTGTCAGTCTGCACTTACATATTCAATTTAAATCAGCACTGATTTCTAGCACATTTCTAACAGAATACACCCTTGAGAGGTTTTTTTAAAAGCAGTCTTAAAAAGGTTTTATGATGAATAACAAATCCTATTAAATTGATCAAAACTGACAGACAAAGAGTGAGGATAGGTCCCTATAGTCACAAGGGTTTAACCCATGAGTTATTTAAATGCAGTTTTTTTTTTTTTTTTTTTTTTTTTTTTTTAAGTTTGTTTTCATAGATTGAAATACAGAAATTCATAATTCTGTTGGATTAAGTTTTACAAATCATGGTCATTTTGAATTGACAGTTTGCAAATTCAAAGATTTTAACTAAACAACCAGGATATAATTCAACTGACAGGATCAAAAGAATTGGGTGTCCATAAGCCGGAGAGATATTTTTGGCAATGCAGCATTTTTTCTTTACAGTACAAGACACAGGTCACATATTACATCTATTAGCTGAGTACAACCAGAGAACTTAGTGTCAATTTGCACCACAGTTCTGTCTTATGTATATTTACAATTAAGTTTTTAAAATCCTAAGAGGTGACATAGTTAACTCTAACCAATATTTTAAGCATATCACAGAAACTAGGACCAGAGGACACTGTTGTAACTGAAGACATTTCTTTATACATAGAGTGATGTGTATGGAATGGGTTACAAGCAGTAAGTTTCTCTGAATTAGCAGTTGTAAAGCTCTGTGGGATGAAAATAATGTACAAAACACAGTTGCCTTGATCATCAGTGTCCTCGTCCCATACAACGGAAACGTTCATTTTGCCATTTAAATTTTCTTCATGTGCTGCACACACTTTAAGGAGATACTGTCGTCCGAGTGTGTCACTGTTAGGCACTGCTCCAGAATTTTGGATTTTTTTTTTTCAATAAAAAACTTTGTAATATTTCATTGACTAGCAATTGGACAAAGGCTTCCACCAAATCAGATGTGTTGACATTACGTGATTCTCTACTTTCTGTGCTGTTTTTAAACAGTCCTGTGATTGTGACCGGCTTGTTCGGTAATTGTTTAGCCTAAACTTCAAGTTTGATTTGTGTGTACTGCACTGTCAAGAGGCTTGTCAATAGTACCTTTTCTCCAAAAACATGTTACAAGTTGAGCAAAGCAGAATCCCACCATCTGCATGTAAGGTACCCTTTTGGTAGCTTCTGCTGAAGTTAATTTAGCTTTTTTTTTATTATTTGTCAGCTGTCTGCATTTTTTTTATGTTAATCGTACACTGCAAGCTAATCAATCAATAGTATCTAAACATCCATTTTAAACTTCCCGCCTCTGAGTCGTATATCATTGTACAGTATAAGGAATTCACCAATCATGAAGCAGGTATTTGTTTGACTCCATTGCCATAGTAACCAAATGCATGGCATTGAAGCCAGACCGTGTGCAGCTACTGTAGCGCTGCTTCTACTTGATAAAAGTATGAAATCAACAGTGGAGGTGAAGAGTTCATTTATGTGAAATTCTAGATATTGTGAATATCTTTATCATGCCCTAGTAACATCTACCTGGACTGATATACTCTCTCCCTGACTCTTCTTTTCGCTCTCCTATGCAGCTCTTCTGCTGGTTCCCTGACACCGCCTGGTTTCAATAAGTGGTACTTTTAACACACGCTGAGGCACCTAGTAAAGTTAGCAATCTTAAGTGAATATGGTTTGCATATCAATTACCTCCCTCACGGTATTCTGTGATGTAATTTGCATACATTTCCACACATTAACATCATTCATTATATTTAAATGACTCCAACGCGGTACTTTTTCCATGTGCAAGGTTGCCTGTCACTGGTTAGTGAATACAGCAGGTATACAAAGCATGCAGTAAAGGGGTGTGCAAAACATGTTACCACTGTTTAGTGAATGAGGCCCCTTGTGAAAATACTGTAGATGGGTATTCTGCCAGGGGACACATTGGATGTATAGGAGTTTGGGTTATTAAGGGGTTAATGATGCATGGCCAGTCCCCAGAAGTACACTGTTAAATGTTTCCTGTACCCACCCAAAACCTAATTATCCATTAATTATAACAACTTTATAACACATTGTTTGCAGTCAACAACAACTAAATACAGTCGATTTTCCTTTTTTCATTGAATAACCATTGCAAGCCACTGTTGTATTGTTTGCATTCTCTGAAATAGGAGACTATAGACTAATAGTTGTTACAGTAATCTGTGGGGTTTATTTAAATCTTAGATCAGTGCCCCTGAGACCGGAGTGACACTAAGTGACATAATCTAGAACACTGATGTCCAATACTGATGTAGTAATGGGAACAAAAGCCATTGCAATGTCCCGATCTGTGCTGACTGATCTCCGCTTTTGTGCCAATCTGGTAAATATGTAATGTAGTGTAATTTTAAGTCACATTTTGGAATAAATAGCTGGTTAAGTGTTAACAATATTATAATGCCCTCAACCTTGTGTGAAATGCACAAAATGCATGTGCCCCCAGTGACCAAAAAGACTGAAAACCACTGCTGTATATCTTTGGCTGGTATTCTTCCTAGGATCTATATCTTAGCATTCCTCTTAATACCTCCCATCATGCTAGTACATCTTGTTGCAGGGTTTTAATATTGTATACAGTTTAAGGACACCTCACAAATTCACTGTCCTTAATATTTCATGATATTCTGATGTTTACAGTAAGTTAAATACTGAAAAAATAATCAGCACACAATGCTACAACCATTGTATCTGTGCAGGATCTGTATGGTCTTAGTACTGTATACAGCACTGTATAGTGCTGTGCCTTGTGCCAGTTCTGTTGTCAATTCAATGCTTGTCTTCTTTCTATTCCTTAAGGATATTATCTTCAAGTATTGTTCATCCTTGTGACAGCTTTTTGGGTCTTCCAGTCCTGGGTTTGTCAATTACAGATGATGTTTCTCTGTACTTGTTGATTATGCTTCGGATACCACACCTTGAAAATTGAGTGATGCGAGCTATTTCACTCAATGTTTTTCCTTCTTTGTGCAAGTCAAGGTTGTTGTAATAGTAGAAAACACTAGTGGAGGCTTTGAGTAAACTGTTGATGCTCATAAGGCATCAAGAGTAGAAAAATGCAACATGTCTAATACTTTTGCATAGCAGTGTGTGTGTGTCCATGTTTACTGCCTGGGTGCCAAGGAGCAATGTAAAAGTAATGCTCAGTTATTTTATTTAATTGCAGAAGGTGAAACATATCTATCACCCAGCAAGTGTAGACACCCCCACACTAACTGACTCAGTTACAAGCTCACAGGGCAGAGCTGGAATTTAAATCTCCAGTGTTTTTGAGGCTATAGATGGGCACCACAGCACATACTGGCTACAATTCAACACAGAGGAGCTGCTGTGCAGCTAGTTAATTACTCATGATGAACACCCTTGACAAGCAATACACATCAGCAAAGCCAAACAATTGCAGCTTTTTAGTTTTCAATTTATCCATGAAATATTAACTTCTTAGTCATAAATGCCCGCCATAATAAACATTGATTTCACTTGGCTCGTTTCTTTTTTTCAAAATATGTTATTACAGCAGATTTACTTTATTTTTTTTTTTTTTTTTTTTGCGCACACTTTAAACCGAGAGGCTGAACCAAATTACTGTCTAGGTCCAGCCTAATAACACAAGTGTACATATCTATCTATATGCAAATGTCCCTTTGCTTAAAGAGCACAGGAAAACTGCAGATTGTATTTTTTTTTGCCATCAAAGGAATAACAATTAATATTTCAATAAAATGTTATTCTAAAATGGTGACTCAATCATGAAATATGTTTCGTAGGTTTCTATTAAAATGTATATTAAAGTAGAGCAATGAGCCCTGTATTTGCCAATAGCACACCTTTTTTTTGGAGCTGTCTTACGTCTTTGAACGATTCAGTTGAACGACAACAACAATGTAATCATAAAAAACGTACCTATGAGAAATAGGAAATAACTATGAGTCCTGTTGACTAGAAGGTCACCGTGCACAGTCCCAATGGTGCTCATCAATAAATGCATTGCTTACGTCCTTTAACTTTCTGCAGAAGCTCCTTGCAATGGAGACAGTACATTGAGTTTCCCAGCTGCAGTACATTCCAAATTAATTAAACCATGTCCTACTCACATGTCTGTCTCGTCCCAGGAGATGCAGGTCTGATTCGTGGTGCCCTATTCAGAGATAGAATAAAAGCAAAGGGTCGAATGAATTACAAACGCCTGGGCAATAACTGATACACTTTTGTTATAAGACAAGCCATTCTCTTATCAAACAAGCATTTGTGTGATAAAATATATTGCATGCAGGTCAGTACATGTGCTATGTAAAGTATGTTTATGTTAATAAAAATAATATAATATGTTTTAATTTACTACACTTACAATTATAAATCTCAAACACACTTAAATATGCTTTAACAAATCAGTTACTGATAAAAAACAAAATGACTCTTGTCTCTGTATTGTAAATCTGGGGACTGTATTCCGTTTTCCAAGTCCTCCAATATCAGACATTTTGTAATACATTGTCCATTCTTTTTCTTCAAACTTGACTGTTTATCTATTGTCATGATCCTGCAAATACAGCACAGAGTGCACATATCCCGTTATAATAAAAGATATAGGACACTGAAGAAATTAAGAGGTGACTAGAAGTTCTTGAATTGAAATAGCATTGCAAATCACCCAGACCCACTGTAAACATCCTTTATGAATCTTCAACTTGAGCATCTGGCAGTGTGTGTGTGTTTATGTGTGTGGGCTCATTTATAGTGCTTTCTTGGTCAAAAAAACCCCTGACAAAATCTATCTTATACAGACCAAGGCCATGTCCCTGTAATGTTTAAACATGGACTTTCATTATTGTGTCCCTTCTGGAGTTCAGAATAGTTACTCTGCACAATAAGGGAATCAATGCAAAGTCTACACAAACTCTATAAACAAACGCATTGGTGTGCTGCTGCTTTGTTAAAAGGCGGTACTTACATTATAGAGATGGGAAAACTCAATCTCCAGCGGAGTGGACAGAGCATTAGGAGTCGGCTTTATTATGACTGAAATCACCCTGGAGTTCAGCACAGTATTGTTCCTGAGAGATTAGAATACAGATGAAAAATGGAAACAATTTAGCACAGGGTGAGCTTTCATCTTTTGTTTCTTTCAAAGCTTTTTTTTCCCATAATAGCCCTTTTTGGAGTTTTGATACAGCTCAGTTCTCAGTGAACCTACGCCACGAAACACACCACCAGTGCTGTGTAATGACACTGCCTATAAAGAGATCCTTGAAAGATTTTATTAGAATAATTTTGTTTAGCTTCATGGAACAAGGACTGAACAAGCTGTATCGTATATTTTGGTAGTTTTAAACCCAAACCCCGATAAAAAAAACCACCTTGTTTTCATGACTTACAGGGCCACCATACTTTGCAGTACAGGCTTGAAACACATATCATTGCATAGAGGAGGGACTGATGTTTGCTTCTTGATAGTTTTTTTTTTTTTTTTTTTGTGATGTCACTGAGGGGGGAATTTAATATCTAAAGGGCAGAGAAAGTTTTGGGAACGCAGAGATAAAAGATATCATATACATTTAGATATCTAAATGTATCACGTATGTTTTTTTTTTTTCATTTTTACTGATGATAATGAAATGAATAACTGTTATTTTATACATAAATATTTATTTTGAGAAAATAATTGAGAGTAGTGCCTTATTGCTTATAAAGACCCTGCAAATAAATGTGTATTATGTCATTGCAATCACTCAGGTGAAACAATGTCTTGTAATTTGCCCAAACATCAATATTTTTCAACAAAACAGGAAGTATTGTAAGGTCCTTAAAACCACTAAGGAGATAATTAGCATCAAATGGAACAAGTGGAATAGAAAATTAATAGCCTTACCTTTGCAGATAAAGAACACTGCCCAGGTTTCTGTACAGTACAGTTCCAATCACGAAAAGAGAGGAGTCATCCACATCTGAAAAGAAATGGAATAATAATAATAGTAATAATAATAATAATAAATGAGTTTAATGTGAAGGCAGCCAGTGACCTAGAACTAATTACAGTGAATTGGCAAAGGCCTTTATACAACAAAAATATAGGACTTGTAGAATTTACTGTAAACATAGTTTAAAAGTAAATTAACCAAATTAGTGAACTATCAAATAGTGAAATATTAAGGGAGCACTTTATGCTCTTGTCGTGTGCGGAAATTTGAGTTTAAGGTCATTTCTCCTCGGAAATAGCAATATCACAAGTCTCAAGTAGGCTCTTTAGCCATAATCCTCGGCTGATGTACTGTAAAGTTGAAAGAATAAAAAAAAAAGCTGTGCTGTGAAAAATAAAATACTGTAAGCAGGCACTCAGAACATTGCAGCGTGGTGCTAATTGTGTCTTGTTTGCTGTTATTGTAATCCAGCTAAAGTGGTACTGAAAAATCATGCTGCTAAAGGGCAACAGAAAACACCTGAAACCATGCTCTGCCACAGCCCCCAATAAACTGCGAGAGGCCAGGTCGATGAAGACGATCAATGCCATTGCCAGACTGCAGGAGCTCATTTCAGCACAAGAATTATTTGTAATTGCACTAAATCGGTTCTTGTTGACCCTGAAATCAGCTAAGCTGTTTCCTTAACAAACTTGATGAGAAAGAAGTTTGTCTCTCTTTTTGCCACTCCATCTCAAAGTGTACCATCGTTTGGTATACTGTGTTGTTTATGCTTTGCAAAATGGATAAGCTGCCCAATGTGCACAGCTGTCTCCTAGCAAGTGAAGGCACCACTGTATTCTGGACGCAGTAGCTTATTCTAGGAACATGCCATGGGCACGTGAGATATCATTGGAAAGCCCCAAGCTTTTGTGTTAGCAGCACAGCTCTTCTGGCTCCCTGAGTCAGAGTGATTAAAAACCAGCTGGCTTGAAAATAATGAAATAACTCCACACCAAAGCACAGGTGTTGTTGAGGCATCCTCTTGCGTTGGTGTCACACAGTAAACGAATGAATTGCAGGGGTGTGATCTCGGGAGGTCACTCATTTCCCTGCAAAGTCTGTCTGACAAAATAAACGCAGCGGGATAAGGCTGGCTGAGAGAAGAAAGAATGCCTTGTCTTCTGTATAATAAGCTGCCAGCACTCCAAGAGGTATCAAAATAATATTATGTTGTAGCAGTAAAAAAACACTATTGCTGTAGATATTTACTAAAGTCAAAACACTGAACTTGTAATGTACAGTAAATATATGATGATGTAAATTTAAATTATGTGATTGTACTCCATGTATGTTTGTAACCTGTTTTGGCTGCTAATGTTCCAGTCCAATATGGTTAACAGAGTACTATAATACACTCTAATCAGGAAAATCAATTCCACATCCATAATGAGCCATTTTATAAGATACTTAAAGGCATGGACAGTAGTCACAGCAGATCTGTGACGAGGGTCGTGTCACTACATATAACATATTCTTGTGTGCTATTGCTTATTTGTAATAAACTATTTTGGTTGCTGACTGATTTGAGTATTGTTAAGGAAAATCTCTTTGTCTGCAAATGGAGCTGTCTCTTTTGGCACAGCAGACCGACTAGAATCAAGTTGCTCTCTGAACCTGTAGTCCCAACTTTAGACCTCAGTCACTTCTTCATGGCAAATACACTGAAGTTCTGTACTTTCCATTAGGTCTTTCGGATGTCTCAATTCTGTTTTTTTTTTTTTTAAATTTATTATTGTACCTGCATACAGTTTTTTTTTACCTATTTCAGAATCACACTTATATAGCACAATATGACATTAACATTTCCTTGTAATGGTCACTAAATGTTTCTGCGCACCCTGTATAAACACCAGTGGATGGATGGATGTGTCTGTGTGTTTGACATACCTTGCACTCCCGTGGAGAGAATGCTCTTGGAGATGGTGACCTTGTCCTCTGAGTTCCGTGCCCAGTCCACCATCCCCCTCCAGACCTTCTTTGGGAAGGTGATGTCTGTGGCACCGTTAGCCGTGCTCTTGTGGATACTCAGAACTGAGGGATAGAAAGGAGGAGAGAGGGAAAGAGGGTAAACAAGAAAGGGGGCATATAGATAAGGGGGGACGAAAGGTAAGAGGGAGGGAGAAAGGAGAGAGAGCAAGAGGGGAGAGTGTTTAAGGAGAAGGGAGTAAGAACAGAAAGGGGGAGACAGAGAGAGAGAGAGAGAGAGAGAGAGAGAGAGAGGCAGAGGAGAGGGAAGAAAGTGAGGGAGAAATTTACAGTTACTTGATGTTACCATAGGAACCAGAAGCAACCACCTTTGTATCCCAACATCAGGACAATCAGCCAGCACCTCCTTTTTTTTTAGTCACTAAATAATGTCTGTATTCTCTGGGATTTGGTCCAGGGCTGGGATACTTGTTGACTTTATTTTTAACTCAGAAGCAGACCCTACTATTTCAGACAAGGTTTTAAACTACAGGAGTAGCCTTATGCAAAATAACAGATTACATTCCTGGTAATCAATTGGCCAATTACTGCAATCTAATAATTGTTGGATGGTATTCGGTTCATTTCTATAGCACTGTAATATCCAAATATTCACTTTGTAATGTCTACAGCATAACTTGTTACCTATCATCAACTTATCAGCAACTCAGACCAGTGAAGAGAGTTGCTTCAATGGTCATGATATCCTGTAAGTGCAAACAGCCAAACATATCTTTAAATGCAGGATCTGTTTTATTGAATTGTTTCAATCGGTGCTTCATCTCACACAATTACTTAATCAGCTTGCCTGAGAGGGTCTGCGTTTGTTCCAGGACCCAGGGTTAATTATTTCATGCAAAATGCTTCTAGCCAAGCAACCCAACCAACCAGGAGAGCTTTACAGGTTAGTTAGCATCATTTATTTATATCTAAAAGGTACAAGGGTTTTTTATTTTTAATTGTTATAGTCCAAGAAGAAACACGTTGAAGTTGTACCCTTTTTTCTTTTAAACTCTCTCTCTCTCTCTCTCTCTCTCTCTCTCTCTCTCTCTCTCTCTCTCTCTGGTGTGAACACCTCTGTAAATATACATTAAGTAGACAATACCACAGTTTGAAAGATGGCATCCCTTACAATGTAGACCACCCAAACACAAAGCAGCACCATCCATTCACCAGAGGTTTCCAAGTGAAGGGTACGTCTGTATTTTTATTTTAATGCACACATCTGGTACACAGTCCATTAAAGAAAGAGTTTGATTGTTATTACTGGTTCAATACTGCTTTACTTCCTTGTTAAGTGTCTTCTGAGGCCAAGCATGTTACTGACTGAATGTGCATTCAGTCAGTAACATGCTTAGCCTCAGAAGATACTTTTCCATAACTAGGTGAAGCAGCTGATTGGTTGTTGACAGGAAAGATACCAGTGATTAGGTGAGGCCAATTTGAAATGACACAGGAATTGCAAGACTGTCTAAAAGGATGGCTACAAACAGAGATTTATTTAATTTATTATTGTACCCGATACCAGATAGTTTTAAAATGAAGATAGATGTTTGATAAAACAAGTCTTTCTTTCTAAACTGCAATTTTCAGACCTACCTGTATAGAGGGAATAGATGTGCATGGCAGAGAAAATGTATTGTGGTAGCTGGTGTTTACCAATTAGAGATGGTTTCTAAATACAGTGGAAAGAGTTCTCAATAGAGTAAGTCTAGAAGGGTATCATTATAAGGAGCCACTGCTGTTTAGATCATTAAAATAGACCCCAATATGTAACTGTGGAACAGTCAGACCATGCACTCCCTTATCTGGTCTTACCGAGGTTTTCAGTGATCTGGTAGGAGTCTCTGAAGTCGTTCACACGGAACCCAATGACGTCAATGAAGTCCTCGACTAGACGGAACAGCTCCTTGGCATTGGGACCCATCTGGAAAAGAACACACTGAAAATCAAAATCAAACTAAATACTAGATTGTTATTTCTGGCTCTGTACAATTTAAGCAACTATAAAATCCTTACACTGCTTTAAAAGTAGTCCTTTGTCTACCAGTTTTCATGTAACTAAAATCAATTTCAATGCAATTTGCAACAGGATACTCCTGTTTGAAATGTGTAGGGATTGTCATTCCCAGTAGTGCAGGGTACATAGTCTAGGAGAAGGCACTGCAGCACCTTCAGCAGAATCTGAACTTGACCTGCACCGTCATTCAGGCTGTCCCCACTGTTAGAGGTTGTTGCTTCCATGCCTGAAAAGTTTACTGAGGTGTAATGTGTGGTCATTCCTACTTCCTTATAGTTAGAAACTGTAGGTTGGTGCTGTAATCTGGTGAAGCCACTTACTAGCTGTGCCTCATCCCATCGCTCCCGGTTCTCTTCCGATAACAAGTTTGAGACAACCTGAACAAAGTTCTGTGATGGAGTGAAAAGAAGCAGGGTTATTAGTGGATTTCACACTGTTTCAAACAAGATGTTAAAACAGACCTCTGATAAAAAGGCTGACATGTGGGTGCAGTTAATAAATCATCCAGTCGTGGTTTAAAGAAAACTCTTTAAACGTTATGTGACTCCTGTGCATCTCTCCAAATAACCTTGCCCAGGTGTATTTGAGGAGAGCCTGCAAGTGCATGTGGGTAGCTTTCAGCAGCCCGGCAGTGGCATTTCAAAAGGTTAACAAAAGCCTTTGCTAAATAACTACAGGAGTACAAGGGAGATTATGATCTGGTTGCATAATGTACTGGTGAGACTGCACACCAGAATACTTCGTTCAGTTCTGGTCCCTGCATTACAAAAAAAGATTGAAGTTACTATTTTAAGAACTGCATTAATCAGAACCAGAGTATATATCTGGTGTTGTGAAGAGTATGACATAGAGAAGTAAATCATTTTTGCTAAGATGGAATGCATTACCATTCCACGTCGTAGCTGCTGAGTCCATTAAACAAATATGTGAGATTAATCAGCACCTTGGAACCGGACAGACATTGGTAGGCCAAATTGCCTCAATAGTTAATAACCGTTCTTTTGTTCTTATGCTCCTGATGTCTACTTTTTGCATCACATACAGACAGAAACACACACTTAGACTCAGAAACACACAGACCTGCAGGTCCACAGCTTTGGGGCTGTAGTACGCCCTCCGGAAGATCTCAGTCATGTTCTTGAGCACGTCCAAGATGGCCAGAAGGTCTCCACTGTAGCTTGTGCCATCTTGGGAGAGCTCCATCAGGTTTTTGATGATGTCTGACACCCCATCCCCAATCAGACCTCTCTGTGCTTTTGACAGGTGTTCCCTCGTCTGGGGGTGGAGAGGAAGAGAAAGAGAGAGTCAGTACAATCAGGGACAAAGGCCCCAATCAGAGAGAGAGACACCAAGTTTTCAGATTTATGTATAAGGCCTAGTACTGTGGCCGAGAAGAATGAAAATACCTGAAAAACTACCTTGTACTTGATACTATATATACTTATATATATATATATATATATATATATATATATATATATATATATATATATATATATATATATATATATAAAGTACTTTCTTTGCTACAAATACATAACCTTTTGTAATCACAGGTCAATTTCATGAATACAATGTAAATCTAAGGCTAAAACACTAAATTATCACTTCAGACTGTCTCACCATAATCTGTATGCTCCTGTAGTCATTGGAGACACATTTCATGTAGGTAGGTGGCTCCCAGTAAGCAATCCCCTCCTCATCCAGAGTGCACTTCCGCAGGATCAGCCCTGGATCAAAGCAATGCAGAACAGACCATTACCACATTGAATCATTACCCTCCCACCACTGTCATTGTCATCTGTATTCTAGGACTGCTTTTCTGATTAAGTCTTTAAGTCCAATTAACTAATTTAGGATCTGCTTGGAAAAGCAGTATGTATCATAAGGGCCAGAGTTGGGAACTGATGCACCATATCATGAAGGCTATCACAAAGGGCTGTGCTATAATTAAAAAAAAAAAAAAAAAAAAAAAAGCAAATAACTAAGCCTGTATCCAAATGCCAGGGTATCATCTATGATTTCATATTCATTAAGAAAGTGCCAAGCTGGATATGTGGGTTTATTTATATAGCAGACAGCAGAGGTTATTTTTATTTTGTACAATAACATTTTTCAGATTTGTTTCAGGGACATTTATACTGATCAAATTTGGTTGCTTCAGGACATTTTGGCGAGGGCATAACCACTCAACTTTCAGAGGGTAGGAGACACTTCTTTGCACACAAAGTGGTGAGGGTATGGCATGAGTGTTTTTGTTTAACAGATTAAACATCACATTGCTGTGGGGAGCTCAGAAGTGAAAGATTGGCAAAGCTGCTACTATTACAACCTGGTCATTGAAATATGAAAAATAAAAGCACTTTGGAAAACCTGTATAGGTAGTAAAAAATTAAAGGCTGCTTTTGTGTTGTGATCAACAGTAAGTGTTTCCTTACCCGAGGCATTTGGGGGACAGCGCATTGCGGCAGCTTCTCCGGACGGAGTCTTCTTCCACACCACTTTAGCGTAATTCTCCTCCTCGCAGATCTCATGAGGCTCTGGAACACACATAACAAAACACGCATCAATACCTGTCAGAGCCTGTACTCCCACAAACCTACAAGACTTTAATCCCAGAAGGCTTTGTTTGTTGGGATTCATAATTCTATATCAGACATTTTTTCCAGGTAATGTGCAGTTACGGAATTAAAACAAGAACCTGGATGCAACAGGACCTTGGTTAAAGGGTGGTGCAAGTGCTTCAGACTACACTTCCTTTTTTTCTTGATGTTATCCCATTGAAGTGATATCTACATCCATTCCTGCATAGCTTGTGAGGAGCTCTGAATGTGGGTGTGAGCTGCTTGTTTCTCCCCTATCCCTATACCCTATCCTGTCACTAACCTGGACACCGCTTTTCATTGCAGAGACGGGATTCTTCCTGGGGTCCAGGGCATTCCTCCCCCCCGAAGAAAGGTCCGTAGCAGATCCTCTCTCGTTTCTGCATGCCGCCGTCACATGTCTTTGTACAGCTGCCCCACAAACCCCACAACTGCCACTTCCCGTCCACTAAAAACAAACACAAACATTCTGTATAAACTTTTCGAGATTTATGCAAGACCCCAACCAGCACTATATACCCTTTTAGAATGCAATAAATCTTGTCCTGGGATGATAAAATACAGGACTTCTACTGGCAATAAGTCTATGCTTATGCTTACCTATCATGATATTATTACATGCTATGCTATGCTTTTCATAAAGAGGAAGCCAAAGTCTGCCACATTTCCTACCTGGGCACTGTTTAAGGAAGCAGTCCCTGGTCTCCACCCAGTGGCCGTGGCACTCAGACCCACCGTACGAGGGCCCATTGCACTCACGGATTCGCTGCTGGGTCCCATTAGAGCAGGAGGCTGAACACGAGCTCCAGCTGGACCACTCATTCCAGTTCCCATCCACTGCAGAGACACAACAACAGCAACGACATCAGGTACTGGTGACAATATACACAGGGAACTTCAACAGCCCATCCAGCACCATTGCAAATGAAACAGCAGGCACAGCATCACAGGTAATGACAATACAATACAAAATAGATTTTTTTTTTTTTTTTTAAATATAAAAGCCTTATAGAGAAGCATCACTTTACTAAGTTTAATCAAAAAGTTTGGTATATAAATTAACATATCTACTGAGATTCAATGTATAATTTCCAGCGGAGACCGGCTGAAGACAGCAGCAACTTATTTAGCACACCATGCCGAACATATTATTTTTCTTTTACCGAAAACTGCACTCACCACTGCCCAACTGCTTTCAATGATGACTTATGGAATGAGTAGCACTTCATTATCAGCTCTTGCTACTACCCATAATGTGTTTCCTTTCAGCCATTTTGTGAAGCTGCACGGTTTCTCTTCTAGTTTCCATAGGATGTCTTAACTTCGTATTGTTGTACTCTCGCTTCTAATCAAATGATGTGCAGTTGGGCAGCACTGCATAATTCAATGAAGCATTCTACATTTTGACATTGACACATTTCCTTTAGAGGTGTCTTACAGTATAATAATCTGTTTTCTCTACACTGTTATTTATAGTTCTGGTAGTGGATGTGTTTTTTATATTGTTTTTATAGCATTTCATTCCAAACACAAAAAATACTCTTAGTTTTCTCTTTTTTAATGTTTTGATTATTATAGTTATTTAAGTTGTTCTTAGTCTCAGCCAGCGATGTGACCTAATTTGTACAACCTGTACAGATAATCACAAACCATCCCTCTTACAGTTATTAAACAGACTCATAGACAGAGGGACAGAGAGATTGTGTACACACCGGGGCAGAGGGCGATGTTACAGAACTTGGTTTGCTTCTCGGGCCCCTCGCAGGGGTTACCCCCAAACTGTGGGGGTTTGCAGGTGCGGGTGCGGTCTCTGTAGCCCCTCCCACAGGTGGATGAACACAGGCTCCATGGTGACCATTCATCCCAGGCCCCGTGCACTGCAATTAGAGAGGCTAAGGTGTGATTTATAGAGGAGAAAAACAACCAGCACACACCTAATGTTGAGTTATCAACTGCACTGGGTGAAGAGGGACCTCCAATAACCAAAGATACAAAGACACTAGTGCTAGTTTTGCTCCATAAAGTCAAATGAAACCTGCTCACTAATGTTATATTAACATATTCAATTGCATACTAGTTGCAGTTTTCCATGTACTTCATGAAAAACTGAGAAAAATAGAAAAAAAAAGACATTTTGAAATCTAACATGAAACACTGTACTGCTGATATAGTTTCCGGTACACATTTGCAATATCATTTTGTACTTTCTGATTACATGATGTTAAATAAAATTAAAATTTATCCTAAAATTCTAGCTGATGCAAAACTTTTGTCCATAGCTGTACACTCCCTGGTGATGTAACACTATGAAAAATTAATAACCCAATAGAGTTAACTAATGTTGTCTTTTTTTCTTTTATGTTCACTTTACATATAATTTTCTGTTTCAGTCATCTAGTGCTGGTGACTTTTAAAAACTCAGGAGCTTAAAACCACTCTTGTGACATCAGAGTGTAACCTTTAACCTGTCCCACATGAACTAAGAGAGTAGACTTGATTCTGAGAGCACCGTGAAACATCTAAATACATATTTGTACATTTCATTAGTTTACAGGTCTGCTAATTTGAGTTTTCTTTCCAATATGTTACTGGAAAAGTCTGCAGCGATGAACAAGTTAAGAACATCTGAGTAAAGTACAGACTGTAAGAAACAGCTTTTAAAATATTTTGCCCAACTAATGTGATTTCTTATCTGAAACTGAAAAGCTAAATGTAAGTATTGCTATTGATTATTTCTTATCATGACAAGAAAAAAAAAAAAACATCAACACCACTGGAGAGTTCAGGTCTGGACAAATCTGGCAGCAATAACATATTTGAATCCAGGGTTCCATTTAAGCATTGCAAACAAGACATAACCTCTTTGTATAATACCAGAGAAACTATGTTAAACGCCATTTAAACAATGTAAATACATAGTAACTACTTAGTAGATACAATTGAATTAATATGAAGTGGAAATTAATTAAAATACACCTCTGTAATAGACATGCACAGACATAGGGTTGCTTTATAGATCTGTTACATACACATTTAATTCATCATTGAGGTGTACTTCATATTAATTCAATATTCAAAAACTAGCATATTATGTGTTAGTTTATATGAATTAATAGATAGTATAAAGTGTCAACATTTTATCAAACATGTATATACAGTCCTACAGTATATAATAAGTACTATATAAGTTAGTTTGATAAAATATTAAAAACAAAATAATAGAAATATACAATATACAAACATTTAGTTTAGCAATATGTGCCCACAGTGTCAACATAGGTACATCTCAATAGTGCAGCACTAATACAAAGAGATATCTAAATACAAAGTGAGACATATGCAACCTTATGAAACTATTGAAGGTCATAAGAATTTTCGGCCATTTTCTTCTAAATGTCTTTACAGATTTGAAAGTTGTAACTTGAAAAGATATATATCCTTATATATATATATATATATCTATTATATATATATATATATATTTGTTAATACATACGACACACAGGACACACTGTTGTTTTTCAAAGCACATTAATTCAAACGAGTCATTAACGTGTTCAATACACTGGGACACTTAGGGAATGTTTTGGTTTCTTTTAAATCACATCCCAATGCATTTACTTAACAATTATCTTTCTTTTTGGTTATGTTAAAAATAAAAACTTCCCAAACTGTCCCAGTGAACCTGAAGCCATAATGCCACCTTATCAATGCATCTCAACTAGCATCACCTAGCACCTACTCTTTGTGGTATGACTGACCATAGACTGAATGGTCTGTTCAGTGGATGCAAACAGCTGTAATATTATCTGTTGCCTGATTACCTATCTGTTACACAGAAATGCAGTTTCATATTCTGAGTATCAATATGTGCAATCAAAAAGACTAGAAACTAAATAGAATGTCAGCCCTTCAGGGTAATTTATCTAAGATTTAAGATTAATCCGCTCACCGATGGACAAATACCCCAGAATCCAGAAGCCATGAAGGAACAAATATGTACTGGATTTACCTGTGCCCTGTGTCAGACAGGTCCCAGTGCTTTATGGTTGCTGAACACTAATAATTTAGGTAACCACTATTACTACTGGCCATTACCAAAGTTTGAATAACTTCTGCGGACAGTAGGGTGTTAAAAAATAAATAAATAAATAAATAAAATTCCCATCTTTGCAAAAATACAACTGCATTACATTGTTTGGCCAGCGAGTTCCATTGTGTGCTATGTTAAAACCCCAAATGAGCTTGTGTAAATATATATTTTAAAGGGGAAGAGAATTCTAATAGGACAGATTTCATTAATGTTAATTTTGCACTGGAGCAATTCAGCTTTGTCTGTCCTGATATTGACTAGTTGTTGGTTTTTTTAGTGGGCATAGCTGCTCTGTGGTGCGTGTGTCTGTCACGAGAGGCGTTGAGGGAGAGGTGAGGGAGTGGAGTGGACGGTGACCTACCTGGACAGACGGCAGAGTTGTTGCACTGCCTCTGCTCGCGCAGGGGGCCGCTACACTGGGTGCTGTAGGAGGACGACACACAGAAGCGTGTTCGACTCTGCCAGCCCTCGCCACACGTGGTGGAGCAAACGCTCCAGGGGGACCACTCCTCCGCCGCCGGGTCCACTGTGAGGGGGGTGCAGAGGGGGTAGGAAGGGAGTTGGAGGGATGGGGAGAGGCGTTCAGACACAATAGTCATGCCAGGTAAAAGTCTTCACTTTCGAACATAGGACAAATATAATTCAGCCATTTTTGGTTTTCCTTATGAAGTGTGCACAACCTGCAAGATTTATTACCATGATAAGAGCTGAACACCATGAGGTGAAAAACTTTTATTGTACAATATGCTAAACGTGATTGGCTGAGACAGTATGTTCTGTGTTTACTAAGTTACACTTGCTTTCCACTTGATTTGTGGCAGCACTACATAATATATGGCAATATTTCTCACACAGGTTGACTATCATGAGTTGGAAAACTTATCAAAACTCCCACTAACACACACACATAAGCACACACACACACACACCCAAGTAAGGGTCACAAGATTCTAAGACTACCAAAATGGGTAATTCTGGAGTGAATTTACAAGGACAAATTCCTGACCCAAGGACACAATTATGCCTAACCTGTAATGTTATTACTCATACTTTGATGCATCCACCAGCCAGATATTAAGCTTTGTAAAATTGTATGAACAGTTAAAATCTAATGCTTGACAAGTCTAGCAAAGTGTAGCTCAAGCCAGCTGGACTTTTCAGAAGCCCTTAAGGGTATATTCAGAAAATCAAGAACATACATCATATGCTGTACAGTATAAGGATCTCCGAAACAACACCCTAACACAAAAAACAATATTCCATAATATTACATAATTACGTATTTCTCCTTCTCAAGATTTAAAGAGATTGGTAGATATGCCACTGACATACATACCTACATACATACTCATCTCATAAACTCTTGTGCTTGCCTTGCCTACAAGCAATACAAACTTTTTTTTTTGGTTGATTTGGGTTGGTGTGGATGCACTCTGTTGATTCTTTGGCTTTATCTGGACAAGCATGGGATAGTGTACTTACTGTTGTGTAAACTTGGTGTTGCAGCTGAAGAATTCCAGCTTATATTTGTACATAGGTGAAAGCATGCTCTGTCCCTGGGAGTACCCCTTAACTCACTGAGCCGGTGACGTGTAGTTGTCTGTAAGAATTCTTTGATACTGATGGCAAATACAGGAAAATTAAATTGCCTATTTTTTTTTTAAATAGTACAGTACATTTCTGCTAAGTGGACAGCTATTGGCAAGGGAAGAGGTGGGTAGCCTTTTGCTTACCTGTCTGTGAAGAGGGGTATCCGTAGCGCAGAGCCTCCTCAGTTTCCTCACGCTTGCGATAGTCGACGGAGCGCAGGGCCTGGCTTCGAGAGCTGTAGCGCCCATTGGCTATGGCAAATCAAGGGCTATGTTTAGTAATCTGACTTCCTTTTTAATATGCACAGTCAACAAACCCAGGAGAAGATTGTGATGAGGGTGACTTTGTGTTTAATATCCAATGGAAGAATAAATAAATAATCAAGGTGGATTTGAACGTTAATTAAGGAGACAAAACAGATCCTTATTTTCCCAAATTAAGAAAGACACACAGGGATCAAAAAGGATGCATACACCTGCAGACACTGTGCCCAGGGGCCCCACAGACTCCAGCCACCTGAATAAGACAACATGACACAGTAGGGTCAGGACTGGGAGCAGGGAGCCAAAACAAAGCAGATAGTATAGTGACTGCTGCCGAGTGCTGGATCTGAATTGTGATGGCTTCTTCAACTAAGACAGTACAGACTATGTGTTTAGATAGATGACCTGATCAATGTGAATTGAGCAGGGCACTTGAGTATGACTAGACACAACAAATCAAGAAAGAGTGGCCAGCTTGACAGTCAAAACAAGGCGTCTGGAATCAATAAAAGGGACTCCAGCTGAAGTGGGCAGACATTGCAGATCAAAATTTCGAATGTCTAGCAGGCAATGTCCTCCACAGTTGTACTGCACTACAAGTAAATTGAAAATATGTGAGGTACCACAGTACTTGTGAGCAGTCATTACTTGTGAGAGTAGACAGACACATGTATTTCTTCTATTAAATTTAAAAAGACTTAATGAATGGTGTTTACATTATCATACTACAGGACCCATTTCAGCATTAGGACTAGCCTCAGAAAAAAATACCAGGAATGATAACCAGTGCACTAGTCTCTGCACCAGTACATATTCTGCAGTGGCTCACTTACGTGTGCAAGGCTGCTTGTTGCAGGGTCGTCCCTCCTCCAACACCCCCTCGCACAGGAAGGCTTCCTCGAGCGGTGCTTGACAGGTGCGGCTGCGCATCTGCACCCCTCCCCCACAGACACTGTTACACTCTGCCCAGGGGCCCCACAGACTCCAGCCACCTGAATGAGAAAACATGACACAGCAGAGTCAGGACTGGGAGCAGAGACAAAAACAAGCAAGCATTCATAAATTCATGTTAAAATTCTCCAGATAACAGGTTTTACAATTACTTACTGTAGAGCTGAGACCAGTTTTTAATTGCAATTAAAATCTTGAATAGAAGACATTACCTTGGTTGTCGATCTGGTAAGGTAATCTTCCTGATTACCTTCCTGACATTGTCCAGTACAAGGTAATACTCTTTAATCTGCGTTTGTTTGCTAAGTAAATATTGTGAGAACAGCAAAAAAAAAAAAAAAAAAAACACCCAAACATCACAGAACGCTACCGTCATGATGTTGTTATTTTCATAACACAGTACTACAGATAAATGAGACAGCAAATCCAGACATAGACAAAAGTGTCTTTTGTTTAATTGAGAATATTTACCTATGAATATTTACCTAGAGCAATGGCATTTTGACAATGTTTGTGCTTACCACTGCATTCCTTTGTGTTAAGAATTGCGCCTCTCAGGCTTCCTATCAAAAAAGCTGTTAAAGCAACACTCTGTTTATATTGTTCATCCCAGGGGAACCGTTGTGCGAGTAGTTATTGTACATTTGAAATACTGTGTAACTAAGAAATGGTAAGTAACACATATTTTAACCAACTAAAATGCCTTTAGAAACATTCAGACAAAAACATTGCACTACAATTATAGAATAAATTATGAAACTTGTTGTAGTAAGAATTATTCACAAAAGAAATTATTTCAGACCCCTATTTTGCTGGATGCAAAAACAGCTTCTTTAATTTATGAATGCTTTATACAAGATTAAAGGGCCTTTTCTAAAAAAGGAAGATTGAAATACTGTACATGTTAATGTACTTGAATAGAGCCCAGGAGGCTTTGGCCCAGAAAATGAGATATTAATTACTAGAAAGCAATTACTTAATCACACCTCAATTACATTTTTTTTCAATTCACTAGTGTTATATTGCTCAAGTGCTTTTAAGAAGGGGGTGCACAGGTCCACTTCATCAAGGACAATGCATCAAGGATGCATTGTCATTGAAACTTCTGAATACAAACTTGTATGCAGATTTCTGAGAGTTAAAAAGTGAGGTTTATTTTTGCTTTTCCTTGACTTGACCTTCTAAATTAAAAAGGTACAGCAAAACCAGCAGATTATTAAATATAAAAGTGTCCAAGGACTATTTTGGTAACATTTCTTTCAGATGAAAATTTAATTTTCTCATATATGTTCAATCAAGGTTTGTTTTTGAACACACACTGCTCTGTTAAGTCAATATCCATTTTCTAATATAAAACAATACAGCCATACCGAACAACATATTTACTGTTTTACCATAAAATTGTTTAAATCACGTTTTCTGAAGAAATGTGGATCAATGTCCAGTTCATCTAAACAAAGATGTCACTTTACTTGTAATATCCAGAGCACAACTTAAGCTGCAAGGGCATTACCACTGTGCCATCGTGTGACAGGGTACCACTGCCCCTGTGTTTATTTGTGTTATTTTGTATAATTATTATTATAATGTACTGTTTTGTGTTTGTTTAAAACAAGGTTTGTTATTATTGTTTGACAGCATGGGTTAAAATTTCCCATCCAGCTAAGCTAGTGAGAATGCATGGTCAGCAGCTAATGATTTACTGACAAATTGGCTGTCTACCACCCTTGCAGATTGTGGTCGAGGGATAAACTAGGTAATTAATAGCTAGTTAATCCCTTGACCACGATATATAAAAGAGCAGCTTTTGCTGACTAGAGGTTTGAATTGATCAGAGGAGGAATGTAAGTGACAGTAAGATCTTGAAAAAATATAAACAACTGCTACTCATGCTGGATTAGGACCAGCATAATACTTGTTTGCTTGTTTGTCTCTGGTCATTATTTGTTTTGGCCAACACACCTTTTTGTTTGGTGTAATGTGTTTTTATTTAGTATTCAATAAATACACACTCAGCGCTTCGACCCGTAGTACTTGTCTGTCTCTTCCTGGTCTGTGACATCACCACAAAACCACTCTGTCCACATACCTTGACAAGGTGAATAACACAGTGGAGTAGAATAGCATCTTTTGGTGTCAGAGTCTCATGCCTTGACTTCCCTCCAGCAAAGGTCACAATGGAGTAATGTTTACTTGTGCAGTGAGGCAGTCAGGATTGTGCTCAGCCGAGCAAGGTTAATGTCATCCCTCCCTTTACCCCAAGCCGCAGTACCTTAACCCATGCATCTTGATTCATTCTCTTAGAACAGCACAGGAACTCTCCTTATCATGTACATGCTCATGTTCTCTTCAGCAGGTTCTCAAAACAAGGAGCGTCAATTTCTCTATATACCCTCAACAGCAAACTGGTTCAATGTTGGCAAGGCTGCAAAGGCCAAGACAACACATGTTTCTGCACTTCTACTAATAAATAGTTATTATATTCTAAAAAAAAAAAAAAAAAACAAAAAAAAAAACATAAGGATATTCAGTTTTCTGTTTGACAAGTGTTTCTTAAGATCCTCACTTTTTCAACTATCTAACTGCAACAGTCACTAACACATTCTCAAATGAATCTGTTTAATCTGCAAAGATGCAAATATTCGAGCGGCTTCAGAGTCAGGACTGTCCTTTGAGTGCATGTCCATTTATCTGCAAATCTGTGGGGTCCCAAGTTACTTAAAGTGGTAACTAATATACAATGGGGTTTGTTACAAACTGAACATACTCTATGTCTGAAGCGTATGGTTTCCTCATCTCCACTCTTGCTGTATTCCTGTATATCTGCTTTCTTGTCAAAGATCTCTAATTATTTTTATCTGGTGATTTTGTTACAATTTGCATGAAGTTAAATTGAAGACTGCCTTAAGGCTTTAGCACATAACTTGTGGGCCTTCACTCAGCAATCCAGTTAAGTTTTTGGGTCATTGAGTAATTTACTCTCCAATTTAAACACTATCTTCATAAAATGTATTTTGGGTGAGTAAAATGCAACATTACCTTCAAGTCACTAGTACAGTACTTCCAATAAATATTGTAATGCTTGAATGCTATTAACTACATTAACTACAGTCTTACATTTTAAATTTAATGTTAATTTGAACTACTGTACACAAACTTGGTCTTATTTATTCCTCCTTTTGTCCTGCCTTAATAATATTGATAATATTATTAACCGAGAAGTTGCTATTCTCAATATAGTTAGCTACTGTCTTCATAGAGTCTCCTCCCACTAGCACTAGACTGTTACAGTTTTTTTTTTTTTTTTATTTTCTGTAAAATGTAAAAACAAAACAAATAAAGACATCCCAAACTATATTTTAAAAACTGTATTGAAGGGGCCTAAAATGGCACAGAGAAATTATGAAAGTCATGAACCCAGTCTCTTGTCATCAGTTACAAACACGCATTGCATTATAAGTCACAGGTTCTGGCAATTCCCAGGCAGGCTACAAGCTGCACCATCATTTCTCTAGCTACTGTTTGTGGTATATTAACAATTCACCATTGAGACTCTGGAAACCAACAAAGTACAAGAAGCTTGATAAGATGAGAACTCGAGCTGTGCTGCAAAATTGTTATACATATTCTTTATGCATTAAATTTAAATATCATGTGTAATTCATATTTTTTTAATGTGTAAAACACCCAGTACACAGCTTATCTGAAGCACTGTCTGTAAAATTCTGTTCTTGGAGTCATGTACAAAAACTCACTAAGTCCTTTGAGAAGAAGAAGAAAAATAGTGTGGTCTATTCTAAAATGAGTTGCACAGAGTATATATACAGAGTTCTGTATGTAACTAACAGTATGAATGCAACGTAGATAGATAGATAGATAGATAGATAGATAGATAGATAGATAGATAGATAGATAGATAGATAGATAGATAGATAGATAGATGGATGATAAATGGTTTATAATTACTCATTGGTGAGTATTAGAAGTCCACATTCGAGTTTGAATCTAAGAGAATCTTCTTGACTTTGCTGAAGTTTTGTTAAGAAAGTCACCTTCCTCAAAAGCATGCAGCAATAGCTTTTCCTGTCTCTTGTGATGTATTGTATTTCAGGCAGATCTGAAACTATTGACAGCACACACAGTGCCCTCTCATCATCTAACCGCAATCGATAGCATATCCGTAACTGGACCCTCGCTAGCTGACAAGCCTTTCATCATGCTCGTCTCACTTTACCTCTCTTTTAAAGCAAATTAAAAATAATAAATACATTTTAAACAAAGGAGAGTGAAGACTTCTAGGCATCTTGTAACCTGAAACACCGCTTGGTTTAACTAACAGAGGTGGTGTTGGGGGATGGCATGGTAGTTTAAATCCTTGTTTGTCGTCTGCTTGAGAATAGGAGGCTGTGTGGTCATTAAAAAAAAAGGGCTTGTAACTAGGAGGTCCCTAGTTTAAATCCTGGCTCACTCACAACTCACTGTGTGACCCTGAGCTAGTGACTTAACCTCCTTGTGCTCCGTCTTTCGGGTGAGATGTTGTTGTGACTGCTGCTAAGGCATACTTCACACACTCTGGTCTCTATAAGTTGTCTTGGATAAAGGCATCTGCTAAATGAACAAATAATTAATTACATTTCAACATTAAAATATAACCTCTGGCGATGGCTGGTGCTACAGCTGTTTGAGTAATTAGTTTATTTAAAAATTGTCTTACAAGGTCTCACTAAAAGAGGTCTTCTCCAGCTACTGGAGAGTAGAAATGTAATTTAGAGAGACGACTTTGGCAAGAACAATACTGTCAGGATTGCTGCTACAGTTTTTTACAGTAGTTTTACCAGCCTTTGTTTTACATATATTAGAAAGACGTTGGGATAAAATTAAACCTTAACCATACTTAGCTCTAACTGCAAGGGCTTTAATGCTATCAGATTATAAACATTATCATCAAAAATCAGGCTCCCAGTATGGATGTCAAAATCTCTTGAAACTCTTACTATAGCGGAATGTGATGCAGTACAATAAAAAAAATAGATACAAATAAAACATGTGTTACTTTTCATAGTACCTTCCACAACAGGCATTTCCTGCAGGATAATTGAAGTTGTTTTCATTTAAATGTCATCTCCTTTAGATTGGGACATTGTTGCTATGGCCAATTGTTTAGTATGCCTGCTTGGTAGGATATTAATGCTTTTATTGTTAGTCCGCTGGAATTATTCAGGTCTCATTTCTGTTGCTCTTTGAAGAAGCAGCTTAATCAAAAATGTAAATTCACTAACTAGTAATTCATTCAGCTTTGGTTTGCTTATACTTTGTCACAAGGTTTTTATTGGAGATGAGTGGTGCTCAAAGCACAGTAGTGATACTTTATTTATTCAGAGAAGAGAAGAGGAGAACAGAAGAGAAGAGATACATGTTTATTCCTGTCTGATACTGTTACACCCTATAAGTATTGGTGGTATTCCTGTCTGATGGGCATGTGATGCAGTAGAGTTACACCCTATAAACACTTGTGGTAACTCCTAGCGCTTGCTTCCCATGAAAGCTTAACACCTCCCTGAAAACGATAAGTCACCCATGATTATTGTTAATACTAATCGACAAACGCTTCACTCATAACAAGAAAACAAGCAAGAGAGACCACAGCTCAGCTCCCTACAGTTCAGAACAACTACAAATGGCTATGGAGATGAGTGAAAACATCATGATGATTGATTCTTCATAGCACTAACCTGGGAGAAGTGAGACAATCTCAAGGTTTTTATGTGTTGATGTAAATGTCTGGCTTAGTTATTTTAATAATATATCCTATTAATCCTATTTTAGAAGTCATACTGATTTAGGAGTTGTTTAATTTAGTCCATTTGGAATCGAATCCCCTCCTGGCTCTGTGCTGAATCAGGTTGCAGTCTGACTCCAAAATTATATTTTCACTTATTGACAAAGCATTGTCTGATGTGACTTAAAACTCTTGATTGATTCTAATGGCTCCAAAAACCAAGATATATATATATAATTTTTTTCCAAAAATCTAACCAACGTGGACGTGTTAAAAACTGCATGTCACTTGTTCACTTTATCGTTGTATTAATCCAAAAACAACACTGGTACAGTAAGTGAATAGGCATTGCTACTGTTTGAAATTACACTTAATGCACAGATCAACTACTTCTAGGCAGTTTTTTCTATTCATATGAGCAGGGCTTTTTTCCTCTCAGACATTATTTCTGCATGGTTATTAAAAACCAGAAATTGATATGTTAATGCAGCAGTTAGGGTTGAGGCATTAGGGTTTTTAACCCTAACTCGCCATTCCCACCCCCACACAAGCAGCGAAAGGAACCAGACAACACAAGCAAACGCAGACTGCCATCATCAGGTAAGATATAGAACATGCAACTCTTTCCAGATTACAGATGATGGTCCACCAGATGTCATCATGGTCCACTGGTGCAGTAGCAATGTACATGTACACTTCAACACATACGCACCCACTTCAGGCTGCAGAACCATATCAACTTTACAAAATTAGAACTAGATTTGCAGCCCATGTCTGGTATGATGCCTGCCAAGTGAACTTTGAGGGTCGTCAACTGTTGGCCTGACTGGGAGGGACCAGAGGTAATCCAGGATGCTCGCCACTGTGCACTACAGGGAGTCTAGCTCTGTGCATTGACAACAAACGGAAAATCTCTTCAATTTGAAGGCATAGCACTGGTGGGTTGACTGCTTCTGAGAGGCCTGAATGGCATGCAGATAATATTCTTTTTCCCCTTTAATTCTGTCTGGAAGGTCTTTACATTTGCTCCTCCTACCCACCCGGGTGGTATCCTCTTGGCAGAGGCCTGTGATGTCAAATGTTACACCCTGGAAGCAAGAATCGGTGTGCCTTTAGCCAGAGGAGGTAGGAGGGTTATTTGAGGTGAATCATATACCACTCCTAAAACTATGGTTACATACTGTATGAGTAACCCTCATTTCTAGGAACGTGGAGAAGGTACACAATCCATACTTATGGCAGACTCCTAGCAGTTGTCTGGGAGGAGGGGTAAAGGCGCACACCTCCTATTTAAGAAAAAGAGACAGCAGAACCAAGGCTACAAGACAAGCATCCCAGAATAACTCAAGGTCGATATGATAATGGGAGGTACAGGTGTGTTCTGACTTCCAGGTATCAGCCCTGCAGATTTCAGTTTTGGACTGACCCTGGCAGCAGCCATTGAGGCAACTGTAAATCTGGTGGAATGAATCTTCAGCCCCGTAGCAGACTCCCTACCAGCAAATCTATATGGTTATTTCAATGCTTTGAAATACTAGAAAAACAGTAATAGTGCATTGAGACATCTCAGTTACTTTGCATTGAGATCAAAAGCATGCAAATATAGTTTTTTTTTTGTGAAGTTGCGGTTCTGCAGACTGAAATGGGTGTGTATGCGTTGAAGTGCACGTGCAGATTGTGAAAAATATAATTTACAAAACTGAGAGCATTACACATGTTTTTTTGGGGTTGAAATGAATGCAATATGGAAACAAATGAATTAATTCATTTCTGATATTTACAAAGTAAGGCACATAGTGATAGCTAGCCTCTGCATCTTGTGTGTAACATTTTGTAGGATACCATGTATTAGAAATGATGTTGATATTGTCTTAAGCCATTCTTCTTTGATAACCCCAAAAAAATAAAAATAATAATAATCCTGAAAACAGGAGACATGTCCAACTTTCACAGAATGGAAACATCTAATGCTATATGTATTACAGCTAGAGAGGCTCTGCCAGAAAGATAAACCAAACTGAAATTGCTTTCTTGAAATGTTGGGCCCATTTATAAATGAATTACAAAAATCGATATATGATATACACAGTATTAATATCAGCTTATCACAGTGACTTTAAAAAAAAAAATTGTAATTCGTTATCATGCTATTTCTATTATGTAATAATGATTGCTGAAGGTATGGGTAGGAGTTGTGGTTATACATGTATACATGTTAAAGTTATATATGTGAGAATAAGTTTATAAGATTATAATTATGTTATTTAAAAGTTGAATACAAATATTATAAAAAGATTTAGAACAAAGCATCTAGTCTTTAAAATGTTTAAACTTTGTGTATTGCAAAACAGAATACATTCTGTTCCATTAGCAAGTAATTTTATTTTTTTTATATTGGGCAGACTATTGTGTCACCTCTATTGAGGAAAATGTTCCTAGCAATTACAATAGATGTCTTCTTTCCAGAAGATGATTTTATTCCAATGAATACCTCACTGTCATGGAATCTCTCTCCCGAGCCTTCTGATGAATGACAGTATCTGTTCACTGTGTCTTTTTTTTGTCTCAGCTAAGCTTAAGAACTATGAGTTCCTTCAGCACTTGCAATGCAGGGATTAGAGCTCTGGTTTTATTCAATTGGAGCGACTTCCTGTGTTCCTAATTAACAAGTAATGTTTGGACAATAGTGTAGTTATAAGGTCATTACAATGTAATTATTAAGTAATTATGATATAATTACAGAGTAATTACTGTAATGTATATTGTTTTAATTGTATGTCGCACATATGTCTGTTAATATCCTCTGATTATATTCTTAAACTCACAATGTGGTGTAATGTAGTAATTATTCAACTATATCCTTGTAATATACGGGTATGTGCTGCATAACTGAATGATACTCTTGTTCACCCCTTACTCACACGATATCAAAACTTACTAAGATGATCCTAAGTAATGCTAAATAATGACCTGCTATGACCTAATAACAAGTGCCTTGAAACTGAAGTCATTTTACATTAACCTTTATTTTTTTTTTAATTTCGATTTCCGTTCCCCATCTTTATATTTTCCTATTTACTACATACACATTCCCAACACAACAGGAGCCTTGCTCCCAAATGAAAGGGGCAACTAAATACTGGAAGTGTGCCGCAACTCTTACTTCCCAATTCATTCTGAATAATTACCTTTAAAGACTTTAAAAAAAAAAGAAACATTTTATTATCGTGTTGATTTTGAAGCAAGAACAGCTGCCCTTCCCCCACCTTTGCAATTGAGTAGCAATCAATAGCAATTAACTTCTGCACTGAGTATCTGAAAAGCACATTTTCTTTCTTAAATCTTACTCTTGAGATATGCATTTCGTTGCTGACTTTAATCAGATAAACCTTGACCAGAACTACAGTCCCACAGTTTACTGCAGAGATGAAGAATATATCTCAAAAGGATAAAAGAAAGGTAAGACATATAATCAATTATAAAATATTAATTTGTTTTAGTTACTTTGATCACAACAGTGTCTATATCAAATAACAGATTGTTATTGGTTGATATTAAATAATTGTGTAACACATTTTATTCAATTTAATTAATACCTAACAACTTCTAATTTCTGAAAGGAAAATTAAGTTTTGCCACATCCCAAAAAAATACCCTACAGCATGTTAAACACCTCCACAAAACAGCTGCACATATTACACTGCAAGTAGGCATTTCCCAGCCAAAACATACTGTATATCTACTTGACAGGGACATATTTTCAAAGTGTTTGCCCCAGTCTTTATTTAACTCACTTGTTATTTAAAACAAACTAAGGCCAAACAACTAAGTAATATGATTCAAAGTTTCTTTAGTAGTAATTGCATCAAAAAACAAACATTTTGAAATGTTACCCCTTAGCTCCTTGTAGTTTTGCCCTATAATGAATATACAGTTTCTGAAGAGGTTTTCTTTCTCCTTGTTTTTGCTCATTCAGAGGGACAGTTCAATGTCATGCCAGAAATAATAGATTTTTTAGCTTTTTTTCTTACAAGGAACAAGCCCTTAGCAACATTTTTTTTTTTTATTTCAATTCCTAAGTTTGATCTACAGGTTAAAGATTACAGTACCTCAATCAGCTCCCAAAAAACCTTTTGTTAGCTTTATACCTCTCAGAGTGTAAGTGTTTTGCACACTGAACATATAATTTCAGCAGTGACATACAACCTTGACATGTGCCTCCGTAGGCGAACTGTGGATGAAAGTACTGGAAATTGATGAATTTAAAAATAACCAATGCAGTAGTTGCAAGGTTATCTGGGGCAATGATGGATAAAAAGATTTGGGGATCAAAAGGCCAAGTCTGGGATTAGACTCAACCTTTTATTCATGGACATTACTAACATTCAGCAAACATCACATTCCCATTACTAGCTTGCTGCTATTAAAAAAAAAAAAAAAAAAAAAAAAAAAAAAAAACCCTTTCACCTTTCTTCAAATAAAGCTGGTTTATGTTCTCTATTTGTCATTGCCCCTATTTCTCAGTTAGGACTGCATACCAAATCTCCTTAGCCAAGTCCAAGTCAAACAGCACACAGTATCAAAAGTGAAATATGAACCAATACAAGAAAAAAGAATGGAAGTTGAAATCCCACAAGTCTTTATCGCTAAAATGAATGTCTCTCCACTCAAAGCAATCTTTTATTATTGCACATAAAGTAAGTGTAATAAAAAGGCTTAATTAAAACATGAATATTTAATCAGCCCGCCAGCACCTTGGCTGATAAACGGATTGGGTGCGCATTTACATGGTGCCCACCAGCCCATAGACACTTCCACTTTCTGGAATAGAAAAAAGCTACATTTTTTAATTGGTCCAAAGTTCTACTGTGGCAAAGACAGTGAGGGAAAGATAGAGAGAGAGGGAGCTACAACAGCAGCCTTCATTAGAATTACAATGTGCAGTAGAGATTAGAAGGAGGTGGACCTCAGCTAACTTGTTTTTACAATGGGAGAATTAAACATGTATTGCAAAATCTCTGCAATGGTCATTCAGCCACTGGCACCGGTAAACTATGGTGCCCACATTTGAGATCAACATTATACCTATCAGAGGCAGACAATTAATACACTACACACAAAATGGCTATGACATTTTTCTCTTCAAATGGCTTGTTACAGTTAACTAGTTGGTAAACACATGGGTAGGTTATATAACAGTGTCATGTCTAGATGTATAGATTATAAACAATACCGGTTAATATGCTGCTTGTAATTTCCAGATTGATTTTAAAATGTTTTAAAACCATTTCAGTGCCCAGTTTTCTCTCTCTCCCTTGTCTTATCCAGTCCCACAAACTTGTCACTGTGGCAAAGTGGGGATTTCTTTGCCATGTTCAGGACCTTTAACACTGTCTTGTGTAAATTAAGTAAAATTAAACAGAAAGGTGCCTGTGTATTGCACCAAAATAAATCAAACAAAAGAAAAGCCTAACTCCTCCACGGAGTGATTAGCTATTGGATGGCTAAGCCATCTACCAGTAACCAAAACCAACACCTTTTCCAAGTACGACCATACCTTTTCATAAAGTCTGCACACAGGTCTCTTCCCCAGGCCTTAGCCTTAACACATGCAAAAATTGACAACATGTTGACCTGCTTTATGTACACCGGTTTACTAATTCCAGGCAGGTATACCTTATTAAATGAGTGAAACAATTACCAGTTAAACAATTAAACTCATTCCCCAGTGTGCAGGTCCTCTGCAATGTCACACCACATTTCAGCACTACAAATAGGACCCTATATCACATACGCACTGCAATGTTTTTAGACTTCCCCGAAATACAACCTAAATGCTATCTCCCTGAACACTATGCTAGTGCTATTAATCAAACCATTCCACATCTGAATTTGCTTTCATATTGTTCATAGCTTTTCTGAACGTGATGGGAGTTGGATGTAATTCTTTTAAGTCTAGAGTTAGAGAAATCTGTGGATGTTAGAACCTGAACCACAAAAAAAAAAAAAAAAAAACAACAAAAAAAAAAACAGGTGGCAGAGCATTCAGTTATAGGGTCCCAAAACTCTGGAATGATCTGCTTAGCCCTGTAAGGGAAGCACCAAGTGTCACTGCTTTTAAAACAAGATTAAAGACACTTTTATATGTTCCTTTTATTCTCTGCCTTGCTTTACTGTTCTATGTGTTTTTGAAGTGCTTTGCGGCAATAGTTTTCTGGGAAATGTAGCTGTAAGTGGAAATTTTAGGGAAGGTGGGAGGGAAGGCAGACAAGCTGAGCAGCAAAATTGCTATGCGTATTTTTACGCATTAAATTTAAGTTTTGTGTGTATTTCGTATTTTGCATGTGTAAAAATGGCAGGTACGCAGCTTATCTGGACTGCTGCTCCCACCCCTAAGGTATTCCAAAGGTGTATTGTAGAAAGGCACTATCACTCTGTCTAATTGCAGAAAATCTAAACCATGAGCACAGGAGGAACACAAGAGTACAAGATATCAGACAATATTTCTAGCCTCACTCACCCACTATCTCAGCATCCCTGTTGCTCTCCTTCATGCTAGGGATGCAGTTCTCCAGATATATCCCTCCACGGTAACAGCTGTCTTGTTTCCTGGGTGGCACATCCCAGCACTGGCAGGAGGTCTGCATGATGCCGCAGGGGCGAGCCGCTGTACTGGAGACCAGGCAGTTCTCCAACCACTTACAGAGCACTTGGCAGGCAGGCACACTAGGGTTCCTGTTACCCACAACCAGATACTCTGCCATGAACTCCCCATTCCCAGCCAAGGCTGATGAGGGTTCATCCCTGGACACTAGCTTCTTCATCTGCAGGAACTGCTTGCCAGACTGTAGAAAGGCATGCCGGGTAGAGGTGTCACAGAGCTTGAGGACCTCATCAAAGCTCTCCATGCCCAGGTAGGTGCGAGTCGTCTCCAGGAAAGAATCATACTGAAATGTCCTGACTATGCGTGGGTTGCAGCAGGAGGTGGGCTTGGACACCTTCATGTAGAGGGTGTAGCGCCGTGGGTCTGGGTTCTGAATGATCCAGGAGCAAGGGGAGGCCGACGCTCCACCATTGTTGTAAGGGAAGACAGAAGATGAAGAGAAGTATCCAAAGAATTTCCCCTGGACCAGGGTGGTGCATTTGTCAGAGGCAGGGCCAGACGGGGAGGAGGACGCGGCAGAGGTCAATGCCAGTAGCAGTGTTGGCCAGGAGACTGCCAGCCACAAGTGAGCGAAAGCAACTCTTCCCATCCTAGACCCTTTTTCAGGTGAAATGTAGAGAATGTATAACATAACGGAGCAGCCAGAAATAGAGAGAGGGACAAGCAGCACCTTCCAGAATGTTCTTTATGTTTCTATCTGCGTGCACAAACCTCCTCTTTTGTTTTGTTGCATAAAAAAAAAATAAGATAATATATATATTCCTTTCTTTTATTGAACAAGAATTTGACTTTCCATATCTGCGTACCAGCTCCCCTGGCTGGTCAAAGAAATCTGTGGATTAAAAGATGGGAAATAATTAGAAATCCCCAGAAGAAACAAACAGAGAACTGGCATATTAACTGGGATTAAGGAGATTGTAAATAGTGACATGTAGTATGCTGGTCCTTTTTAGACTAGGGGAAAATGTTTCCTCATCATTCTAAATTATCAGCAAACTGAAAACTAATCATTCATAACAAAGCTGCTCCAAATTACTCAGAGCAAAATTACTAGGCTGCAGACAAACAGGCATTACATTAGAGGTACAATTTGAACAAATCAAAACAAAATGATTAACAATCAGAGTGATTGCAAGCATCATAAAAATGGTAAGGTTATAAAATTAATAACAATACGTTGTATTACTATAAAAAAGAAACACAAATAATAACCAGAGTTAGGGTAACTTGTTACTTAAGTAATGCGTTACTGTAATAATATAAGTTTTGTCAATAACGAAGTAATATATAACACATTCAATTTTTGATGGGGGTAATAATATTACAGTTACTTTTCGCAAAAAATAAACAAGCTTGTCTCGTTACCTTTTATCTGTTGTGTATCTAAATTGGTGGTATTTTTTTTTTAAGCCAAAGTATATTTCAATTCAGTTGTAACTGTAAACGTGAACTGCTCTTTATTGAATTTTCAGTCAGCATACAGCAGTCCTTAAAAACAAAACTGCTGTTTTCAGTGGACACATAGAAATCCTGATCATAACAGCTTTCATTAGAACATAAGAACATAAGACACATGAAAGGAGGCCAGTCGGCCTGTCTTGCTCGTTTAGTTGTTAGTAGCTTATTGATCCCAGAACCTCATCAAGTAGCTTTTTGAAGGAACCCAGGGTGTCAGCTTCAACAACATTACTGGAGAGTTGGTTCCAGACCTTCACAATTCTTTGTGTAAAAAAGTCTCTCCTATTTTCTGTTCTGAATGTCCTTTTATCTAATCTCCATTTGTGACCCCTGGTCCTTGTTTCTTCGAAAAAGTCCCTTAGGTCGACATTGTCAATAACTTTTAGAATTTTAAATGCTTGAATCAGATCGCCATGTAGTTTTCTTTGTTCAAGACTGAATAGATTCAATTCTTTAAGCAATATCCTTTTTGTAGCTAGGTGACTAGAACTGAACACAATATTCTAGATGAGGTCTTACTAATGCATTGTAAAGTTTTAACATTACTTCTCTTGTTTTAAATTCAACACTTTTCACTATATATCCGAGCATATTGTTGACCTTTTTATAGCTTCCCCGCATTGTCTAGATGAAGACATTTCTGAGTCAACACAAACTCCTAGGCCTTTTTCATAGATTCCTTCTTCAATTTCGGTATCACCCATATGATATTTATAATGCACAATGTTATTTCCTGCATGCAGTACCTTACACTTTTCTCTATTAAATGTCATTTGTCACGTGTCTGCCCAGTTCTGAATCTTGTGTAGATCATTTTGAACGACCTGTGCTGCTGCAGCAGTGTTTGCCACTCCTCCTATTTGTGTGTCATCTGCAAATTTAACAAGTTTACTTACTAAACAAGAATCTAAGTCATTAATGTAGATTAGGAATAGCAGAGAACCTAATACTGATCCCTGTGGTACACCACTGGTTTCCTCGCTCCATTTTGAGGTTTCACCTCTAATCAGTACTTTCTGTTTACTATATGTTAACTCCCTAATCCAAGTATAAGCATTTCCTTGAATCCCTACTGTGTTCAGTTTGAGAATTAATCTTTTATGTGGGACTTTGTCAAAAGATTTCTGGAAATCTAAATAATAACACATTGTATGCATGTGCACAATCAGGATTAACTGGCTTGAGTATAGAGCTTATTAAAGTCATAACAGAGATTCTGACAGGTACATAAGCAGCTTTTTCTTCAGTAACCTACTTTTGACTTGACAAATACAAAAGCATTTTTAAAATATTTTGACTGAATGTACGCTTTGATGAACTCAAGTTGCATGCATATGAAAAATACTACAGTTTAATGATATATATATATATATATATATATATATATATATATATATATATATATATATATATATATATTACAAATATATGTGTGTATCTATCACATGATGTTAAGTCATTTATGCAACACAATGTTTTATATACATTGTCATTTTTTTTCCAACTAACTCTCGCTATTCTTTTATAAAAAGCTTTCAGTTGCCTTTTTTTTCACTCCTTATGACTTCTGCAAAGTCGCATGTATTGTAATGATTATAATTTACTATTTGCTATTTCCAGTACATTATTAAGAGTTGTTAATTTGTTACACTACAAACATTTCAAAAGCCTGTTTGACACATTGATAAATAAATTATCAGACATATAGTTAAATAGTAAACAATAGTAACAACAACTGTTTCACCGGACAAAACAAGAGAAAGGAATATAATGAGTAATATAGCACGCTACATTTTTATTAAGTAATAAGTAAGGTATATGTTAATAGAAATAGCTGCTTTTTAGGGGTGTGATAGGGACAGGCCTGTCACTGGCTTCTCAACTTCTCTTTGACTCAGAGTATAGTCAGTTGCTGATTCAGGAAGGGCTGATCTCACCAGGGCACAGGCATTGAAAGGATAGCTGTATCCTGCATATATGGGAACGTCCATACTTATTCTATGGCCCGGGTAAGTACTGACATTGGAGACCATATGGACAAGGTCTGAGTAGGATTGTGCCCTTGTTTGTTGTATCCTGTAGTTCTGGGGTGGAACAGGGAGCCTGACCATTTAGAAAGAGGCTACGCTACACATCCTGGCTCTGCCGTGTTCAGCTGAAAGAAGAACGTCTGCTTGAGAGAGAGAAAGCAGGAACCATCTAAAAGCAACCATAAAAACTTTAACCTCAGGAAAGTGAAACAACAAACCAGCAAGTTTTTCTTACAGAGTCATTGTGTGTGTAACCAGGACTTGTTATTGCTGGTGGATTAGGGTTAGCTTACAGGATCAGGGAACGATCCCCAACCAGTATAGCAAGGGTGTGTAGCACAACATACTGTGATAGCGGGACCCTCCTGTTAGTGGAGGTAGTGCTCCTATGCCTGTAGGCAAACTTTATTTTTCTAGCTGGTTTCACTTTGTTTTATTTTTGCACTGTTTTGTTGCCATTTCCCTGTATGTTGTTTATACTCCTGTTTGTGTACAATTGTAGTCAAAAGTTTACATACCCTAATGGAAATGTATAATTTCGAGAAATTTCACGAAAACAAATCATTTTAGGAAAAATCTTTTGTAGCAAAAGTTTTGCTTTTGTGGATGAGGAAAGACAGTTACAAGAAATAGATGTCTACAATTATTTTGCAAAACTCAAAAAAATCCTAATTCAGAAGTATTCATACCCATTGATGCTATGATAGTATTGTCTACAAGGTGCTAGAAAGTTTAATATGATAATGCAGAACCTAATTATAGAAAATTCTAGAAAATGTTGGATTGTAGGTGAACATTCTTAGAGAGTATAAAAGGGTTAGGCATAAAATGATTACTGTCATTATCAATAAGTCAATATGGGAAAAAGTAAAGAGCTATCTGAAGACCTTAGGCAGAAAATAATTTATTGTCATAAAGCTGGAGAAGAATGCAAGATTTCCAAGCATTGAGCATTCCAATTTCAATTATTGTTTCTATTATCAAGAATTACAAGACTCATGGTACTGTCACAACACTCCCTCGGTCTGGAAGAAAGAAGGTTCTTTGACCAAGAACAAGTAGGGGAATTGTGAGGAAGGTTAATAACAATTCGAGATTTACTGCCAAAGTTATTCAAATTGAATTGGCTGCAAATGGGACTGGGGTTTTCATTTCAACCACAGGTTGAGTATTGAATGGTGAAGGTCTCAATGGCTGCAGGCCAAGGAAAAAGCCAGTCTTTAAAAATGTAACAAGGACAATCGCTTAAAGTTTATAAAACAGCATTTGAATGATGCATATGAGTTCTGGTCAAAGGTTTTGTGGAGTGATGAGACAAAATTGAGCTATTTGGTCATGCTGATTAGCTTTATGTTTGGAGAAAGTCTGGTGAGGCATACAAAGAAAAGAACACCATACCCACTATCAAGCATGAACATGGTAATATCCTTCTATTGGGCAGTTGTCCTCTAATGGCACGGGAGATTTAGTTGCAGTACATCCTAAAATGGATTCCATAGAAAAAAATGTCTTGTGTAAAATGCTTTTTAAGGTTTCAGTTCACACAATTTATTTCACTCGAGTAAACCAGGCTTTTCACCTGATGTTATGCAAATTAATGGGAAAGGTGGGTGGTTTATATATAAATTAGCTATGTGTAAAGTACTCATGCTGTTTTTGAAGATTACTAGTGAAACTTTGTGAAAATGTGGTTTCCACACGCAGAGATTATTATTATAAGCGGATTTGGAAACTGATAAGGTTACCACAGCCTCCAGTTTCAATTGGACAGCAGCGATCTGAGGAGGCTCGTGCTGTCAGAGATTCTCTCCTCTCTTTTAAGTTGTGTTGGATTTACTGTTGTATTAAATATTAATGATGCAAAAAAAAAATAAAACACAGTCAATATGTTCATTTGCAATTTTATTTGGTCAGTTCTGAGAGGGCATCAGCAACTTGTTGGATATTTTTTGTGCTGTTTTGTGTGCTCGAGCTGGCTCATGGCATCCAGTTCACCAACTATATTTATTAACGTGGAGGCCAGACAAGCGTTGTCTTTGGGATTAAACAAAGAACATGAATTAATTCAGTTAGACATTTAAGCAGCAAGGGTATTCTCAAACAGCTGCATTAATACTATAACAAGGGCATAATGCAGTTCATGGTAAGTGGTTTTATACAGGACTGTAAACCCACAAGATATATGCAACATGACAGACCAGACACAGCAAAAAACAACAATAAAAAAAGCCGGCTACATTATCATTAAGCTGAACTACACCACTGCTAATCATGAAATCACCAATCAGCCACTACTTTCTGCCATTGGAATCAACATTGGAATCCACTTAAGAATAAACACGCTCATTAACATTTACATGTGAAATGCGTGTTTCCATGCGAAACTGGGTGTGGATTTTCCTGTGTGTTTTGTCATTTCCACGAGTAAATGATATTTACTCTATCCCTCTCTTCTGTCAAACGTGCACGGGCATTGTCATTTCACTTGTAAATTGTCCCGCATGGAAACCCCATGACTGTCACCTGACACTGCCTCAGGCCTTGTGAGAAAGGTTTGTTTTGATGTTCAACTAAACATGGCCAGACATGGCAAAGAAGTTCTGCATGATAGCCCGCTGCAATTTTTCAGAAAATGACAACAATGCATGAAACAATTCATTATTATTATTATTAGAAAATAATTATTAATAATATAATTATTAATTATAATATAAATAATAAAATTTTTTATTTTAAGTTTTTCGGTCAGGTCAGAGCAGAAGGATATTTAATAAAAAATACTTTTGTGTTAATTAACACATGTTTTTAAGTATTTATAAAATTTTAAAAATTTAAATTAATTAATTATTATATTAAGCATAATAAAGCACACAATAATATCCACATGCCCCAGCTGGTCAAAGCGGTATATCCCACACCTTTTATTATATATATATATATATATATATATATATATATATATATATATATATATATATATATATATATATAGTGTGGTGTGTGTGTGGGTGTGTGGGTGTGTGTTGCGTGTGTACGCACAGTGGTTTAGAGATAATATATAATACTGTTACAAAAATAATTGCAAGAATATCATTTTGTTTTTATTTTAATTTTTTATTTGTTTCATTTTTATATATAGCTGTGTAGCATTATAATAATGTTCAATAAAACAACAATATAGTACAGAATATTGAATTGCAAATTATTTTTGTCTATTGACCTATCATATACTATAACATTATTTTGCTTGTCTCCAAAAACAATAAATCTGGTATCATGCAGCACTAGTTTCATTAAAATTAAATATGTCAACTGAAGTCATTATGCATTGGTTGCCAATTACTGAGGAGCATAAAAGAGCTCTCAATTTAAACCAAACAACATAACTACCTGACATAACCAGTAATAATATATAGCTGACATAACCAGTAATAATATATAGCTGACATAACCAGTAATAATATATACCCTCCTGAGGGAACTAAAGTCAAGAGTTAATATAATGTAACAACAAATGTACTTTCAAACCTTTTTTGTTTAATAAAACTGACAGTATCTTTTCTACTGTTATACTCTTCTGGTATGTTTATAAACTTGCAACTGAACCAAATAATCCCTTATAAAAGTTTATTGTGGTGCACCATGATAAAAACATAGAAACATTTAATAAAACAAATAGGGAAATCATGTTAAGCACAGGTAAACATACCAATCCATGGAGAAATATGGTAAAACAAACAAAAAAAGGTTAACCATGGTAATGGTGTTGAACTCATGGTAGAAGCATAGTTATTAGTGGTCCCTTCTGAATACACTAGTCCTGTGTGTTTGTCTAAGCTGGAAGCCTGTCCCCTGCAGTCTGATGTGGAGTGTGTAGTGACACCGAAGGGCGAGCTAGAGCCTGCAGCTCCCGAGGATCTCCTGACTAGACAGCTCCTTGCAATCCGCACCCTCTTCCTCATTGAATTTCAAACAATACGAACTGAACTATATATTTTTATTCCCTGTGTAAAAGAGAATAATCCCACACACATATTTATGCCACAGGCAGAATTGGGACTTGGTTTCATTATTTATATTCCATGTGTGACACCACTCAAAAAGAGGAGAGGTAGGCGTTAAGCGTATATAGCAATAAAAAAATGAAGCCTACCGTAGAGACTGCAACACAGAGGTCAACTACTGTATAATGAATAAAGCACCACAGTACTGTAAATTATATAAAACATATTTTTTTTGTATCAGTTGAATAGTAAAAGATGGCTCCTTGATGTTAGTTCATAGCGTTATTATATAGTTTAGTCATTTTAGCAAACTAGTTCATAAGACAGAAAGCAGACCCAGTTGACTGTACATTCCATAAAGGAAGAGTTATCTACAGTGGCATAAGCTTACTCCCTCTTTTTCAAACAGCCTTGTAGTCTGTTAATAAATACTATAGTAACAGTGAAAATATCCAGGAGATGCCGGCATTTCTATAAACTAGATTTGATTCCCTGTACTAGTGAAATCATAATAACAATAAGGTGTGAGGGAGAATTTTCAGTATTCACCAACCCATTCCATACACACACCATAAAAAAGAACCTTCTACCCTCTCTTCTAAATCTAAGTCTCAACTTAATTTCCAGATTTGTCCCATGGTCTTGGTTTCAGTGGCGTTCTGGGGATCTGGGCTCTCATACTATCATAGAGTCTGCATATAAATGCTTCCATAAGGTCCACCTTTGTCCATCCGATTAAGTAGTTGAGAGGCGTGAGGTCTACTTAGTTCTTTGCAGACTACAGGTACTGAATACTGGAAAGACAGTCAAAGCACTGCTTGCTAGCATTTCAATATATAGGCACAAAACTGTATGGTCATTTCTTTTTGGATGTGGGTCGCATGAGTTGAGGAGTGCTGTTCTATGGTACGGCAGGGAGGTGAGCCCTAAGCTACAGCGGCACTAGAAATCCAGCTTTGCTTGGGAAGTGGTGCTAAGCCAGGTGTGCAGTGTGATCTTTTACCTGATTAGTGGTTTGGCACTGGAGTGGTGGCAACCTGTTTGGCATAGTCCTGCTCCTCAGCACAGTGAGGCGGGGTAGACAGTTGCTCCAGCAATGTGCTCAGCTGTGTTCCTGTTCAGTAATCAATAATGACAACATCAAGCTGCTTGACTACAAGAAAAGGCTCTGTTGTCTTTTCATCAACACAGTTGAGACTGCTGAACTGGAGTCTACCCAAGTTCATATGTGTTCTCATGCACAACATTCATAACATTCATTTTTAATATTGTGCATCAAATGGATATGTATTTCCCCTTCCTGTTTTAATTTGAGAGTATATTAAAGAGAGGAGGCCATATTTACAGAAATGTAATTGTTACTTTGGCATGAGAACCTGAAGGACGAACTGAAGGAGATTGTTAGCCTTTGAATGGCTTTGTGTTTGCATTCATTTCCACTCCAAATCATGAAAAATGCATGGGCATCTGGAGGTTTGAAGCCATGCAAGATCTTTTCAAATCTTCTGAAAACACCACTGTGATAGGTGCACAGGTCACTTATAATGGCAAATAAGAGCACAGGATGAAATGTTTTATACCAATAAAAATCTAGACGTCCACCTGGAGAGGTCAGAGATGAGACAGTAGAAAGGTTGCCCCAATATTGCTTGCACTTTAAAACCCTTCACAAATGAACTGCTATATTACATAGACAGCGTGGTTATGTTTTTTGTTTCTTTGTATGATTTTTTTTTTGTGGTACTTCATTCTATTAATTTGGGTTCAAAAACTGTTTCTGAGAGTATTAATCATTATACAGAATATTTTAGTATTGTAAAATAGTAGTAAATTAATGTTTCTATTTGATGTTTATTGTTGTGAGGGGTCACTGTTACCTCCTTAGGACTAGTTTATAGTCATGAAATAATAATGTGTAATAATGATTAAACAAATAAATAAACAAGATACAAAATAATTATAAAATACATTAGCTACTGCTACTACACTTCTACTGTACAATGCTAAAATATTCTACACAATGGATAATAATCTCAGAAACTGTTTTTGAACCCAGACTACTAGAATGGTACTTATAATGACTAAAAAATCAGACAAAGAAACAAAAAAACATAACTACACCGTCTATGTAATATATAGTAGCAGTTCATTTGTGAAGGGTGTTAAAGTGCAAGCAGTATTGGGGCAACCTTTCTGCTCTCTCATCTCTAACCTCTCCAGGTGGACATTTAGTCGGTAGATTTTTATTGGTATGAAACATTTCATCCTGTGTTCTTATTTGCCATTATAAGTGACCTGTGCACCTATCACAGTGGTGTTTTCAGAAGATTTGAAAAGATCTTGCATGGCTTCAAACCTCCAGATGCCCATGCATTTTTCATGATTTGGAGTGGAAATGAATGCAAACACAAAGCCATTCAAAGGCTAACAATCTCCTTCAGTTCGTCCTTTAGGTTCTCATGCCAAGTAACAATTACATTTCTGTAAATATGGCCTCCTCTCTTTAATATACTCTCAGTGGGGGTAAATAATTAAAACAGGAAGGGGAAATACATATCCATTTGATGCACACTATTAAAAATGAATGTTATGAATGTTGTGCATGAGAACACACATGAACTTGGGTAGACTCCAGTTCAGCAGTCTCAACTGTGTTGATGAAAAGACAACAGAGCTTTTTCTTGTAGTCAAGCAGCTTGGTGTTGTCATTACTGATTACTGAACAGGAACAGAGCTGAGCACATTGCTGGAGCAGCTGTCTACCCCGCCTCACTGTGCTGAGGAGCAGCACTGTGCCAAACAGGTTGCCACCACTCCAGTGCCAAACCACTAATCAGGTAAAAGATCACACTGCACACCTGGCTTAGCACCGCTTCCCAAGCAAAGCTGGATTTCTAGTGCTGCTGTAGCTCAGGGTTCACCTCATTATCATACCATAGAACAGCACTCCTCAACTCATGCAACCCACATCCAAAAAGAAATGACCATACAGTTTTGTGCCTATATATTGAAATGCTAGCAAGCAGTGCTTTGACTATCTTTCCAGTATTCAGTACCTGTAGTCTGCAAAGAACTAGATAGACCTCATGCCTCTCAACTACTTAATCAGATGGACAAAGGTGGACCTTATGGAAGCATTTATATGCAAGCTCTATGATAGTATGAGAGCCCAGATATTGAAATGCTAGCAAGCAGTGCTTCAACTTCCATTATTCAGTACCTGTAGTCTGCAAAGACCACGGCTTAGATTTAGAAGAGAGGGTAGAAGGTTCTTTTTTATGGTGTGTGTATGGAATGGGTTGGTTAATACTGAAAATTCTCACTCACATGTTATTGTTATTAAGATTTCACTAGTACAGGGATTCAAATCTAGTTTCTAGAAGTGCAGGGATCCCCTGAACAGTGCAAGGATACAAGGCTGTTTGAAAGAGAGGGAGTAAGCCTGTGCCACTGTAGATAATGCTTCCTTTATGGAATATATAGTCAACTGGATCTGCTTTCTGTCTTATAAACTAGTTTGTAAAACGACTAAACTATACCGAACAACAAAAGAAACTTATCACTTATATTTGAGCATCAAAAGAGACTTATAGCTTATATTTGATTAAAATTCACTAGATGTGATCAGAAAATGACAAACTCTGTTTTAGAGCAGGTTTAGTGACATTTTATTGTGCTGATTAACAATTGACATCACGGAGATGAGGCAAAATAATCTGTCGATCTTGGGTCTTCCAGTTCGTGGTCTGTCACTGACAGAGTGTGTCTGGTTATTCTGTCTCACGAGGTTTGAAATTGCTAGCTGTGAGCACCCAAGATGGCGAGCCACGGTACGCTGCCCTAGTTCAGCCTCAAATGAGACGTGGCATACTGTTGTTTTTTTTTCTGTGATTTTTTTATTGCTTTTATTCAATTGTGTCCAATCAACTGTCTCACTGATTAGGTGATTAAGTGCATATCCTTCGGTCACAGTCACTTTTCCCCAGCACAGGCAAACTCATTCATTATTTTGTTGGTCATGTATAAGTTCAGCACATTACGTCTATATATGATGTGCTTGGTTTTTGTCTGCCTTTCTCCTGCCTTAACAACTTTGTTTAGAAAATATTGTATACAGAGTATGTTAGTGACGTGGTCTTGAAATCTAAATGCATGTTGTATACAGTGCATTTGAAACACACATTGGCAGTGTGTAACGTTTAGTCAGCCTTTTTTTCATTGGTGTTCCGGCTATATAATCTACACTTCTTTGAACTCCAGTTAGTCAGGTTGAAGAGTTGATGCTGCCTGGAGCAGGGATGTGTTGCATACCGTGGTGTTGATCTCTGATCCTTTTATTGGATGAACAGAAAAGAGAATGTAGTCCATGGTGCTGAAGGTGCATTTTTCTTAAGATAGCAACTTAAAAAAAAAATTGTAAGTAGCAGGGTTCTGAAAAACATAGCCTTACACGTCCTCAGGTCTTGTTACAACTGTTTAAATAACGTACTTGTTATCTGGCAATAGTACTGGTTTTATTGTTTCACACAACTGTATGTGTCTTTTTTATTTATGTCTGTATTTAATCAAATAATATGGAACTGTCATACTGTGGCTAGGAAGCTGAATCAGTTTATACAGTTTAGTGTTTTGAGCACATTTTATAGAAATGCAAGGGAAGTGTTAATATTTCTATAGGATGAAATCTCTACATTTGGATGCAATTGGATTATTTAGATGATGGATAAACCTGGAGTTTATATCTGTTTTTTTTTATTATTAATTTCAAATAGTTACACACTGCATCTGAACATTTGAAACTGGAAATTAAACTAAGTATTAATTAAGTGTGGCATTTTAATCCTCTAGTCATTTCATGATATTTACCTCCCTGATATATTTCTTGGTATCAAAATGTCAGTAATGAATCCTCTGCACTGACTCATCAAACAAAGCTAATTTAATATGAGGCTCAAGAAAGCTGTATTTTCAATCAAAAAATCGCCATTTATTACAACCTTGGGCTAGTTGAAGCCTTATAAAAGTCTCCCATAGTAAAGGTATAGCAAAGTATTATAAAGTATAATAAAATCATGGAAAAGCCTAGATAAGCATTGTAAAGCTCAGATAGGTATGGTAAAACAAATAATAAATGATGGCAAACCAATGTAAACTATGGTAAACACATAGTAAAACCATGGTAAAACTGCAACATTACCATGCAGAGTTCCATGTGTCTCTTTCACCAATGTGGTCATGCCACATATGTTAACTGCATACTGGGAAAAAAAAAAAAAAAAAAAAAAAAAATCAGGACTGAAAGGGCTTCCTGGATAAATAAATATATTAATACATAATGTGAAGCCAGATAATTCACTTGGCACAGGAAAGCATTATCTGCTTTTCTCTGAATGTTTAAGAAATAATATCAATTCTTTCATGTTCATGAAATCCAAGGTATCTGCAGCCCTAAGATAACATTGAACAGCCTTGACACTCTGCTGTCCACGGGCAGTCCAAGCAAGGAACAGCTATGAAGGGAAAGTATGGCTTCACAGGTCATGCTTCTTCACTCTAGCAGATGGCAGGATATTGCATACTTGTTAATGGGATGAATGCTAGCCTTAGAAGTAATTATGGGACACCTTTTATATATAACCCCACCACTGCAGAACCCTAAAATCCAATGTGTGAGTAAGACACTTACTGAAGCGGTTCTGTTGTAACTGTTAGCATGCAGTTAAACTGCAGATACTGTGCAAATGATATTACACTGCAGTCTAATGGTACTGCACAGTGCTAGTGAAAGAATGAAAGATTATTAGGTAATGATAAGGTTTATTATAATGCTTTAGAAACTAATGTATATAGCAAACTGTCCTGTTATTATCATCGTTATTATTATGGTTTTTAAGATATTGTAGACGTAGTATGAAATATATTGAAAAGACTTGAAAAAGTGTTACCAAAACACTAGTGAATCAGGAGCAAACAGGACCCATTACTCCTATCACTGTTGAAACTAGAATATGGTATTTGAGTAAGCCAGTGTGGGGTTGGTAGATAGTTTACCATAAATGAAGGAAAAAGTGAATGCTCCTTAGCACTAGCAACCCCAGACCAATGCCGGCAGCAGTAATGTGTATTACAATCCTCCTATCAGCGATAGGAATACCTATGTATCAACTGGACTGCAACAGCATCACTACCCAATAACCATTCCCTGTATCATTTCTACTCTGTATTTGCCTTTTATTTATATGTAATGTCCTGAAAGTATTGTGGATATTGTGTATTTATTTAATATGTAATTTTCCCCAAGGTTTAATGTCTTTAAATACAGTGCCATTCACACCAAAGTGTCCCATGGTACTGCACAATCAAAATGTCCAAAATATGAATTTGTTTATAAATATTGTAAACTTAAATACAAACCAGATAAAAGCAGAATTTTTTTGCAAATACATTGATAAACAGTGTAAGCATAAAAACAAGATAAACAAACCGACTTCATATTTCAAAACCTAGGAAGCCTAAGAAGAGAAGATAGCCGAAAAGAAATATGTTTTGAGAGAAGTTTTAAAATGAAAAACTGAAATAGAACTTCGAACGCAACTGGGCAGAGAGATCCATAAGGAGGGGGCAATGCAACTAATGCTATACCAATACAAGTAATATACTTAGGTGAAATGCATTTAAGTTCAGAACTGGAAGACCTAAGCTCTCTTAGGAATGTATGGGCCTAGAAAGTCCATGATGTAAGAAGGACCCTGACCATGTAGGGCCTTGTATGTCAGAAGAAGAATCTTGAAAGGGAACAATGACTAAAAGAACAAGTAACCCCAGGGAGACAGTAAATCTGCGGTTTAGTCACTACCACCAGCAAGTCAGTGTTGTTAGCATTTAATTTCAAGAAATCACTTGACATCCATGCTTCTACATCAGCCAAACATGCAGATAGACCAGCTGCAGTAGTAGAATTAATTTTAAAATAAATGTGAGTGTCATCTGCATAGGAGTGAAAATTGAACCCACGCTGTCAAATAACATCTCCCAACGGCAACATATTCTATATGGTAGTGGCAGAAGAATTTGAAGAATTCAAACCAGCATAGGACACTTACTGATGGGGATCTGACAGGTATGAACGGATCCACTCAAGAGCAGTACCCCTCACACAAGTAATGACCCAAAGTAGCTGACAAAATAAAATAAAATCTGCACAGAAAATGTAAAAAGTACACAAAATATTCTTTAAAAGACAGCTTTACTGCCTGATATTGTGAAAAAAAGCCTGTTGAATTAAAGGGACCAGCACAGAATACTGCATATGCCTTTATATCCACATATTTCCAAGAAATTTAATGTTCTAGGCTATCAGTTTGGGCACTATAAACAACCAGCACATACTAAATTAGCAGCCGTTCAGCTGGCATTACAAAATTAGCAAAAATGAATAGTTAATGTTAGTTTGTTCAGAAATAGTGGACCAAGTGTTTTTAATTGAAAGAGAATGCATGTTTATGTGGGGCTCTTACACCAGTACAGAGGCTCTCATCTACAGGCTGAAACAGTCCTTGGACTCAATTCAATTAGCCATTTAATGTTAATTCATAACTGACTGAGCAAATTCTGAGCTATTTTATTGTTAAATTAGCACATCGGCTCTGACGCTCCGGGGTGGGGAATGAGACTGGTAGGGACTTATTCTCATTATCGCACAACCGCGAACTCTACTGGCCAGACACGGAGCATATTCAGCGTGGATAAGAAGCAGAGCTGATCTCTATTCTCCGGTATTGGGAGCCCACCCGCTTCTGCTCTGGATTTCTCAGAATAAAAGTGATTCTGGCTTTAGGCTTGTGAGATCGAAGGATGCTCACATGCCCTCAGAACATTTGTGCTGTGTGGGGACTCACTGTGGTGAGGAGAAAAAACATAATTGGACATTTCAAATTGGGAGAAAATAAATAAAATATAGGAATTAATTATTCTAAATTAAAAAAAAAATAATAATAATAATAATTAGCACATCAGATTTTGTTTAAGGATCTGTTATAAATGGCTATCAATGCATCCTTAAATGCATTATAAATGATGTTAAAATCATTCTAATACATTTAGAAATGTTTTATAAATGGACCCTTGATTGTAAATGTGACTGATAAAACAAGCACCACATTTCCAACATTATTTTCATGAATTTCTCATGTATTTGAAACTGAGCCCCCAAAGATCCAGCCCATGCTTTAATGTGTGGGGTTGCTACAAACTGCAGCGGGGTAATTAACAAAGCAGAATTAATTCTGTAATATGAAGGCAGGTAACCAATGGAGGTTACAAAGGAGTGAGTCGTTAGGTGCTTTTAAGTTATTCACTGATTAGCCTGGATGTGTTATAGTTCTATCAATCACCTGTCTGCTTGTACAAGTAGTTGAATCACTTATATCACTGGATGACAAGTACAAATGCAGTGCTGAAGGTTTTCTACTTTTCCCTTCCCCTTGACTGTTTTGTTTTACATATATATTTGTATTTACATGCCAGCTTCTGCCTACCTGCTGTACTTATTTTAGGTGCTTAATTTAGGATCAAATTATTTGCACACTGCTGATTTACAGTGGTTTGCGAAAGTATTGACCCCCCCTTGGGATTTTTCCTATTTTGTTGCCTTACAACCTGGAATTAAAATTGATTTTTGGGGGGGTTTGTATCATTTGATTTACACAACATGCCTACCACTTTGAAGATGCAAAATATTTTTTATTGTGAAACAAACAAGAAATAAGACAAAAAAAAACAGAAAACTTGAGCGTGCATAAGTATTCACCCCCCCCAAAGTCAATACTTTGTAGAGCCACCTTTTGCAGCAATTACAGCTGCAAGTCTCTTGGGGTATGTATCTATAAGATTTTTGCCAATTCTTCAAGGCAAAACTGCTCCAGCTCCTTCAAGTTGCTTGGGTTCCGCTGGTGTACAGCAATCTTTAAGTCATACCAGAGATTCTCAATTGGATTGAGGTCTGGGCTTTGACTAGGCCATTCCAAGACATTTAAATGTTTGCCCTTAAACCACTCGAGTGTTATTTTACCAGTATGCTTAGGGTCATTGTCCTTCTGGAAGGTGAACCTCCATCCCCGTCTCAAATCTCTGGAAGACTGAAACAGGTTTCCCTCAAGAATTTCCCTGTATTTAGCGCCATCCATCATTCCTTCAATTCTGACCAGTTTCCCAGTCCCTGCCGATGAAAAACATCCCCACAGAATGATGCTGCCACCACCATGCTTCAGTGTGGGGATGGTGTTCTCAGGGTGATGAGAGGTGTTGGGTTTGCGCCAGACATAGCATTTTCCTTGATGGCCAAAAAGCTCAATTTTAGTCTCATCTGACCAGAGTACCTTCTTCCATATGTTTGGGGAGTCTCCCACATGCCTTTTGGCGAACACCAAACGTGTTTTCTTATTTTTTCTTTAAGCAATAGCTTTTTTCTGGCCACTCTTCCGTAAAGCCCAGCTCTGTGGAGTGTATGGCTTAAAGTGGTCCTATGGACAGATACTCCAATCTCCGCTGTGGAGCTTTGCAGCTCCTTCGGGGTTATCTTTGGTCTCTTTGTTGCCTCTCTGATTAATGCCCTCCTTGCCTGGTCCGTGAGTTTTGGTGGGCAGTCCTCTCTTGCCAGGTTTGTTGTGGTGCCATATTCTTTCCATTTTTTAATAATGGCTTTAATGGTGCTCCGTGGGTTGTTCAAAGTTTCGGATATTTTTTTATAACCCAACCCTGATCTGTACTTCTCCACAAGTTTGTCCCTGACCTGTTTGGAGAGCTCCTTGGTCTTCATGGTGCCACTTGCTTGGTGGTGCCCTTTGCTTAGTGGTGTTGCAGACTCTGGGGCCTTTCAGAACAGGTGTATATATACTGAGATCATGTGACAGATCATGTGACACTTAGATTGCACACAGGTGGACTTTATTTAACTAATTATATGACTTCTGAAGGTAATTGGTTGCACCAGATCTTATTTAGAGGCTTAATAGCAAAGGGGGTGAATACATATGCATGCACCACTTTTCCGTTATTAATTTTTTAGAATTTTTTTAAACAAGTTCTTTTTTTCATTTCACTTCACCAATTTGGACTATTTTGTGTATGTCCATTACATGAAATCCAAATAAAAATCCATTTTAATTCCAGGTTGTAAGGCAACAAAATAGGAAAAATGCCAAGGGGGGTCAATACTTTCGCAAGCTACTGTATAAGAGCAACGCATTTGCGCCTTTCAAGGGGGGGCATGTAGATCTCTTTCAGCATTGAAGCATAAATAAGATTAAAGCACTCTCCTGTTACACAAGTCAAAGCACATGTGCATGCAAATAGTGGAGACAGTCCTATTGTCCTGTGCACTGCTACCTCGGCTTTCTAATCTATTCCACATAGTTGCGTGTGTGGCGTGTGGCGTGCTGTGCTTTTTAAACTGTTGTTTTGTGTTTGACTACTGCAGTTATTGCACCTTGTTATGCCATATATTTGCTTGCAAAGCGTTCTTTGTAATTCTGTAGTTGGAACTCAATAATTTAGCCGAATATATATTTATTCCATGGGCTGCTTCTTTTTTTCACAAGAGGAAAAGTAGGCTGTTGGCCTCCCACTAAGTTGAGAACTTCTGTACATGAATTTCCATTTATTCTCTAAAATATACAGATGCATAAAAAAATTAAATAAACAAACAATCCAATATTTTTGGGCTATTTATGTTTTATGAATATTTATTTTCATGATATTCTTTTAAATGCAGGTTGTAGTTTGCAGAATAAGATCATATGATAATGGCATAGCATTAAAATAGAGCAACGGTGCACAGTATGTTGTGACAGCCATAGGCTGGACTTAGGCCTATACGGTCTATGCAACTGCATAGGGCCCCACGCCTCAAAGGGTCCCTCATATTGCTTCCCTTGGTCTTGAATCTGGATGCTCACTTGCACCACACCACTGTCAAAATTTTGTATATATACATTAGGCGACTATCGTTTTAAAGAATTATCCCCTGGCACACACAAACATGGGTATAGTACATATTTCTTACTGGGCATATTCATTGCTGTGTATTCAAATTTTGAATGATTCAGAAGCAGATCTACTTAATCTACCTGTAATTTGATATCGACAGGCTGTTAATAAACAACCCATACTTTACATTTTAAGAGACAGCATGCCTGTGGCCTTTGATTGTATTTCTTAAATATACTTCTGTGCGTATTATATTTTCAAATAGGAAAGCAGCATATAATTCTGTTTATTTGTCTTGCTGTTCTTGATTATTTGAGCCCATGTGGGGAGTTTTGAACAGCAACTTAACAGCAACTGTGATCAGCACTATTTAATTTTTGCTTGTACTGGTTGGTTTCAATAAGATTTTTTTCTCCATTTACTTTTTTAGTTAGCAAGCATGACTACATCAACCAAGCACTTTTGTGCAGAACCTTCCAAAACATCAGGAAGACAGGGACATAAATCTGTAAGCAAGACATATGAAGAACTCGCTAATTTCAAGAGCAAATAAAGATAATTAAAAATAAATAGTAAACAGGAGACAATGACAGAAACCACAGAAATTAACAGGATATTACTGCAAAGTATCAGCAAAGGTGTATAATCTTGATCACAAAAAAATGTGTACAATAAATGCGAATTCGGCAGTGACAGAGTGAGACAAAGACAAAGGGCTTAAATAGGTCTGTGGATCTCAAAAGAGACAAAGGCGAGCAGAAGTTAATGAAATGATAAAAACTTTAGAAAAATATAGTTTAGACAGTGTGATTTTTAGACTTCTTTGCTGCTTATTACTAACCAGAACAGACTGTAATGAACACTACAGAGCTGTGCAGGCTACCAACTCCTTAAGAGATTGTTTAAGAACATAAGAACATAAGAAAGTTTACAAACAAGAGGAGGCCAGTCGGCTCATCTTGCTCGTTTGGTTGTTAGTAGCTTATTGATCCCAGAACCTCATCAAGTAGCTTTTTGAAGGAACCCAGGGTGTCAGCTTCAACAATATTACTGGGGAGTTGGTTCCAGACCCTCACAATTCTGGTAAAAAAAGTGCCTCCTATTTTCTGTTCTGAGTGTCCTTTTATCTAATCTCCGTTTGTGACCCCTGGTCCTTATTTCTTTTTTCAAGTCAACATTGTCAATACAATCTTTTAGAATTTTAAATGCTTGAATCAGATCGCCATGTAGTCTTCTTTGTTCAAGACTGAATAGATTCAATTCTTTAAGCAATATTCTTTTTGTAGCGAGGTGAACTGAACACAATATTCTAGATGAGGTCTTACTAATACACTGTAAAATTTTAACATTACTTCCCTTGATTTAAATTCAACACTTTTCATTATATATCCGAGCATCTTGTTGGCCTTTTTTATAGCTTCCCACAATGTCTAGATGAAGACGTTTCTGAGTCAACATAAACTCCTCAGTCTTTTTCATAGATTCTTTCTTCAATTTCAGTATCTCCCATATGATATTTATAATGCACATTTTTATTGCCTGCATGCAGTACCTTACACTTTTCACTATTAAATGTCATTTGCCATGTGTTTTTTTAAATATTTTGAATGACCTTTGCTGCCGCAGCAGTGTTTGCCACTCCTCCTATTTTCGTGTTGTCTGCAAATTTAACAAGTTAGCTATTCATACCATGGCTGAAGATGTAAGGCTGGCCCTGATGACAGCCACTGTGCAAAAAGCCTGAGTATCTTTGCATTTTCTGCTCTTCTATTCTTTGAGTCTCATCTACATTCAATAAATAGCAAGGGGGTTGCCAGTTCTATCTGTCTCCTACACTTAGATAATGTACTTGTAATTAAGTTCAGTTGCCTGCATATGGGGTCTCTGTCTTGGAATGTGTGTGTGTGTATGTGTGTGTGTGTGTGTGTGTGTGTGTGTGTGTGTGTGTGTATGGAGTGGTGTATGAGTTAACATGTACTACCAGTAGATGATATTTCAAAATATTTTTTTATAACTTGTATAATTTTATCAGAACAGTAACAAATGCTTGCCAATGTAAGGGGGAAATGTGACCTGTCCTTGTTAAAGTGTTAGTAAAATTATGTGCCAGCAACCAGTCTTGTAATAAAGCCTGTGTTTTGTCATGCAATACGTAATCAATTGAAGACCTATAGTTTCAGGTAAAACTTATTCCAGATCAGGCACCTGATCAGTTTCGTATATTGTCTCAATAAAGTACTTCTGCTTTTACTAGGGTTCTCAGATAACATATATTAAATGTTCTATTTAATAAGGAGTCTTTGTCTGCAATAAATAAGCACTGGATATGTAATAACGTCTATATTCCTTGTATTTACATATATAAGAAACAATTACCTGCAACCCTACCAATCTGGGCTCTGCTGTGTGACATTCAAGGAAAGGTATGCGTCAGCGATATCAGAACTGTCCTAAATTATTCCCTGTGCTCTCAATATTACCCAAACCAGCCTTCATTTCAGTCAGAGTTTCTTTAAAACTCGATCTCGCATCCCAAGATAACAACTTTTACTTGTATTTATTTACTGAGCTACTGACTGTAGAGATACAGGATGCTGTGTATAATGTATTCAGTCTAATGGAAAAAAGACTCAGATGTGCAATGCAAAACAGTGGGTTTTATTTTAATTTTTAAAAAGCTGAAAATGGCAGGTTTGAACCAAGGTTGTTATGGAAATAGTTGGCTTCTATTGTCATGAAAGTGATCTGATTAGTTTCCTGATGTATGATGCGTACATATACCTAACAAGAAACAAACTATAGCTTATGGCCAAAAGTTTTTCATCACCTACAAATGAGGCATATTTAAAAAAAAAAAAAAAAAAAAAAATATATATATATATATATATATATATATATATATATAATTTAAATCTTTTGTTTAACATTATGTAATCAAAGAAAAGACAAAGTGATACCGACAAAAGGCTACTGGAATACATAATAGTAGTATAGTATTTTATGGTAGATTTCAAAATGTCAATTTTTGTCAGTTTTGTATTAAGTATATGGAAAACTACAAAGCAGTACATAATTCAATATGTTAACATAACACTATTCAGCAGTGTTTCATTCTACTTTATGAAGCAACATTTGTTAATTCTATAGGGTGATGCAAAACATTTTGTCATAACTGTAGCTGCTGTTAAAAATCCTTAAAATTTAAAATTGTTTTTTTTTTTGTATTTAGTCCAGGGCAAATCTGGTCAATAGAAGGCCAGACCTAGATCAGTTATTCCAATAAACTGAATTAATGTAAAGTATCATTGTTTAATTCATACAACACATTAATGATCATGCATGTACTGGATCCTTGGACTTTGAATAACTATTAATCCCAAAAAGAAAAAAAAAAATCACAGCAAGAACCAATGTTACGGACTAGACAGTGAATTTCTTAACTAGGCTGCTGAAATAAATAAGGCTTGTCCCTTGAAGGCAGCAGACAGTGCCTGAAAAATGTCTGCTAGAAAGTGTAAGATTTTTTGGGCAGGATAAGTCAAAAGCTATTAGCTTGATTACTGTTACCTGTCTTTTTTGTTTGGTTCCAACTCCCTTGAAAGCCACTGGGGTAAGAGCTACACTGACGTGCACAGGTTCGGAAAATCAAAGTGATGTGAACATTGCTTTGGGGCAGCCAATTATGAGAGAGCATTTGTGACTCAGCAGTGACTGTCACAACTGAGAATTTGAGAAATAGGACATTGCTTCTGCCGGAAGGAAAAAAACCTTGGCAAACCAACTCACAGAGCTTCCATAAGCATCCTTCAAAATGAAACAAGATTGTGCATTAAACAGGCAGTGTGATCTGACACTTTACAGTATTTGGGCATTACCTTATCTCAGAAGTTAAGCTGGGTCAGACCAGCTGGCCAGTACTTGTATCAAAGTGAGGATCGAGTGGGGGCAGACCCATTGTAAAGATTTACACAGACTCAACCGTCACACCGCCGCAGACTCAAAATGACCCAAAAGATCCAAACATTAAATCTTGCACTAGTCTTACAATCAGTCCTAGTTTTCTCCCCTAAAACACATTTATGGGTCCACTAAAACAGCATGCGTCCTTGGAAGGGTCAACCTGTGGCTTTTATATATAAGTTAACCAGGCAGGGATGCTTAAATAAGTAATGCAAGAAAACAAAGGTAGTTTAACCTTTCTATTATGTTCAGAATTTAGGTACTTCTGTTATGTTTTGGGTCATATTGACCCAATGCAATTTCAAACTAATTTAAAGAGCCTTAAATTGATTAAATGTTTTTATTTGCAAATGTTTTACTCTTTTCTGCTCTTTTAGTCCAGGAGCTGTGACAAAACTTCTTTGACTGCCAACCTGAGAGCTCTTAATTTTGGAATGTCCTTTCCAGTGAAATCCTGTTGCAATACTGACTGAGAAAATTAGGCTTTGCCTTGTAGATATATGTTGTTTGTTTTTTTTGTTTATAAATATCTCCAGATAGGTGCAGCCATTTTCAGAAATAATAATACAAATATAATAATAATAAAATATCAAATTAAATAAGGTTTTTTTTTTTTTTTTTTTTTTCCTGCACACAAATCTACAAAGATAAATGCAACAGGAAACAACTTATTTGTATACATGACCTGTTCTAAAAAAAATAAACATCTCAAAGGTTCTGTTTTCTGTGTATAAGTTCATGACCCCAACTTAGGAAAAGTCATAAAATATTATACAGAAAATGAAAAGAAAAATTTAAGCTAATTGGACAAATAGACTTGAAACCTAACAGGAGGGTTACTTCTTCAGAATAACACCCTAAATAGGATAATACCATTAAAAACCTTTTTTTGCTTCACCAATACGCTCTCAGACAACACACACTGAGACTTTAATTGTGAAAACCTTGAAAATAAACAGATAAATGATGTGGCCATTTAAATGGGAAGGTTGCTGAAAGAACAATAGGGGAAGGAAAATAGTAAATCTCACAGCTTGCAGATTTTCCACAGCACACATTTAAATACCAAGAAAGCAAAGCTAACTGGTCTAATACTTCCAAATAATACTTAGTTCAGGAACCCACTGAAACACATATAGAATATATTATGCAATTCCCAGTGTAAGCTATGGGGAATGTTAAACAACATGGGAGCCAGACCCTGATCACTTTTGGGAACCTATCCCATTTCACACATACCTAGAAGAATTATAGGAATGCCCAGTACTGGTATACGAGCTGGTCAAGGCTGGTGGTTTGCTGGTTTTCTGGTAGCGGTGCTGGTTCAGTGACTTTATCTGGATGAGAGGATGGTTAAGCTGGTCCTGTTTAAGCAGTGACATGTTTGTGACATTTGCACCCCTGTTGAAGTTTGAGGGAATCCACTGAGTGTTAGTGATGTGAGAGCAAGCACATTTGGTATTGAGCACTTAGGGCCTTATTTACCAGGGCAACTTACAGTTGTATACAAAAAGTACGTATAAGAAATAATTGTAATTAGTGTGCACTTTCATGATTTCCGTATTTACTATTCCAATTGTATTAATTATCGCACAACATAGTGGAAATATCATGGCGCACACTGATTTTATTGTGCCACACTATGGTAATCAGAATGAATATGCGACGTGTATGGTAATGCATGATAATGTATTTAAATGAGGCACCCGCTCAGAATAATGAGATGCGCTTTAATCACACTATATTTACTAAAGGGTGATAATCATAGTTTGCAACTTAAAGTGAGCGATAATTAGTTAGTTTGGAAACCAGGCTTTATCCACTGATAGGAGCACTATTTAAACCTATTTTTTCTGGGCTGAAATCTATCTGGCATCATGGAGGCATTACTTGCATTAAAGTTTCCATATAGACCAGTGAAAATTACCTGTAAGGCTACATTAAGAGTGAATAAATGTGAATGGATGTTATAATTGCTTAGATTTTATTTTATAGTTCATTACATTGGTACAAAAATAAAGTGGTTAAATAAAACATTGGACCAAACAAGGTATTATAATTTGAAACAACCTCTTCCACTAGAATTTCTAACTCCTGTGCATGCAGTTTTAGTTTGCATTGCAGCTGCCTGTCGTAGGGCTGTGTCTGTTAGCTCATTTTCAGTCAATGTAAGCCACCTCCACCTTTCACAATAAGCCACTGACCGAAAAATATGCCTCGACTGCTGGGGCTTTATTTTACGGTGGTCACGGGTAAGGCTTGGACGTTATTGTGCACATTCAATTATCACTCACAGTACATGTAGAGTGCTGTGGTATGTAAATTAGCCAAATATTGTGTTCTCTGTTAGTAAATGGGACAGTAAATTTTGACTTATGGTGTATGTTAGGCTCACTACTTAAAGTGCACGTTGCAACTACATTTAGTGTTTTTCGTAAGGGCCCTTAGCATTCCTTAAGTATGTAAACTCACAAAACATTGATAGAGAGGGAAATTTTGCTCGGAGTAAGATTTATGCGGGTTACACTATGTTACAAAATAATCATAATTAAAATACTAGAGGCATTTTAACAAATCTACACACTACAGTACAGTACATGTAAGGTATGTATGGGTATCTATTGACAACTACATTTAATTGTAATATATATATCTATATATATAATATATATATATATATATAATTATATATTACGGATGATTATAAAAATATCTATGAGACATAATAGCTATAATGTATTGACACACACCCCAGATTACATTGGCATGCAGGAGCAGGGATGATGGTCAGAATGCTGAGAGCCTGAGTCTCTTCCACTGTATTCTCTTCTGGTGGTATTGCCTAAAAAATGCAACCTTTTAAGCTGGCACTGGGCTAGGATTTTTTTTATTTTTAACAGTGTACTACACTAATATCCAATGGGTGAGCTTAAGTGCTGTTTAGATTGTCTTGCAGTGTTTTTTTTTTTTTTTTTTTTTTTGAGCGATACAAATTATAAATAAATAAATACATAAAATGCTGCATGGTTCACCGAAGCAACTTGATTTGCAGCAGTGGGAGAATTTCCTAGATTAGAGTAGTCTTACTGATCCATTATTTATCAGAGCTAAACGTTGAACAATTTGATGCTCCAGCAGGAACTGTGAACAGAGCAAGATGTAATGGCTGTAGTTCTATTCCTGCACAGAGAGCACGCTCCCAGCATTAACACTGCCAAGCTCTGCTCAGTATGCTGTTATCGCAAAGCCACTGAATTCCTGGGAGTCATGCAGCTAAACCCAGAGGGCTGTCTATTCAGCTTCGCTACCTGCAGAGCAAACGAGCTCCCCTGTGAATGCGCGTGACCTGTTGTCTGCGCTGTGCACACTCTTCACAACATGACATTTTAAACTGTCTGGCTGTAACCAACATTACAACAACAAGAATGATATACACTAAAACAGTGCATGTTAAGGTACTGTATTAAGTTAACATTTTGTCAAAAGTGAGTACGTAAAAACTAATTTCCATTTCAGGGGTGACTATATTCCCATTGTAATGTGTTCTAGTTTGGAGGTACTTCCTGTGTCAAATCAATGAGAAATTAAAAGCAGTGTTCAGAAGGGACTTAGGGTACCATATTTATTGAGATCAGATGCTAGGTTCCACCGCTCCCCCAGATACAGTATATAAAACCAAACGGTGTGGAAAGGCAATCAAAGAGGCAAACCAAAATGCATGGGTATATAGTCGACAGTGTAGAGTACTACAGTGTCTAGTTCTGGTCACCACAGCACAAGCTAATCCTAGGATTTAAAAGAATGAGCTATGAAGATAGGCTGAAAGACCCAAGTTGTTCAAGTTTTGAGATGAATTAGCTGGGATCGGTTTGCTACGTATCTTCATGGTGCTGTTGCATTTCTCCCAGTCTGTGCAAGTACGCCAGGTCTCTGATATACAGCATTACATGTTGGAATAGTCCTGGGGGTGGGATTAAACTAACAAAAAACATCCCAATAGAAAATAAATAGATAGAAATAGGTTAAAATAAACCGCTATAATTTGTAATATAGTGCAGTAATATTGTGCAGTGTACAGTGTATAGATCGACAATTAGATGCAGTTTAAAGCAACTGTAATTTTATATTTACCAAAGGTACACATGAGCACACACAGAGAGAGAGAGAGAGAGAGAGAGAGAGAGAGAGAGAAAGAGAGAGAGAGAACATGTTATGAAACAAGAAGGAGAACAAATCACAACTGGTTTGTGTTGCTGTGGATACACAGAGAAGAATACAGTACTAGCCTGTTTTAGAGAACTTAGGACAGTGCATTTTGAGTAAATGTACTTCTTTTTATGATTTTAAAAAGTATACATATGTTTTGCTTTTCTATTTCAACCCAATTTTGATCGGTTTACATGTGTTCTATTTTTGTAAATAAGCCAAACAAGTGATTTATTAATCTCACAATAATATCCACCAGAATTACCTTCAGTCCTCTGGTTAATTATCTGGTATGTAGTCATCCTGCTTTGGTGTTCAGTGAGCATCAAAAACATACTTTGCATTAGCCTTAGTGCCAGTTTTGTATTCCCTATCTTAGTGTGGTTGAAGCTACCATTTGATACATGTTTTTGGTTTATCTAAGTTAAAGATACTCCTGGATCAGGGAGGTGGGGTTAGTGGGAAGCTGTTAAGTGAGTATAAGAGTTTCTCTCTGTTCTTTCAGCTACACAAGGAATAACAGGTGGTACTGTGGGATTCATTGTCATTACTGGTACTGCTGAATGTTAGGCAAGGTGAATGGTTTTGAGCTTGAAAAATAAATCCTATTTGTAGTGCGGTGAGATGCATGCTTAGAAATCACAGGGCTGCTAGTTCGCATCCAGTCTCTTAGCAAGGTACAATGACATACACATCAACTGACCCAGTCCCCTCTTTTATAAACTTAGAACTAATACTCTGCTCCTATCTTAAGACCTTGAAACATTAATCACACTACCAAAAAATAAGATTGTTTTAAGGACAAAATGGAGAGCCAGGCAATTTTCCAGAAAAGCTTTTAAAGGCAACCTGATACTTGTGTCCTTACCTTTTACCAAGCCTCACACAAAGGACAAGGGAATGAGCAAGGGACATGAGGAAGGATAAACCTGCATAGCTTGGACCAAAAGCTGGAACTCCAAGCTATAGAAGTTATTAGAAGGGTCAAGGGGAAAGGAGGTGCCAATTCTATTTAACATATTTCACTTTGGAACCTGTGGGTTGTCATGCAATGCAGTTTGTTGTATTCTAACTATAGAGATAAAGCAGTTGTGGGAAGCAGAACACAGCAGGAGGAGGGAAGGGCAACATACATAAAAATTAATAACCTTAAAACCGAAAGATGTTCAAATTGCTGTGGGGTATTTTATTGTTTTAATGGGTTAGTTCCATAAGGCAAATAAATATCAGAATATCAGTGTATTGAATCAAATGCCCTATGAAAAATGTAGTCTTCTGACAGGAGTTACAAAATAACAACAGGGTACGTATTATAGAAATAGAAGACAAGATGATTCCTGGTGTGCCAATTGCAGACATTTAATCGGTTCCAGCAAGCAACAATGTGCTGCACACCCAGGCTTCTATCAGTTTACAAAACAAACACTGGCACCATAATAAATAAGAAAATGACAACCCTGATACAGGTCCAGTGGTTAATTAAAAGCAAGATGGTTACATTAGTGATGAATGTTCCATGTCCTGTACCAGAGCCAACCCATCTCTATAGGAATGTGTCTCTATTTGTGCTGTGAAGTTTGGACGGGAATTGCTTTATTTAAGCTATGTGTCAATTAATGAATTATCACATTGATTCCTTAAAAAAAACAAAAACACAATCCAGTAGGGGCCAGGATTTACAATGGGCTCTTTGTTTCTGGAAGACATATATATGTGTATGGACCATATTTTACTAAAGCAGTAATAAATGTTACAATGTGAATTTTAATTTTAACAGTCAGGAATTTCGTTAAAATTGCAGACCTTACAATATTTAATTACGAAATAATATTGTTTTTATTTTAGAAATCTTTCCTTTTTTTTAACTTTAACCAATTGTTATTTAAAAAATAAAAGTGTTAATTGCACATATGCCAATGATTATGCTTTATAGTTCAGTCAAAGTACAATTACACTGTATAATTACCCAGGTCCTATTTAGGATGGGTAGCTGTTGCCTGTGTGATTAACTCATTCTCAGCAATATCAATGCAAGTTCAAGGCTGTTTTAATGTGCAGTAATGAGGAAAGCATTTATGTCTGGCTATGTTTGATCTGATATCATATTGAAAGGGAATGCAGTGTCTCGTGGTGATATTCAGAGTGGAACCTTTCACTTCTCAAAAACTTTTTTTGTGAATAAATGATCTTCTGCCTTTGTGATGTCATGCAATTCAACAATATAAAATACTGAGATTCTATTTTATTGCTGATCACTGCTGTAAATCTAGTCTCTTTTTCTGCCAAAGAAACTACATCTTCTTCCTTTGATTTCCACTTTCCATCTCGCTCTTTCTATGCTATCCTCCAGTGTCCAATCTGCAAACCAGGCCCTTCCTGCATGAAAACATCACGTATCTAAATATTTCTATTTATTAAAATAGTTACTTCATATAATCTATTTTTTTTACCATTTAAACCTAATATGACGTGATATGTAATATGTTTATAGTTTCTACTGTATTGAAGTTTCTGATTGGATCATTGTTTTTCTTCTATTAAACTAAAACTGTTGACAAAGTAAAATACCTTATAGAGCTATCACACCTGTGCAAGAGATCACATTTATCTTAAATATGAGTTAATAAAATATAAATGAATTATATCATATACAGCACTATATCTATACAGCATATATATAACTATATATATATATATATATATATATATATATATATATATATATATATATATATATATATATATATATATATATATATATATATATATATATATATATATATATATATATATATATATATATATATATATATATATCATGTGGTAATAAAATTTAATTGGCACCAGGAGACCTGAAACTATTGTATTTTATTATTGCTAAAAAAAAAATAACATGTTTACTTATAATAAATAATAATAATAATAATAATAATAATAATAATAATAATAATAATAATAATAATAATAATAATAATAATATAAAAGTTCTGAAACTTGTAAAATATTTTTACAATATGAATTTCACAAATGTGAAAATAACTAGTTCATAAATTATTTTGTATTGTTCACGAACATATGTTTCTTAGAGGGTACCTGTGGTGAACTGACAGTGAATATAGACTTATTTCAATAGAAAATATGTTTCCAAATACTTTGGACTTGCGTATTTAGAAAGAAGCGTACATTTTTTCTATGATATGGCCGTTATTTCATCACTGGTTTG